>NC_136806.1:62103446-62128446 GCF_951216825.1 Electrona antarctica
TTCCCTTTTGCGTCAGGCCAGTGGCATATATCTACAATGAGGCGAGGCCAGGTGGCCGCCTGTCCAAATCCATTTCTGCCTGGCCAAAATCCATATACACTGAGGAAAAAGATGAGGACAAACACCAGACCTGAGAACTATTAGTGGACAGCGGTTTGGAGCGCGACGCTCAATCACCCATTGGAATGCAAGTGCATGGCTTTCATCCTTTGTAGCCTATACTTGTCTGACAGGTATCTGTTTGAAAACCTTAAGTTTAGACGACAACACATCTTGCCTGCCCAAAATGAAATTCCTGGAAACGCTACTGGGGTCTTTTCTTTTTTTTTAAAGCTTATATTGATTGGCCTATTAGCGGTTCAGGGTCTTGCTCAAGGACACTTACTGTCCTTACACTTACTTACTCCAGGGGGGAGCCATAGGGATCAAACCGGGAACCTTTCCCGATTCACAGGAGGCCACTCTGCCTCCTAATCCACCACCGTTCACTGGTTTTCAGTATGGGCTCAGTACCTGGTCTCAGTGTACAATATAATAGTAATTTAATTAACTGTCTAATGTAAATTGCAGGTGCGCTGTGAGCCCTGTTACATGAATTAATAGCTATAATACATGTAGACAAAAATGACAATAAACTACCCCCCCCCCCCCCGTCTCTCTCTCTCTCTCTCTCTCTCTCTCTCTCTCTCTCTCTCTCTCTCTCTCTCTCTCTCTCTCTCTCTAATAACCCAATCTATCTCCATTGGTTTTAGAGCTTTTAATGTTGACATTCTCCTCTCCCCTTCACTCTCAAGTCCCTCCGGAAAGCCCCAGAAAGTCAACCCCTCGGTGGCTCTAATTTCAGACACGTTAATGAGCTTTTTAATTGGTGACCTTTTTTGCGGGGTGCTTCTATAGCGAGAGCTCGGGAGAGCGCTCCGGGGGGAGTGATAAGACACTGCCACTCCATCCTGCACCCCCACACTGGGATACTCAACAAGAGTGCTTCAAGAGTCTGGACTTTTACCACATATAAGGGCCTGTTTGGAAGAAACGTGTGTATATGGATCAACCTCACCAGAGTGCACACAACTCGGTTCATATGCAGTAACACACTACAGTTGGAGGCCATCGATATTGTCCTTTCTTTTTGCTGAGGTTTGCGTGATCTGCGCAAAAGGACAGTTAACCCATTTTGGGCGGGAACCCCTTTTGGCGTTTTAAACATTATGTTATAATTTAGCTATTGAAAAATAGCAGACCTACAAGCTCGTAGCGCGCCACTCGGTGGCGCGCTATGAGCTTGTAGATCTGCTATTTTTCAATAGCTTTTTTTGAAAAATCGTGAAAATATTTATTTCAGAAAACTGGAGGATTTAGAAGGATTTTTTAAAATGTTGAGGTCAGGCCTAAATGGGTCAAACGATAAGGGACAATATCAGCGGCACCCAACTGTATGTGCATCGATGTGCTCTCCCTGCCTATACATGATGATCTGGTCTACAGAATGAACAGATCCTTCAAGAAGAACTCACGCCTGTGTGAATTAAGTGAGGGGCGCTCTTATCGTCATACTGACACTGCGCAAGAAGCTTGGAATACACAGATGTGTATATTACAGGAAACTCCGTTAAACTGTCCAACAAACTCCCGTAAACTCCCAAATTGTACCATCACACCTGTATATTACCGTATATTACATGTATATACAGTTCCCGTAATTGCCTGTTAACTCCTCTTTTCACGCAGTGTGAGTTAGACAAACTGTCAGAACTGTCATCAAATCATCACAAATCACACTCACTTTTGCCGTCTTCACTTTTCTGCCCCCAATTCAATATGTACTTTGCTCAGCCAATCAAATCATCGCTATGGGGTGATCAGCCAATCAAATCATCGCTATGGGGTGATCAGCCGATGAAATCATTGTGTCTGTGTTCACACAAACAGACAAAGCTGGGCATATAGGAGGGGCTAGCGCCTCTCAAAAACGTTCAGGACTGTACACAACCAACCAATAAAGATGCAAATCTCGCCTACAAACAAAGAGCACAACATGTTGAACTCTTGGCAGTGCAGTCAGCAGCAGAGAAAAAGCAAGTCTGGGGCTGTATGTGATGATAAACAAGCCTTGTCATCTGCTTACCGTGGGGAGATGTCACAGCCCTGCTGCATGAACGCTCCCAGGGAAAACCACAGGGAGTTGAAGATGCCAAACTCATTGGTCTGCTCGGGGCTCTGCTGGTTGGGGTTTGCCTGCATGCCACCCGCCTGGCCCGGCTGGAGCCCGTTGGAGGCTGAGGGCTGGGCGGGCGTCTGCGCGTCGGCCACGTCCTCATAGTCGTCTGCGTGCCACTCGTACGGGCTGAAGCGGCTGACCAGGAACAGAACCACGCTGACGCCGATGTAGGCGAACACAATGCACATCCAGATCTCATAGGCCAGTGGGTCCAGGAAGGAGAACACCCCCGGTTTGGACTTGGTGGGCTTCTTGATCATGATGGAGATCCCAGAGACATGTACGGTTTGGAGAAGTCGATCACCTGTTCGCGAACCAGAGTGATGGTCAGGGGAGCCACCGCCACGTCGGCTCTCTGAGGGACACGCACGCACGCACGCACGCACGCACGCACGCACGCACGCACGCGCGCGCACACACACACGCGCACACACACACACACACACACACACACACACACACACACACACACACACACACACACAGATTATCTCGATGAACCAACTCCTGATATTCGCTTAACAGTAGTGGATGACACTGCAACATTCGGAATTACGTCATATGGCAGCCAAGTCTATGGACTTTTTAATGTTTGTTTAGCACTTTTAACGTGACGCCATGTGGCAGTCAAGTCTATGGACTATAGTGCACTTTTGCCTGCAGGTAATGATGTTTAAAGTGCTCTAAACAAACATTAAATGGCGCCCCTCACTTCAGACGAGTGTGATTTTTCGACATGTTCTTTCACAATCTCTATTTTGCCGAGCCCATGGGAAGTAGATCAATTATCACAGTGAACTATACGCATCTCAGCCAATGCTGCTACACCAATCACGGTCTCCAAAAAGTAAATTACACGGAGAGAGTAATGGTGATTTCAGTCACACACTTGGCCTGAGTTAAACTCATTACAGTCTAATAATGTGGGGGCCGAAGGAATGTAATTCTTCCACTATATTTCAGATGCATTAGCCCATTCCTGTGAGGAGTTATGCATTTTTTTAAGAATTAACCAAAATGCTCACTCCTTGTTCCGCTCTCCCCCTCCCCAACCTCCCTCAGACATGATTGAAGGTTTGATTGTGCTCAGCTGTGAAGACGCTTGATTGAATGGAATGTCTGGAATGTTAAAGTCAAAAATAATAATTTCAAATGTTTTTAAAACTTAACCCATTTTGGGCGGGAACCCCTTTTGGTGTTTCAAACATTATGTTATAATTTAGCTATTGAAAAATAGCAGATCTACAAGCTCATAGCGCGCCACCGAGTGGTGCGCTACGAGCTTGTAGGTCTGCTATTTTTTTTAAATCGTGAAAATATTTATTTCAGAAAACTGGAGGATTTAAAAATGTTGAGGTCAGGCCTAAATTGGTTAAAAAAAAATATATATATATATATTTTTTAATTCTTTTTTATTATTATTCAGTGATATTTTTCTGAATGTTCCATTTATTGCTCATCACTTCAATAAAAAAGTAGGCCTGCATGAAACAAAGGGTTTAGTAGCCATTTACTAGCCTCGGTACCAGGCTTTCATTTTGGTCGGCGCAAAAAATGTAAGCCTGGAGGAACGGCATTGGCCGCTCTGGGCTAGAAGTGGGAGGAGTCAAGCCTTCCGGGTGGGCGTCGCTCCAAATTATGTAACGTAGCGCTGCACTGGGGGGGGGGGGGGGGGGGAGGAGGGGCCGGGGTGACTGACAGATCGGTGAGATCCAATCAGGGCGTGCCCTAATCTCTGCCGCGACCCGCCCCTCTAGACCACAAACCTAACACATTAGCTCAGGCTAGCCATTACAAATTACAAATTATAGCGGAGACAGTATTTGGAATTGAATGATTCTATTTTCAAATGTTTATTGCATCTCTCATAGCAAATGTCTTGTAGGCTACAAGTTGTAATACCAAAAATGAAAGTCAATAATGAAAGTATAGCTATTCTTAATAATACATATAATTTGTAAAGTGATATACTGTAGCTCTAGCAGTTACTGGGACAACAGGAAGAAAAACAAAGCCAAGTGACAGCTGTGTGTACGTAGACATGAGTGCATGTGTTTGGTCCGACGAGTCATTGGTCCGAAACACGACAACCCACCTCAAACCCTAACCTAACCATAACCGCAAGCACGGGAGCAGGCGCTAGTCCGAGGTGCGGACGCATGTCGAGCCAATGCTCTGTCGGACCAACCATAGTATGCCTCCCCGTAAACATACGTGAGAGCATGCATGCCGTCTGCGGCCCTCATCAAGTCACCTTTCGTCCAATGCGGCCCTCACCCCCCCCCTGTTTCATTCTTGCCACTCTTATTCCAAAGTTATTTCCGCTGCCACCATGTTTCATTCTTGCCTCTCGTACTTCAAGAACGGACGATTAAAGCATTACTCAAGCTGCTTACACTTTATTCACAGCGTAGCATGTTTATAGTCTGGCTCTCTGTCACTCGAGCATGTTCATTCCAAGGGGCCAGTGAGGCTATTCAATGTTGAGGCGCTCGGCCCTAGTGGTAGGAGGAGGGACTACAGGCGGACCCGTGGATTCATGACCGGGAAACCCCGTGCAGCTGGGCTTTAACATTGAGCGCTCGGTTGCACTTCCGCATTTGACCACCAAAATTTGGTGGTCAAATGCGGCACTTCCGGCAGTCTTCCGGGTGCTTCAAAACGCCACTGAGCAACTTCCACTGACATGAATAGCTGGGGGGGCGGAGCTTCGCGCCAGTTCAGTCTCTATCCTTTTATATACTCTATGGTTCATTCTGCTGCCCTGGTGTTACACTCTAACATGTCCGTGCGGCAACACGTAGCCAACTAACAATCATATTGTTACACCCCTTCCCCAATGACTTCGGCAATCCCCGATGTAGACATCTTGGGCTCACTCACCCCATACACCAGTTCTCCCACCATGCCGTTCCACATCTTGGTTTCTGGGTCTTTGGCTCCGTACTTGCCATCGGAGACAACCTTCAGCTTGTAGTGGTAGCCCACATGCTTGGCTATCTCAGCGGCCAGCTCCACAATGTAGCCCTCGTACTTATCGTTCCCCCCCAGCTGCTCGTGGTTTTTCTTCAACATCACATATGGGGACTCCTGCAAGAAGGAGGAAAGGTGTGAATTATCTCCAGTATTCATCCATTTTAAGTCTTTAAGCGCCACGTTTGAGGTCAAGTTCTAGGTTATTTTGAAGAGCCACCAGCTGATTTGGTGAACCGGGAGTAGCAATCAATCGTTTCCTGGTACCTTTTCGTCAGAAGCGCGAGGTCACAGGGATTTCTTATTGAGCTCATAAAATATTGATGTCCTGTATGATTACCTCAATCTGAGCTTCAATTCCGAGATAAATGCCGCTAAAGATCGTCGCTATAAAGTGTGGATGGAGGGAAAATATTCAATGACGTCACAACGCGGAAGCATGGCCTTCTGGCACCTATAACCCAGCATGCAGAGCCGGACTTACCGTTTGGCTAGGGTGGGCTGCAGCCCGGGGGCCCCCGACTAGGGGGCCCCCCAAAAAAATGAATAATAATAATTATAAGATTGTAAAGTATTGAAATCCAATTCAAGTGAAATGTGTGTATAGTTATTGTATTTAGTTGTATTATGGTTAAACCATAATACAAGAGCTATACAAGAGGCAGAGCCTGCCTCTCTTTTTAGGGGCCTGGGTACCCCTGAATTTTGGGGACCCCCCCAAAATAATTTGGCGACCACCCGAGGGGTCGCGCCTCCGCCGCGCGCCCCGAGGGAGGCCCTCAAATTTGCTCCAGCCCGGGGGCCCTCAGCAAGGTAAATCCGGCTCTGCCAGCATGCCTTGCACTGCGTTGACACGCGTGTCATGTGATCAGCCGTAGCCAATTACACAGGAGTCCAGTTCCTGTTGCCGGGCAAGGTTTATTAAATCAGGTTAGGAAGCGAAGACCGTACGTACGGTGGACTCCATGTTGCTCCCTGGAAGGAAAGAAACATGGTGTGTGCAAGAAACATGCGCAATTGAGACCAGGAAGTTGTACGTGCACACATCATAGATATGGCACAAATGGCCCAGCAGAGGGCGTGATGTGCAGTGCTAACCCTGTCATGGTTTCCACAGAGTGATGCAAATCCGTGTGTGGCGTCTTCCACGCTGAGGGTGGTGCAGTCATTCAGTAAAGTGTAAGTTTGTCTCTCTCGCTCTCATTATAGTAAGAGAAATCTATGAAAATCTGGGAACTAAATCGTTACCAAGAAATTTCTTCACCAATGTGTTTCTAAAGGTGTCTAATAACATGTACTAAAAGTTTGAAATTCAACTCCCGGGGGAAATTGAGTTATTAGCATAATATGTGACCATACCATTAACATTCTATATAAGGCAAAAAAGTCCAAATTTCATCATTCTTTAAGTAGCATGTGACATGAAACTAGGGGGTTTTCATGATTCTGAATCCATTCCAAGCATTCGTTTTGTACAAAAAACACTCCTTGGGAGGAAAACGGCCATAGCCGTCATCACAAACGTGATGAGGTCAGCACATTTTGGTCAAGTGGATATGGCCTAATTTAGTTCCCAGATTGGTCAAATACCTGATAAAATGCCCTTACTATTAGTGTTGTTTATTAGTATTTTTGGGATGTGTATGATTCATCGAAATGCAACTAAAGGGTAATTTAAATGTCGTTACTTCTAGTGAGCAACATGCTGTATGGCAGGGGGTTCTCAACATGTGGGTCGTGACCCCTCGGGTGGTCGCCAAATTATTTTTGGGGGGGGTCCCCAAATTATTAGTATTATTTCTTTTTTTTTTGCAACTGAATGGCTGGACAATGGAAATGTAGAGTTTACATAGCCTAGTGCACTTTCCATAATGATTATAATCTGGTTTCAGTATTCATTTATGATATATTTTCTCTATTATTCAGGTTATTGTATAAGTATTGGTTGTGGGGAGGGGGGCGGGGCAGGGGTCGCGAGACATGGCCAAGGCATTTCCGGGGGTCCCCAGCCAACATTTTTGAGAACCACCTATGTGTTCATTGACTCAACGCAGTACTTATACAAGTAAGACGTGCGAACGCGGGAAGCGAACGCAGCTCGTAAATTGCAATAACAACAATTAGAATAAATTACGTACTTTGTTTTTTTTTCAATTTCTCTTTTTTTAAGATTTTTTTTTCAAGTTAAGTTTCAAGTTTCAAGTTAAGGTCATTTTTTAAGTTATTTTTGAGTGTGTATGTGTGCGTGTGTGTGTGTGTGTGTGTGTGTGTGTGTGTTTTTGTGTGTGATACAGCTGCTCCCTCTGGTGGCGGGCCGGTGGTGTTACAGCGTGACACACACACAGACAGACAGACAGTTTAGGCCAGCTTCTATAGTTAGTTCGCAATGAGGCGATCTAAAATCCCCTTATGGGGATTACAATGCAAATAAAAAGTACACGAACCCGTGGATTTGCGCCCTCTACCGATATTGACGTCAGACTTCGGTGCTCTATTGTTAACCTTGTGATAAATTGCTTCGTAATAAAGTCTATATTTCACATTTTGCATTTTCCAATAAAGATTTTATATTTTGATAATAAGTCTGTGGTCTGTCTAGTCTAGTGTGTATCTATAGCCTCTGGTTACGTTTCTCTGCTTGGCAGTAAAGTGTGTAATTGTAATACTGAAATTGCTTGACCAATTTAACCCATTTAGACCTAAGGACGATTCTTAAAAAATGTTTTCTGAAAAACCCATGTTTCTATGTCAGTCGTTCACAAACATTTTCATGTCAAGGACCCCCAAAAATATATGTAATTGGCCACCGACCCCCATCGGAAAATATGTTGTTCCAGGGACCCCCCCAGAAGCAACGATTTGAGTTGAAAACGTTCGCTCTGAAAGAATATATTCAAACATTTGGACCACATTTTCACAATTTTTCAAAAATAGCAGACCTACAAGCTCGTATGAGCTTGTAGATCTGCTATTTTTCAATAGCTAAATTATAACATAATGTTTAAGGGGTTCCCGCCCAAAATGGGTTAAATGCACCACATATATAGCATTACTGCAAAGTACCCGACTCGTAATTCCACTGTGCTGATAAAATGCTGACATATTAATATGCCATTTCTCCTGATAGATATTAACCAGTTTGAGCAGCAGGGTTGAAGTTATGGTGTAATAAAGTCAGCGACAGATTTACAGTGATCCATAACGTTTCATTATGTGGTTGTTGCACGGACTTAAATAACCTGATGGCATTCAGCATGTGTTTGATGCATAATGCACAAAGATCAGAGCTTTTTTTTTTAGCAGCTGAGGCTTCTAACAGAAACCATATATAATAACAGAGGTGAGCATGAATTTGAATTGACAGAAGAAGATAATTATACGGTATAACATTTACAAGATGCCATTATGCCTTTGTGCGTGGCAAGTGTCTGTTCGGCAAGAAAGGGAGTTGAAATCTGGTCATTACGAGCAGGCGTCAGGCACGCTCTCTCTCCCCTCACCCATTGTTCTCTCCGAATATTTCGATGTTCCAACAGTCAACAGATAAATCAAAGGTGAGCAGCCGAGAAAGCGAACGCTGCAATTGGTAGTGGGATTGAAGCAGGCCAGTTTTGAATTGTCTGCTATCGAACCACGGACGGAGGCCCCCGCGGTTCCCTCGGCGCGTTACGACTGACAGTGTTACCTAAAGCTATAAGACGACAGTGAGCTCAGCAAATCCTACGTCCATATTTCATGATGGTGTAAAAGATGAGCAGCCCTCCTGTGGGTTACGGTTGAGAGGAAGGTAACACACGGCCGCTACGGGTCACTGGGCAGAGAAACACGGACCCAGGGAGACCGCAGAGAGAAAGGTCACGCACGCACGCACGCACGCACGCACGCACGCACGCACGCACGCACGCACGCACGATGAAGACAAAGGACATAAACACTGCCAGTGCGGTGCCAGTCAGATAATAAGGCAAACAGTAGATGTACGCCCCAGCCGAGACGCACGCACGCACGCACGCACGCACGCACGCACGCACGCACGCACGCACGCACGCACGCACACACACACTATGAAGACAAAGGACATAAACACTGCCAGTGCGGTGCCAGTCAGATAATAAGGGGAAAAGCCAGTTACAAAGTGGATAATGCTGTAAGGCAGAACATTGTTACATACAATAATGTTGGCATACAGTAGTTGTCAAACACAGCAGACAACAATCATCATCATCGGCTTCCTAAAATAGCTGATACTGAGCAATACTTTTGCTGACCCTCCTTTTGGAGAGGCCGGCCATTTGAAAGCTCCTCACAACCAACTTGCGCATGCACGTGCCCTATAGGCTAACAAAGATAATACCCCAAAGTTTGCATCACACAAACAAACACACACACTCTCACCAGGATAGTGGTGACGATGTAAGTCCTGTTCTGAAGGCCATATGTTTCATTGGTGCCTCTCATGGCCGCTGTGCTCACATACTTCTCATCTTCATTCCAGTAGCCCACCTACACAACAAACAGGGCACATCATTACAGTTTAGGACACAGTGATATCGATGAATATACTGGATACTTTATCCACCCAGATTATCCAAGCCAATTCAAGGAATTGAGACGGTGACCTTCTTGTGGCCACAAGTCTGTTCTCCGCCATTTCCCAGACAGGAGACAGTAGTACCCAGACCTTCTTGTGGCCACAAGTCTAGACGCTCAACCGAAGGCCGCTCGAGCTTCTACTTCAAGGCACTGAGACGTGAGACGGTGACCTTGTGGCCACAAGTCTGTTCTCCGCCACCTCCCAGACAGGAGACAGTAGTACCCAGACTGACCTTCTTGGGTCCAGAGGGGGCCAGTTCCATAACGCTGACAGTGTAGTTGGTCCTGCGGCCTCTCTCATTGAACTGGATGTGACCCGTCAGCCCGTCGATACGGACCTGTGTGAAGAGGAGACGGAGACATGGTGTCAGACAGTGAGTCACTCTTCTGTGGTGTCACTGTGTCTCCCAGAGCGGAAAGAAGAGCAACTCATCTCATCATGCATGCGATGAATGCTCCGTCAACCAGCAGCCCAACATTTATGTGTCAACAACATTTTACACGCCGTTGCGTGTTTAGCTTGGCTTGAATGTGTTTGCATAGTGTTCATTTATTTGCGAAAGTGTGTGCTACATGTGTGCTTTACGGAAGTGAATAATAGACAGTCTGTGCCTGTGTGTGTGTGTGTGTGTGTGTGTGTGTCTGTTTGCACTGCAGTATTTTTCTTGGCTGGGTGAGAGAGTTAATTGAGCGAGAGCAGCTTCAATCTCCAGTCTACCCCCCCGGCAGATGGTCACACTGACCAGACGTGTGCACTGCCATTCCACAGACAGAGCCTCAGGCTACCTCGCGCACGTGTGTGTTTGCACGAGTACAGGGTAGGTGTGTGCGTTTCCATATCAATGTGAAATGTTGGGGAGAGTGCCTTGCTTGCCATTACACTAAAGTATTCATTTATTTTTTTAAATGTTTTTTTTTGTGGCTTTCGCCTTTATTTTATATATTTTATGGAGGGACAGACAGTAGGCTGACAGGAAATGGGGAGAGAGATGGGGGGGAAGACATGCAGTAAGGGCCGTCGGGATCGGGAGTCGAGCCCGCGGCACACTGCCAGACTGGATTACCAGCCAAGGTGCCTGGACCACTGAGCCACGGCCCAGGCCTAAAGTATTAATTTCTGGCTGGTCCAAACATTGCATTACTGAGCTCAAATGCTGATGTCATATCCCATGATGCTCTGGGGCGAGGCTTATTGCCTGCAGGTTGTGTTTACCAACAGAGGACGTCACATTCGATACTGGTGAGCTCTGCAGGGACTTAATGTGAACTTTACGCCACAGAACGAGACCTCATTTGTTCAGCCAGCTCTGGATCAGGAACTGTTAGTCAATGTGCCACTCAAACACTTGCATGAATGCACACATGGCTTTATGTATTTGCATGTGTGCCCTGAGTGTGATTGTGTGTTTGTGTGTGATGTATGTAGCCCACTGGTTCTTCTCAACCTGTGGGCCAGGAACAGGGTGTGAGGATACTGCCCCAAATAATTGGCATTACACAACATTTTAACTCATGTACTGCTATGGACAACTTTTTCCCAATGGCGCTCCCTGCCGAGGATGACTTTTACGACTTTTTGGGGATTTATATTCGCTCCGAAAGAGATCGGTGATATAGCTACCATCTAGCAGCGCCCCTGTCGCTTGGTAACGCTCGCCTCGGCCCGTGATCCGTCAATGAAATGAAACAGGCACAATGAAATGATTGTGCGTGTGCGTGTGCGTGCGTGCGTGCGTGTGTGTGCGGTGAGTGACCTGCTGTAGTGCTCTCTGGATGTCGATGCCCTGTCCCCAAGGAGCAGGTGGGTTGGCCAGACATTCCCCAGCGTTGCCCCTACGGGAGATATCTATCCTCTGTCTCCTCAGGTTCTGGAACGCCGTCGACATGACTTTCACCCCGTCGTAGGTCAGAGCACCTGTGTACTGCAGAGACACAACAGCTAATATAACACTTCACGTATAAGAAGAACCTCATCACATCCTTACTTATACTTTCACAATGCTACTCCACCTCTCTGAGGCTATATGTACTGCTAGTAGGCATGTAACGATATATCGTATATTGCGATATATCGATATTATATCCCGACTTTCAGTACTAGTAGAGGCCTGCAGAGGGGAGCTGTATGTGTCTGACTGTGCCCAGGTGATGGTCGTTAATTGATGCTCATTAATACATCAAGGAAGGCAATTATGTTTCTGCACTGTCAAATAGGTCTACATCTATCCTAAGATGCCACATGTTAACTCGAGCTAGGTTTAAACAAGAAAGTTGTTGCACAGAAATTAAGTAATTTTACATGAAAAGTAATGCTACTTTTGCAATGTAGTTAAATCAAAATTGTGAAAAAAGCTTGGGGGGGGGGGGGGATAAAAAAAATGTTTTTGGTCATAACTGCTAGCCATCCTTTTGGCAGCACCTCCAAAGTGCTCAATAATCTCCGATACATTCAAAACTCAGCTGCCCGCCTATGCGCTCCAGAGACCATGTTACACCCGTCGTCCATGGCCTACACTCAGTGGCGTGCACAGATAGACACTAGGGGGTGCTAGAGCTTGGTGTGGAAGGGAAAAAAGTGGTCATAGTACAGTTGTAACCCATTTCTCTAAGACTAGGGGTCGTTAACCGCTAGTCAATAGAACATTTGAAACCCTAGAGAGAGGACGGTGAGATACCTTTAGGCTTCTCTTTGGAACTTTGTCATTTTTGTTGTCAAACTCCATCCACTGCTGGACCACGTGGCTGACCTCTGGCGCCGAGTTGTTGACCAGCTGGAAACCTGTTATGTTGGCTCCACCCTTCCTTAGGTCTGTCAAATCAATGTCCAGGAAACCCTGAAGCACACAGGCACAAGATATTATGAAGAGATGCACGCACGCACGCACGCACGCACGCACGCACGCACGCACGCACGCACGCACGCACGAACGCACCCCTCTCGTATATCTTTGTTTTCCTTCTCCTGTTTGTCTTTATTAATCTGATTATTCGTCGTCACTTTGGCAACATTTTCCGGTTGAATTGTATGGAACAAAGAGCTCTTCCATTTGCATAAATGTAACACAGTACTGTGTTCTGTACTGTGGGCTATACATTCTAAAACCTTTTAGCTGTAAGGGTCAAACGCTTCATGAAAATGACAAATCTCTCTCTTCCTCTAAGGGGGGGGGGGGGGGGGGGTTATTCCACAGAGGTCTCACTTCCATCTTTTTTTAGGGCGAGAGGGGTGAGAATGAGAACTGCATTTATTTTGTTCATGTTGCCAGGAGAACAGTGAAGTAATCTCTGACGGAATTATTCCATCTACAGTAGATTCTACACTGCATCACCCGGATTCACCAGGAACAATGGAGGGGTGATGGAAGGTCCTGGAAGGAAAATGGAGCCATTTACTGTTTCTGAGCTTTCTATTGTTACATGGACTAGAGCTGTGTTTTTTCTCTCTTTGAGAGAGAGAGAGAGAGAGAGAGAGAGAGAGAAGCCACGGCTACCTTATCTTATTACTTTCCTACAGCATTATTTCAATATAGGCATTTTTCTGTTACGTCACAAGGTCCATCAGCCTTGTAACTGTGACGTTTGGTTAAGAGATTGTATGGTGAGCCAGGCTCAGCTCCAGGATGAAATGAGCAGTTGAAAATGGCGAGGGGCCACACATCATTTTTGAGTGGTGTAAACCACTCCTACAACTGGCTTTGTTTGTCTGTCTGTCTGTCTGTGCTCAAAAAATGAGCATGGTTGCTATGTTCACCCAGTTCACCCGGGTGTGATTTCATTACGTCAGACATGATTTAATTACGTCAGACAGGCTATATAAGACCTTACACCACTCAGTTCACACAGGTGTGATTTTTAATGTAGTAACAAGTAACATAGTAAAAACAATATCTAACTAGAAATGCACCACGTCTCTGTCTGTCTGTACGGTTGCAATCCACGAACCAAATCAAACATCATATTTTGCCTGATGAAGACCTTGTAGGTCGAAACGTTGCAATTTGTTGCCTCTATACAAAGTAGGTCTCGGAGCTCTAGAAACTAGTGTGCGGATGTTCTTTCTCTTCCTTTTTTGTTTGCCTTAATGCCTGACATCCAGCACCTGGCCTAAATATAGCCATTGAGATGTGCACAATCTTCTCTGTGATCTGGTCAGGCTCTGCCAGTGGACCTAATGAGCCTAAGTCCCCTCACCTGTACAATTCCCAGCCTCTGTCTCAGCCAATTGATAGCCATGGCAACCCCGCACCTGCCATTTGATTACTTACAGTCCACGTTTCACAGTCAGTTTGCACTCTTCAGACACAGGCAGACAGACAGATACAGAGATCTCCATATACAGCAGGGTTCACCAAATTAATTTTCCTCGAGGGCCATATTTTGACTAGGGTACCAGGCTGGGGGCCGAGTCCGCACGCGTGAGGTCGAGGTCTTGCCCTGAAAATTCATTTTCAGGGCAGGACCCCATTTGAAAAGGATGCCCAGTTTGACATGCATAGGCTACTGACCCCCATTTAATGCCATTTATATCTGGGACCCCCCCCCCCCAAAAAAAAAAATGTTTTTTTTTCTTTTATATTCTTCCGCGGGCCGCAAGGGGGCGCTCCGCGGGCCGCAAATGGCCCGCGGGCCGCCTATTGGGGAACCCTGATATACAGTATGGGCACAAAAGGTACACAGACAGATAGTTAAAACGGATGCTATGACAAGTTGACAACGGGTATTATTAGGTTCCCAAGTTGCATCGCTCCCAAGTAGGCCGGTGGCCGACGGGCACAGGTCTAGTGTACATGAAGCACAGGTCTAGTGTACATGAAGCACAGGTCTAGTGTACATGAAGCACAGGTCTAGTGTACATGAAGCACAGGTCTAGTGTACATGAAGCACAGGTCTAGTGTACATGAAGCACAGGTCTAGTGTACATGAAGCACAGGTCTAGTGTACATGAAGCACAGGTCTAGTGTACATGAAGCACAGGTCTAGTGTACATGAAGCACAGGTCTAGTGTACATGAAGCACAGGTCTAGTGTACATGAAGCACAGGTCTAGTGTACATGAAGCTTAAGGTAAGTGGTTTTCTCTGGTTAAAATAGGTGTTGAGAAGGAGGGAGAACTGCACACACAAAAAGCTCTAAATTGCCAGCTCATTGGCCTTGTGGTTAGAGTGTCCGCCCTGAGACTGGGAGGTTGGGGTTCAATCCCCGGCCGGGTCATACCAAAGACTCTAAAAAATGGGACCCAGTGCCTCCCTGCTTGACACTCAGCATCAAGGGTTGGATTGGGGGGAAATCCCTGCGACATACTAGCGTCATGTCCGGGGGTGCTGCCACGCTACAGAAACAGGAGATAGGCTCCTGCCCTATATGGGCCTCATGGCTCGGCAAGGCTAGACTTACTCATTGCTCTTGTTTGTTCAGTAGCAGGAGTACGTCTCATAACCTGACTCCGCCAGATTGCGGCAGTATTGAGTTCACAAGTTCCCTCCTCCTGCCTGCATCTGGTCTCTCTCAAGCAGAAACGATGAACCCGAAGCAGCGGGACAACAATCGGATATCTCCATAATAATTTCGAGTTGTGGTTGTGTTTACAGTTGGGTGCCACCGATATTGTCCCTTATCATTTGACCCATTTAGGCCTGACCTCAAAATAATAAAAAAATCCTTCTAAATCCTCCAGTTTTCTGAAATAAATATTTTCACGATTTTTCAAAAATAGCAGACCTACAAGCTCGTAGCGCGCCACTCGGTGGCGCGCTATGAGCTTGTAGATCTGCTATTTTTCAATAGCTAAATTATAACATAATGTTTAAAACACCAAAAGGGGTTTTGCGCAGATCACGCAAACCTCAGCAAAAAGAAAAGGACAATATCGATGGCCTCCAACTGTACATTTGGGCTGTGGCAGCGCTTCAATATGTCACCAGTGTTGTGTTAATCCCGCCTCTAGCGGCCGCATGCAGCCGCATATCGCTCCGATCAGCATTTGATCGGAGTACCATCGTCTCTGCCCCGAGAGAGACCGGATGGGAGCAGGAGGAGGAACTCACTGCTGCCGCCATCTGGCGGAGTCAGGTTAGGAGTCTCCATGTCTCTCCAGGGGGCCCTAAAGATCAGTGTTGTTTTTGGCCGCAAATTTTGATTTTAGTTTTAGTCATAGTCTCTTGAATTGTTTTCATTTAGTTTTAGTCACATTTTAGTCACCCGGAATGTCTTAGTGTTAGTCTAGTTTTAGTCGACTAAATGTCATAAGATTTTAGTCGACTAAATCTACAGTTGATTTAGTCGAACAAAATGTATTTTGGCGGGCCTTGATGCCGTCGTAATGCCACTTGCTGAAAATAGACAATCTACAAGCCCACAACGCGTCGCAGCGCGACGCGTTGTGGGCTTGTAGATTGTCTATTTTCAGCATGCAACTCATTGTAAAATGACTTGTCCACTAGTCCCTTCCTAACATTTTAGTCTAGTTTTTATTTGTTGACGAAATTGTCAGTATATTTAGTCTTAGTTTTAGTCATCGTAGCTTAGTTTTCATTTAGTTTCCATGTAGTTTTCGTCAGTGAAAACAGGTAGTCGACTAACATTTTTCGTCTTGGTTTTAGTCGACGAAAACAACTAAACTGCTAAAGATGAATACAAAATCAATATCAACCTCTTAATACCGTCCAAACAGCTGTGAACTCTTTCATTGAACCGGAAGTGTTTGTGTGATTAGTCATATAGCTTGAGTCTGTGCTGTGTTCTCTCAGTGTAAACAATGATGTTGTACTCACGAGGTTGGATAATATTAAGCTCTAAACATTGTCCTTTATCTCAATATGAGCCCTAAAAGTGCACAAGGACATTTTGGATATTTGATGACGTCACACCATGGGAGCCCTCGGAGACTAGCGATGGATGCAAAAAACTATTAATTCTGGATTAAATTACATTAATAAAACCCGAGACTTCTCGTTTTGGCACACGACGTTGCGAGCACGAATCCCGAGACTTCCCGGGTTCGGCAAATATTGTGTTAAAGAGCTGCATTAAACAGCGCCGGGACTGCACAAATATATCTGTCTTACTGTCTTCCAGCCCAGAGACAGAGTGACTGGAGATAGATGGAGATGCCTGCATGGCTCTGAAGTGGAAGTTCCACTTTCCACAACTTCCTATCAATCACTGTACTGTCTGTGACAGATAGAGGCAGGTGGCAGCTGGAGAAGAAAAACAACCTAAGAACAGGAATGAAAACCGTCGCCACACCCACTCCCAGTGGTGTAAATTCACTATAGTACTGTACTTGAGGCATTTTTAATCCATTGAGACCTGGAACACATCCATGTCACGTTAGCGTTTAACCACATTAACCATTAACCCATTTTGGGCGGGAACCCCTTTTGGTGTTTTAAACATTATGTTATAATTTAGCTATTGAAAAATAGCAGATCTACAAGCTCATAGCGCGCCACCGAGTGGCGCGCTATGAACTTGTAGGTCTGCTATTTTTGATTTTTTAATTTCGACGTCAGGCCTGAATGGGTTAACTGTACTTGAGTAATTCCACTACAATAATTTGAAAACTTAAGTTACTAGTTACTTTGTAATTGTAAAACCACCACTACAGCCCTATACATTTAGGCCATTTGAAAATAGCAGATCTACAAGCTCACAATGCGTTGTGTGACGCATTGCAATGGAGTACATCTACATTGCAGTATTGATCATTTTACTTAAAATATTCAGTGATTTCACTTAATTCAAATATCACTTATTTTTTCTTATTTGTTGGAGAATCCTCCCTACTATAAAGTGTGCTGACCATATAAGGAGTTCCTCCCTGTCCCCAGTGAGCCCCTGGGGTCAAAAAACCCTAGTTTCGGTTTGGGCTTTGGGTGGCAAAGCCTTCATCCAATCAGGATGAGGGGGGCCTTCCTCCAATCATGATCGAGTGGGGCGGGCCTTGGTGCACATGCTGTTGGTCTGTTGTACTTCCCCCCACTGTAGAGCATGTGCATGTGCACATTTTGTTACCGGGTGGACCGGGTATTTCTCCAAATCACCCAAATCACTGAATGCTCCTTTAAGTAAAACATGTGAGTACTTTTTCCACCACTGCCCGCTCCCTCCCTCATTCAGCCCTCTCTCCTCAGTCTCCCTCCCTCATTCAGCCCTCTCTCTCCTCAGTCTCCCTCCCTCATTCAGCCCTCTCTCTCCTCAGTCTCCCTCCCTCATTCAGCCCTCTCTCTCCTCAGTCTCCCTCCCTCATTCAGCCCTCTCTCCTCAGTCTCCCTCCCTCATTCAGCCCTCTCTCTCCTCAGTCTCCCTCCCTCATTCAGCCCTCTCTCCTCAGTCTCCCTCCCTCATTCAGCCCTCTCTCTCCTCAGTCTCTCTATTGTGTGTGCTGCCAGGTGTCTGTATTTTATTTGATTGTTATTTCCGTCTCTGCCTCATGTGGCAGTTAATGCAGTGCAGTGAGCTGGACAGGTTACTTAGAAACCGCTCTTTCCTGATGCTCGGAAGTAAGGGAGACATTCCGTGAAGCCCTGATTCGCTTACAGTATGTCTCTGATCTCTGTCTCCGCACGCACGCACGCACGCACGCACGCACGCACGCACGCACGCACGCACGCACGCACGCACGCTCGCACGCACGCACGCACGCACGCACGCACGCACGCACGCACGCACGCTCGCACGCACGCACGCACGCACGCACGGCACGCACGCTCGCACGCACGCACGCTCGCACACACACACACACGCACAATTGTGGCTGTTTTGGTTGTTTTGGTCATTAGCATTTATTGCTGTCCAAGCTTCATCATTTAAAATGTAATCAAGCCAAACTCTCAAGACAAGAGGGTGATCTAAAATCCGCTGCAGTGATTTCTTTTTTTTGGGGGGGGGGGGGGGGGCCTGACAGCTGCATATTAATGCTGCTATTATCGTAGCAATTCTCCATATCAATGTTCCCTTCATTTGGCTATTTTAGTGGGCCTGAATGCTGCCTAAATGCCACGTGACATGATGGGGAAATGACAGCGAACAAAGAGAGCTATTAGTGGCTGACCTTTATGTGTCCGTCTGCCTCACTGGAGCTCTGTGCTGCTTTCTATAGACAAATCTTCTGTCTCCTCTCACATAGAGACTCACACTTCTACCTGCCACCGCCTCACCGGTTATGTTCTACTCTGTGTGCGTGCGTGAGTGCGTGCGTGCATGCGTGTGCGTGCGTGCGCGTGCGTGCAGGTGCATGTGTACTTGCGTGTGTGTGTGCGCACGTGCGTGTATTGGGGGGAGGGTATTTAAAGATAAAACTATGCAGCTTGGGACAAAATGAATACGTTCAGGACAGGTGATTTGGTCGGTGCGCTATAAAGGTAATGAAGCATTTAGCATCTGGAGTCCATGTTTTTGTAGCAGCGTAATGTAGAAGGTGAACTGAGTCAGCAGAGAATCTATGAAGGCAAAGCAGTGTGTTATTGATGTGACAGAGTCCTTACCAGATTAGACAGGATGTAATGAAAACCCTTCGCATTCTTGCCTTGTTCAACAATCTGGAAGAAATGAAAGACAGAAAATTCATGAGTATCTGTGTGTGTGTGTGTGTGTGTGTGTGTGTGTGTGTGTGTGTGTGTGTGTGTGTGTGTGTGTGTGTGTGTGTGTGTGTGTGTGTGTGTGTGTGTGTGTGTACTGAAACAATGTAATTCCTTTGGTAAACAATATCCTGAATTGGTAGGCCTACTTATCCTTGGTATCCACATACTCACCATTATCTAGCTGACCATTTAATTGCACAAAATAATTTGATCACTTTGGAAATGAACTATAACACCTGTGGGTTAGTAATACAGTTGGGTGCCACCGATATTGTCCCTTATCATTTGACCCATTTAGGCCTGACCTCAATTTTTTTTTAAATCCTTCTAAATCCTCCAGTTTTCTGAAATAAATATTTTCACGATTTTTCAAAAATAGCAGACCTACAAGCTCGTAGCGCGCCACTCGGTGGCGCGCTATGAGCTTGTAGATCTGCTATTTTTCAATAGCTAAATTATAACAATGTTTAAAACACCAAAAGGGGTTCCCGCCCAAAATGGGTTAACTGTCCTTTTGCGCAGATCACGCAAACCAAGAAAAGGACAATATCGAT
Organism: Electrona antarctica; assembly: GCF_951216825.1. Lineage (NCBI taxonomy): Eukaryota > Metazoa > Chordata > Actinopteri > Myctophiformes > Myctophidae > Electrona > Electrona antarctica. The sequence continues at coordinate 62,123,365 of NC_136806.1, forward strand.
GGCCTCCAACTGTACTACACTGATGAAGACAGCAAGTTAGCATAAGGATGAAGACATTGATGAAGAACTTTCGCCGCAGCGACTTGGTAAACTGGCGAGTTCTCCGGTATCCTTCTTATCAAGACCAATGCAATAGAGCAACATGGACGTTTCCTGCATATTGACCTTGTAGTCATTGTCCGACATCGCGTTTGGCACATTGTCCAACTACTAAACCTATGGGGTCATCCTTATGTTCCCCAGGTTCTATGTTCCCCACTTACCTTAGGGTTTAGGGTTAGGGTTAGGTTTCTGGTTTAAGGACTTCCAAGTGTTTTCTACTATACAATTGTATGTATAAGTACAGAACAAAGAATGTTTGTTTTTGCCATCTTTGTTGAAGAGTCTGGCATAAAATAAACTACAACAGAAACTACAATTCTAAAAACACAGTTTTTAGTTGGCTAAGACTAGATAGTTTAAGTAGCCTATAGGCAGGCCTAAAGTTCAATGGAAAGACTGAGCTTAAATCAGAATTTGCTACTAAAAGTAACACTAAGACTAAGTTGCTAAAATACTTTTAGTCTTATTAGAATTACTAAAATTACTAGGTTGGATTTCTGGTTTAGGTTTAGGTTTATTCTAAGTGGGGAACAAAGAACCTTTTTTGCATGGTGGGGAACATAGAACCTGGGGAACATAGGTACGCTCCCAAACCTATTACTAACCCTAACTCTATTACTAACCCTAACTCTATTACTAACCCTAACTCTATTACTAACCCTAACTCTAAATCTAACCCTAACTCTATTACTAACCCTAACTCTAAATCTAACCCTAACTCTAGCCTCAAATCGATGTTGTTGTATAGTGCAGTTTCACAATGTTGTCGCTTCGGCGGCAGTCATTTCCTAGTCGTGTATTGCTTCATTGCATGGTCTTGGTGTGTGTGTGTGTGTGTGTGTGTGCGTGTGCGTGTGCGTGTGCGTGTGCGTGTGCGTGTGCATGTGTGTGTGTGTGAACAGACAGACAGAACACAACGTTGAATATTCATTTTACATGCTTTTCCCGTGATCTCACAGTTAAGTGTGAATAATGAGGACAACAGCAGAACAGAGATCACACGTAATTCTCAATGAGAAGTCTTCTAACAAACGGATTCATTAGAATAACAGATGACATCAAAATTGCCTTAAAGAAAACAACACCCCTGGGTCAATTAAACACACAACTGATCCTCTTGCCCTTTTCACATTCCTCCCATCTCATCTCCTCAGCTCTCATCCGTTATTTGTGTAGTGCATGACAACTCACATTTCTCCCACATGTTCAGTGGTTTCAGTAATTAAGTACATTTACATGAACAACCCAATCCCTCCCATTACACTATAGGCGGGATCGTGAGGCCAGTGCCAGTAAAACGCGCAAAATACCACAGTAGAAGAAGAGATCCCAGGGGCAACCAAGGACTGTCTAAAGAGGACGGGACGCGAAGACCGTACGGGTGACGCCATGTTGCTCACATGGTGCTCCATGGAAGGAAAGAAACATGCGCAGTTGAGACCAGGAAGTTGGATATGACAAATCATAGATAGGGCGCAAATGGCCCAGCAGATGGCGTGATGCCAATGAAAGGAGAGATGCTTGTACATTATGTCACGTCCGACCAACATTACTGTCTGTGTGATGATCCATGCTGGGACTTACTTATCCATTTTCTGTTAAAACGTTAATATAAAAGGTAAAATGCAATGACGTGACATGTACAAGCATATCTCCTGTCAGTGGCATCACGCCATCTGCTGGGCCATTTGTGCCATATCTATGATTTGTCATGTCCAACTTCCTGGTCTCAACTGCGCATGTTTCTTTCCTTCCATGGAGCACCATGTGAGCAACATGGCGTCGCCCTTACGGTCTTCGCGTCTCGTCCTTCTTAGACAGTCCTTGGGGACAACCAGGAAGTGTAGCCCCCCTAATATTGTATTCATATAGACCATCAGGCTGCGGTAGACGGGCGATGAGTTGTTTTTGTCCGCAGATGTAAGAAGAGGGAATAAAAACCTTCCAAACACTGGATTTTGGCTCATTTGGAGTATATAATTGCGTTAAAGAAAAAGATTTTTACGTTCTGGCTCAGGCGGGGGTGGAGAATAAAACGGAATTCCACATTCTTGGCATACATTCGGTTAAGTAAAATGTTGAGGTAATTGTAGTCTACTTGAGTATTTCCAATTTCCAATTACTTTACTTCTCTACTCCACTATATCTCGGGGGGAAATATTTTACTTTTACTCCACTACATTTATTTCAAAACTTACTATAGTTATAGATTGATTATTATTACCAAACATGCATTAAACACTATATACAGTACATTTCGGCCATTTGAAAACAGCCGATCTACAAGCTAAAAACAATGGGTCACAATTCAACGCACAAAATATCGTTGCACAATATTGTAAAGTTGAAATGGGACATTCTGCATAGTGGGCAGAGTTGGGGTCCGTTACTCAAAAAAGTAATACACTACACATTACACATTACTTTTGAAAAAAGTAATGCCTTACATTACTTGATTACGCCCTGGAGAAAGTAACTAGTTACACTACTCGTTACATTACTTTTGCGTTCCTCCATAAAATCGCCTGAGATGCAGTCACATAATTTGCCCCTTAACAAATCTTTATAATCCTAATAAGGAGGACATACACAAGATGATGCTCTTTAATACCAGGTTGTTGAACAAGTGAAGGAATAAAACAAACAATCAAAGTACTAGTACTAGTAACTAAAGCAACCAGTAACTGTAGTGTGATTACTCAATTTGGAGGAGTAGTGTCGTTACTTACTCGTTACCGACAAAAGTAGTGTAATTACAGTAACTACACTACAAGTAGTGTAGTTACACCCAACTCTGATAGTGGGCGCTTTCTACTTTTGGTACTTTAACCCATTTTGACCTGAGATCAGATTCTAAAAATGTCTTCTACATCCTGACAGTTTTCTGAAAAAGCTATGTTTCTATGTCAGTCGTCAGTCATTTTTCAAAAATAGCAGACCTACAAGCTCGTAGCGCGCCACTCGGTGGCGCGCTATGAGCTTGTAGATCTGCTATTTTTCAATAGCTAAAGCATAACACGATGCTAACACCAAAAGGGGTTCCCGCCCAAAATGGGTTAAGTACATCTTGATGCCAATACTTTTGTACTTTTACTCAAGTGCATTTTGAATTCTGGAATTTCACTTGGTAATGGAGTATAGTTCTAATCTACACTGCGGTATTGATACTTTTACTTAACAATTGAGCACTTCTTCCACCACTGCACACTTTCCCATTTTGTCCGGTGTGGTTACACATATTTGCTTGAACATGTTAACATGTCTGCGAGTGTATACGTGTGTGTGTGTGTGTGTGTGTACGTGCACGGGTGGATGGCAGGCGGTGGCATTTGTTATTAATGGTGACCCCGAGCAACACAGCAGGCCCTGAAGCTCTGCCTGGGGCTCGGAATATCTACACAGTCAAATCCTGAGTTAAATGACTTGCTCGTTTAGCTCCGAGCGTGGAATGGCCCATTCGTACACACCCTCGGAGAGTTAAAGGAACGCTCAGGGTTTTGCAGTGTGTTGTATGGAGATGCTTCACAGTGAATCTGATCTCAGGTCAGAATGGGTTTTGCAGTGTGTTGTATGGAGATGCTTCACAGTGAATCTGATCTCAGGTCAGAATGGGTTTTGCAGTGTGTTGTATGGAGACGCTTCACAGTGCTTATACACGATGAACAGTGTGTTGTATGGAGATGCTTCACAGTGCTTATACACGATGAACAGTGTGTTGTATGGAGATGCTTCACAGTGCTTACACGATGAACAGTGTGTTGTATGGAGATGCTTCACAGTGCTTATACACGATGAACAGTGTGTTGTATGGAGATGCTTCACAGTGCTTATACACGATGAACAGTGTGTTGTATGGAGATGCTTCACAGTGCTTATACACGATGAACAGTGTGTTGTATGGAGATGCTTCACAGTGCTTATACACGATGAACAGTGTGTTGTATGGAGATGCTTCACAGTGCTTATACACGATGAACAGTGTGTTGTATGGAGATGCTTCACAGTGCTTATACACGATGAACAGTGTGTTGTATGGAGATGCTTCACAGTGCTTACACGATGAACAGTGTGTTGTATGGAGATGCTACACAGTGCTTATACACGATGAACAGTGTGTTGTATGGAGACACTTCACAGTGCTTATACACGATGAACAGTGTGTTGTATGGAGATGCTTCACAGTGCTTATACACGATTAACAGTGTGTTGTATGGAGATGCTTCACAGTGCTTATACACGATGAACAGTGTGTTGTATGGAGATGCTTCACAGTGCTTATACGATGAACAGTGTGTTGTATGGAGATGCTTCACAGTGCTTATACACGATGAACAGTGTGTTGTATGGAGATGCTTCACAGTGCTTACACACAATGAACAGTGTGTTGTATGGAGATGCTTCACAGTGCTTACACACAATGAACAGTGTGTTGTATGGAGATGCTTCACAGTGCTTATACACGATGAACAGTGTGTTGTATGGAGACGCTTCACAGTGCTTATACACGATGAACAGTGTGTTGTATGGAGATGCTTCACAGTGCTTATACACGATGAACAGTGTGTTGTATGGAGATGCTTCACAGTGCTTATACACGATGAACAGTGTGTTGTATGGAGATGCTTCACAGTGCTTATACACGATGAACAGTGTGTTGTATGGAGATGCTTCACAGTGCTTATACACGATGAACAGTGTGTTGTATGGAGACGCTTCACAGTGCTTATACACGATGAACAGTGTGTTGTATGGAGATGCTTCACAGTGCTTATACACGATGAACAGTGTGTTGTATGGAGATGCTTCACAGTGCTTATACACGATGAACAGTGTGTTGTATGGAGATGCTTCACAGTGCTTATACACGATGAACAGTGTGTTGTATGGAGATGCTTCACAGTGCTTACACGATGAACAGTGTGTTGTATGGAGATGCTTCACAGTGCTTATACACGATGAACAGTGTGTTGTATGGAGATG
>NC_136806.1:62133446-62208446 GCF_951216825.1 Electrona antarctica
CGTCAGACTCCAGCTTCAGTTAATGCTACACATTCAGTCATTTCACAATGGTCACGACATGACTAAACCGCAGCATGAAACACGATCCTTCATCCTCTTCAACCGCTCCTCCGCTTTCAACACGATGGTCACGTTAACTCCAAACGCAACGCTACCACTGCTTCAGTCAACACTACTCCGTCCATACGCGCTAACAACACGACCTCGATGACCATACTCACCCCGTCAACTTCATTGCTTCTCCTGCTCCAGTGTCAATTAAGTCTTAATAATTCTACTCACACTTCAACTGCTATGACGGTCCGACCACACTAATTCCATGCTTTGTGCTCCTCCATGTCCAGCTACCTGCTTGGCGATCATCTGGGATACGAGTACCGTTCACGCATGCCGGGAAGGTCAGGTTCTCAGCCAGGCCTCATTCGTCTACCGGTCTTCTTCAACACGGACCCCACCGAGCTAAACTCCTCGTCAGCCATCCACCGCAATATCTAATCCCATCGGCAGCCACGCACTGCAACAGCTAAACTCATCGGCAGCCACGCACTGCATCAGCTAAACTCATCGGCAGCCACGCACTGCATCAGCTAAACTCATCGGCAGCCACGCACTGCATCAGCTAAACTCATCGGCAGCCACGCACCGCATCAGCTAAACTCATCGGCGGCCACGCACCGCATCAGCTAAACTCATCGGCAGCCACGCACTGCATCAGCTAAACTCATCGGCAGCCATGCACTGCATCAGCTAAACTCGGCAGCCTCGCACCGTAACGTCCTAACTGCACCGTAATTCCTAAACACATAGGCAGCCACGCACCGTAACGTCCTAACTGAACTGTAATTCCTAAACACATAGGCAGCCACGCACCGTAACGTCCTAACTGCACTGTAATTCCTAAACACATAGGCAGCCTCGCACCGTAACGTCCTAACTGCACTGTAATTCCTAAACACATAGGCAGCCACGCACCGTAACGTCCTAACTGAACTGTAATTCCTAAACACATAGGCAGCCTCGCACCGTAACGTCCTAACTGCACTGTAATTCCTAAACACATAGGCAGCCACGCACCGTAACGTCCTAACTGCACTGTAATTCCTAAACACATAGGCAGCCACGCACCGTAACGTCCTAACTGCACCGTAATTCCTAAACATAGGCAGCCATGCACGGTAACGTCCTAACTGCACCGTAATTTCTAAACACATAGGCAGCCATCCACACAACGTCTAATCGTAATCTGCCATCACAACTGGTATTTCAATCTACGACATCAGGTACTCATTTCCCTAGTACGACATCAGGTACTCATTTCCCTAGTAAGAACCAGCTCGACGTTGATGTCTCTTCACCAAGCAGCCACAGGTGTCCCGCTCCCCTAAGATCAGCGGCATTCAGTTTTCACTCAAACCACTCGCTCATAAGCCATAACCTATTCGCAGTTCCGTTGCTCAGAGAGCTCAGGCTATCGTTACAACGCTCCAAAAAACGCAGCAAGCTCCCACTTCAGGTTTTGGGGGGGAATTTTCCAAGCGGAATAGTTTCCCGCCAGTCGGTCATAATATTATTAATAATAATATTGATTTCAATGTCCGCTGCGTTAGTCATAACCCAAGAAACCTAACGTCGTTAAACCATTCCCCTCGGTCTGCCCCGTATTCGTCAAACAAACCTGATCCCCAGGTCTCGCAGGGTCCATCTGCAGAGCAGACTGATCTCCTTCGACCTCAATTAATTCCGTCCCCACGTTCCATGCTCATCTCTCTATTCGTAAAACGCATCTCCAGTCTCCATTACTAAATGGCTCAACCTAATCTCACGGTCCCCCGTCAACCGCTGCGCTTCACAGTACTCGCTACATCGACTGGTGGTCGCCATAGGTGGCCGGGTTCCTGCTCATTCATTTAACATATCCCCGCTCACACCTCGTTAAGAGTTTCTCGCAAAGTCCAGTCTTTCTCTCACCCCAGCGTTCTCCAGGCTCGCAGAATTCATCCCCCCGGATCTTTCATACCTCCACTGTAAAGATGCCTCCATGTTAAGATTCCGCAATGGATCTTCATCAAGGTGCTATATCTACTAACTTCGCATCGACCCGTCGCTACAGTCGCATCTACCCGCTGACCTCAGCGGCTTCACATCCACGTCACTCCATCGTCCCGTCTCACCATCACTCGGAAACCTCCGTCGAGAGGTCTCACTCTCCAGCAGGCAACGTGCTCACGTCTAACATTCATGCTTCCTTCCACCACCTCATCCTCGCAGGATGCCCCAAGAAATGAGTATCCTCTCTTTCTCACCTAATAGATTCTCCCGGTAAACACAATCCGCCAGCCATTTGCCAAATTCTCAAATACCACGTAATTATCATTCTCAGCACGTTCCACGCACCTCATTCACGCCACCATATCGAAATCCTCTATCGTGAGGACGCCGGCGAATATTCATCTCATCTTGCCACAATCAGCCACCATTCCGAAATCCTCCGTCGGGAGGATGCCTCGTGAAATAATCAAATCCTCTATCGTGAGGATGCCTCTATCGTGAGGACGCCTGCCCCGCGAAATAATCATCCCATTCACGTTTCATTCATGCCATGCTAATCAACTTTACTCTCATTCCAATAGACTCTGCCGGCAAACGATGTCCGGCTAGCCATCCAGAGGCTCGCTAACCATCGGGCTTATTCGCCTACCAACCATGCCTACTAATCGTTCTCCCACGAGCCCCTTCCGCGAGGGCTCCCATACTGGCAGCGTCAGCTTCATCCCCTCCAAGCCAACTCCCGCGAGTCATCTAGCGTGAGGCTCCTATGAGCGGGGCCTTCCTCACTCTCCCATGGATCCCTTCTCGCCGAAGGCACCGTCTCGTCGAGGGAATCTCACCAACGTCGTTTGTATAGTTCCTTCCAGGTAAAACATTCATTTTACTCCTTCCTTTGGGGCGGGTCCGGAGCCCCTGCCTTCCATCAGGCAGGATCCGATTCGAGGCTCCCGATCAGAGCCTCTGCTGGGGCCCGCGCCAAAGCACCTAACGTCATGCCAATACGAATGCATTAATTCTTGACTTTATCATGTTCCATTCATTCATTCTCAATGTAATCCCCTTCTCGTAATAAAAGCCAGTGCATTCATCCAGTCCTGTGTAGTGAAATCTCTTACAGTTGAAGTTATATTTGTTATATGCGGTTTGCAGAAATAACGATGTCTGACTTTATTTCTCGAAACGGAAAAAAACAAATATGGTGAAATATGGTGTGTTGACTGACTGGCGTATTGTTTCAACCAAACGCATAGCTCAATAGATATAAATACATGTTGACTATACACGCCATCTTTATAGCATAATTATGTAAGGTGGCGATGATAAAAATGAATCAATTATCCTGGAATAATAAAGTTTATAGCATGGTCTGTTTGACCCGACCGACATTTCCTTTCCTTGGAGCGAGAATGCTTGCCGATGCACGATGCCAAATAAAAATGACAGTGTTTGAAATCAGTCCAACCCGATAGACGTCCCGAACTTCTAAATGTTTTGTCAGTCAGAAGAACAGTTCTGTCCGTCCTTCTTTGTCTGTAAACTTTTCTGCACGCGACCAGTGGAACTGATTTCCACGCATCACGGCTCTCTTTTTTTCTCTCTCCCTCTCTCGTGGAGAGGGAGAAAATATCCAAGTAACTGACGGTGAGGTATGCGGAAGTGCATTTTAGATAACGCTGTAGCACTATTTGTGGCGGTGATGCGTCACATGACTTGATCTATCCTATGGTGTAATATATAAACCGTGCTGCTGCTACGGACCTCTCTGCTGGCACAATAAATCAAATATATATAAATTACATTGATCATAGGTATGTAAGGCTAGGCCAGGCTTAGCCTTCCCAAAAATTATGCTGGGTATTTTTAAAATATATAGGCTAATATGTGCGCAGCATTATATAGAAGGCTAGCCGCTCCCAAACTCCCAACTCCTTTGTCTGTAAACTTTTCTGATTTGCACGCACGCACGCACAGCTCTTTCCTTTTTTTGGCACAATCAATCAAATATATATTAATTACATCGATGTTTCCCCCTCTATATAAAAATGACAATATATAACTAATGTCGTATTTCGTCTGACTCTGAGCAATGTGCCTGGCTCTGGCTGTTATACAATAACGTGTGGTAGCCTATTTTATTGGCTCAATACAAAGTCGGACAGTGTTTGCTGCGCAAGGGTATTCAATATAGCGCTCACACCGTCACTATAATTATAGTTTGGTAAACTGAAATAAAACATAAAAAATAACTTGAGTTGTCCTGTCGAGTTGAAACTGCTGCCTTGAATTAGTTGGAATGTAACATTTAGAAGACAATGGCGAGTCAACGGGTGCAGAGAGAGGTGTGAAGATCATTAGGAGTGGGGGAGAGAATGGCCAATCAAATAGCACGAAAAACACGGTCATCCTGACCGTTAGCCGTCATAGTAGTAGTGATTTTTTTTCAGACATCCTAGTGTTAAGCAACTATTTTTTTGTTTTAATTTACTATAGTCGACTATTCAACTAGTCGACTAGTAAATCCACTAGTTGCCTTCGTTGGTAATAGTTGACTAGTTGATAATCGGCTAGATTATAGTTATAGTCACCAATGTACACAGTTTTTAAATGTACAAATTTTTATTTTTTTATTTATTTTTTTATTTTTAACACAATAGGTAGTTAAACGACTAGTCGACTAGTAAACTAGGCAACTAGTCAACTAGTCAAAATCACTAGAAGTGAAAGCCCTAGTCAGCTCCATGTTATTCATCTCTCCTGTCCTTTGATGCTCCAGGAGACTAAACACAGCTTGGCCGACCCACTGCTTTCTCTTTTCTTATCCTTCGTTTTCCCATTTTTCTATCCTCCCTCCTTTGTTCATCTGATAAGCACCTGCAAAAACCTGGCACTGTGCCTTTGTGGAAGAATCAATGTGCTTTTTTTTTCCAATTTTGGCTAAAGGTGTGATGTCATGTCTGGAAAATAAGGTTCTTCTAAGATAAAAAAAAAAATCAAACTACCATGGCAGTAACATGTAAAGTATATTGCATGGCTGGAGTGGCACATTATGCGAGTAAGAATAGCACCCCATGGCAACAGCAGACAGCGGGGAAGCTTTTCTTGACCTTTTTGAGGATGCCGGTGAGCCTCTCTGTCTCACAGTCGATGATGATCTGTCCCTCCTTCCTCTTGTCCAGGTCCTGGAACACCTTCTGGAAGGAGGCCTCCGTCATCGTCTCCACGTTGACCGAGGTCACCAGCCAGTTCCTCTCGGCTGCTGTGTCCAGAAGCTTCTGCAGTACAGACAGTCCTGGGAGGGGGAGAAGGGTTCAGAGGGTCAGGTGGAAGCAAGGGACCATGGGGCGAAATCAGCCCATCGATCAACGGCTTCTGACATACAGTTGGGTGCCACCGATATTGTCCCTTATCATTTGACCCATTTAGGCCTGACCTCAAAATTTAAAAAAATCCTTCTAAATCCTCCAGTTTTCTGAAATAAAAATTTTCACGATTTTTCAAAAATAGCAGACCTACAATCTCGTAGCGCGCCACTCGGTGGCGCGCTATGAGCTTGTAGATCTGCTATTTTTCAATAGCTAAATTATAACATAATGTTTAAAACACCAAAAGGGGTTCCCACCCAAAATGGGTTAACTGTCCTTTTGCGCAGATCACGCAAACCTCAGCAAAAAGAAAAGGACAATATCGATGGCCTCCAACTGTACATAGTGCATCATAGTGCATATAAGTTGCATCCAGCAGCCCAACCCAGTAGTCACTTTGAGTGGCACCGCATGAATCCACGGCCACGGGTGAACATATGTACTTCATGTTGGACATTTTGTAACCCATTTTTTCACCCCTGTGTCAATTATCTAATGTGATCCTGGGCTCCTCTACACACCCTCCACCAACCTAGTCCCCATGGGGACTAGTTTTCAGAAAGTATTTACTTTTCAGAAAGTATTTATTTAAAGACATTTACGCCGCGGACAAAGCCAACTCTTGTCGTGACAAATCATGACAACAAACACAATTTTTCGGGCTGAACAAATAATTAGAAAGAAGAAGAAAATGGCAGGTTACAACACTGTTTTTGGTTGTTTTTCTTCTTTGTAATTATTTGTTTGGTCCAAAATATTGTGTTTGTTGTCATGATTTGTCACGACAAGAGTTGGCTTTGTACGACGCTTATAAGGTCTTTAAATAAATACGTTTTGAAATGCCTATGGGAAAAAGGCATTGGGAACTATTTCCTGGGCCTGACGTCGTCATGAAAGGGGGCGGGACTGCGACGCTCTATTGTCACTACAATAGCATTAGTCCATTGCATATATCGGGAGTAGTGTCCGAAAACCTCACTACTGCAGTGCACCAAAACTGGATCCCCATATGGGGAGTAGGGGTCCCTGAATACATCAGACGTGATGACAACGAAGAGTTAGGCCTCACTCAGACCTTTACAGCATTGTGAATGTTGTGAGTGTCATGGCCGCTGTCAATGTTGTGAGTGTCATGGCCGCCCCAATGCATTTCCAATGGAAGTCACATGGTTTTCGGCTGTGTTTCGACTGCGCCCCTCCCCCTCATACAACACAATGTTGTGTCAAACCACGCGACTCCCATTGGAAATGCATTGGGGCGGCCATGACACTACACAACATTCATCCAACAAGCATACAGCAATGCAGTAAAGGTCTGAGTGAGGCCTTAACCGTATAAGCCGGTGAACTGTTTACAGAGTTGCCATCTTAACGTGACCACCAAGTTATGGATGACTCGTCGGTATGACTTTACATAAAGCAATTTCTTTCCACAACATGCAGGGACAGCAGCATAGTTCTATTACTGTATGGCCTCACTCAGACCTTTAATGCATTGCTGCATGCTTGCTGTATGAATGCTGTGAGTGTCATGGCCGCCTCAATGCATTTCCAATGGAAGTCACATGGTTTGAGGACTACATTTTGGACTACAAGCTGTTGTATGGCTTTCGGCTGTGTTTCGACTGCGCCCCTCCCCCTCATACAACACAATGTTGTGTCAGACCATGTGACTCCCATTGGAAATGCATTGGGGCAAGCTGTGTCACACCCTTTGTATACAGCAAGCACAGAGCAATCTGCAGCGACCGTGTGAGTGAGGCCTAGGCGTTAAAAGATAAATGAACACGGCTCACAACCAGTGGTGTAAAGTACATTTATTTACACTCAAGTGCTGTACTTAAGTACAATTTTGAGGTATTTGTACTTTACTTGAGTATTTCCAATACTTTTACTTCTACTCCACTACATCTCAGAGGCAAATATTGGTCTTTTACTCCACTACATTTATATGAAGACTTTAGTGACTATAGTTTCTTTGTAGATTTGGATTATTATTACGGAAACATACATTAACCACGTCAGCCCTATATACATTTCGGCAAATTTGAAAGCAGCCGATCTACAAGCTTGTAGATCTGCTATTTTCAAAAGATTATTATATACATTTGAAAACTTTAAATGCGACAATATGCACAATTAGTACTTTTAGTAGGCTACTCTAAAGTACATTTAGAAGCCAATACGTTTGCAGTACATTATGAATTCCTGATTTTTACTTGTAACAGAGTATTTCTACATTGCAGTATTGACACAACAAAAATGTATCCCATGATTTTGTAACCCATTTTTCACCCCTGTGTCAATTATCTAATGTGATCCTGGGCTCTACACACCCTCCGCCAACCTAGTCCCCATATATGGGGGACATGGGGAGAGCAACGGACTTGAACTCATGCTTCCTTCATGCCTGAGTGTCCAAGCTGCTCCTTTACACCTGACAGGGGGGAGTTTCCCTGGTTGGACGTAGCGCGTGGAAGGAACACGTTATTGCTGTATGCTTGTTGTATACAAAGGGTGTGACACAGCTTGCCCCAATGCATTTCCAATGGGAGTCACATGGTTTGACACAACATTTGTGTTGTATGAAGGGGAGGGGCGCAGTCGAAACACAGCCGAAAGCCATACAACAGCTTGTAGTCCAAAATGTGGACTACAAACCATGTGACTTCCATTGGAAATGCATTGGGGCGGCCATGACACTCACGACATTCATACAACAAGCATGCATCAATGTTTTAAAGGTCTGAGTGAGGCCTTAGGCCTCACTCACACGGTCGCAACAGATTGCTGTATGCTTGTTGTATACAAAGGGTGTGACACAGCTTGCCCCAATGCATTTCCAATGGGAGTCACATGGTTTGACACAACATTTGTGTTGTATGAAGGGGAGGGGCGCAGTCGAAACACAGCCGAAAGCCATACAACAGCTTGTAGTCCAAAATGTGGACTACAAACCATGTGACTTCCATTGGAAATGCATTGGGGCGGCCATGACACTCACGACATTCATACAACAAGCATGCATCAATGTTTTAAAGGTCTGAGTGAGGCCTTAGGCCTCACTCACACGGTCGCAACAGATTGCTGTATGCTTGTTGTATACAAAGGGTGTGACACAGCTTGGCCCAATGCATTTCCAATGGGAGTCACATGGTTTGACACAACATTTGTGTTGTATGAGGGGGAGGGGCGCAGTCGAAACACAGCCGAAAGCCATACAACCGCTTGTAGTCCAAAATGTGGACTACAAACCATGTGACTTCCATTGGAAATGCATTGGGGCGGCCATGACACTCACAACATTCATACAACAAGCATGCATCAATGTTTTAAAGGTCCTGAGTGAGGCCTAAGACTTTACATAAAGCAATTTCTTTCCACAACATGGGACATGAACAAACGGCTGGCTTCAGAGCGTGCACAGTGCCATTACCGTACGTGCTCAAAGACAAATGAACACAGCAGCGCACAACAACCCAAACAGCTCTCCTCCCACAGAAACCCTGCAGATCTGTATCTGATTAATCCATTTTGGGCGGGGAACCCCTTCTGGTGTTTTAAGCATTATGTTATGCTTTAGCTATTGAAAAATAGCAGATCTACAAGCTCATAGCGCGGCACCGAGTGCCGCGCTACGAGCTTGTAGGTCTGCTATTTTTTGAAAAATCGTAAAAATGTGGTGCAAATCTTTGAATATATATTTCAGAGCGAACATTTTTAAAACTAAAATATTGGCTTCTGGGGAGGTCCCTGGAACTACATATTTTGAGATGGGGGTCCGGGGGCCCAATAGGGATAATTCTGGGGGTCCTTGACATGAAAAAGGTTGAGCACCGCTGACATAGAAACATGGGGTTTTCAGACAAATGTTTTTTTTTAATCGACCTCAGTCCAAAATGGGTTAACATATCCGTCAGAATGAAAATCCAAGTGCATGGGAGTTGTAGACAGTTCATTAGGCCCACAGGTGTGTACAGGTGAGTTATCACTGCTCTTACAGCAGTTGGGCTGAACAATCCTGCCTTCCCTATCAACACCCGCCTGACACATAATCAGTGCAGTGGTGGAAACTGGAAAGTTACTAACTGTGTTTCCATAACCCATTTAGACCCGAGTTAAAAACATTCACTTTGAAAGAATATATATTCAAAGATGTGCGCCACATTTTTTACGATTTTTCAAAAATAGCAGACCTACAAGCTCGTGGCGCGCCACTCGGTGGCGCGCTATGAGCTTGCAGATCTGCTATTTTTCAATAGCTAAATTGTAACAGAATGTTTAAAACACCAAAAGGGGTTCCCGCCCAAAATGGGTTAATTAAGTACTGTACTGTACTTTACTTGAGTATTTCCATTTGCCACTTCTACTTCTACTTCTACTCCACTACATTTCAGAGGCACATATTGTACTTTTACTCCACTACATTCATTTGAAAACTTGACTTACTATAGGTTTGATTATTATTACAAAACATGCATTAACCACTTCACTTCGGCCATCCGCAAGTGGCCCATCTAACAAGCTCACGATGTGTCGCGATGTGACACATTGTGAGCTTGTTAGATCTGCTATTTTCAAAAGAATCTCGAGATAGAAATGTGACACGTGTGGAATATAGGTTTGAAACATTTGAAAAACAGATATCTGGGGATCCTGGTGAATCCGCCCCTGAGCTAAACAGTGAGGAGCCCGACTGCAGTGATGATAAGTCATGCACGGCCCACACTCATGCTTCCATGCCCCATGTCCCGTGTCCCATTGCCCCCATCCCCGCCCCACACCCCAAAGCTGCTTTAGTTGGGGGCAGGGGGCCTTTGAGTAAGCACAGGTCTAGAGCTGGTAGAGTGTTTCGACCAGTGAAGCGACTTATTGAGATGATGCATCAGGAGAATACAGTACCTGTAGGTTAGGTTGAAAGGTTTATTCTGTGAGATGTATTTTGTTTTTCTTTTGGTTGAGTTTTTGTTTCACTTTTTGAGCCACGTCGCAGTCACATGTGTAAATGACATGTAACAGGCATGTTATTCCTATGTGAGATAGGGGGTTTGTCAATCCTCTTTTGACACTGATTCTTGTGAAGAATGGTCTTTGGACTGGGCTTTGTGACTGTGACTGTACTGTATGGGATGCTCAAAATATGTTTCTTTGTACATGGTATTGATGTTGGAGTTATGTTCCTGGTCCCTGTTTGTTTATCTGTTTCACCTCTGGTCAGATTTTTGTTTTTTTTGGCAAGTGGAATTCAGCAGGGGGGAGTGTAACAGAGTTTAGTGGGTTCCACTTGCTCCATCAGTAATGACGTTTCTTATTGGTTAGTGGGCGGCGCCTCATTGAATAACACTGGTGTCCACGTTTAGAGTGGTGTCAGTCTAACATGAGACATGCCCATGGTAAGATGTGTTCCTCAGCACACTATATTTTCAACAAGAGTCTGTATGTTTACTGTGATACTGTGATGAATACTAGTTGTTCTAAAAACATGCTCTTGGTCACACTGTTAATTCTGTTATAGACGTGCTGAGGATTGGGTGTGTTACACAGACAGAAACTGACCAGATACGTCTGTGTATTTACCAGGTACATTGTGTTGTTATTTCATTGAAAACTGTGCGGTATGTTTATTGATTTGGTCAGTCTAACATGAGACATGCCCATGACGTGCTGAGGATTGGGTGTGTTACACAGACAGAAACTGACCAGATACGTCTGTGTATTTACCAGATTAAACTGCACATTTGAAAACACCTTGCCTGAGGAAGGTCCAGAGGGACCGAAACGTTGCTTCATTAAATAAGAAAATACTCACGTACCGAGCAAATACACGGTGTGCGGTTGTATTCTTTTGCTTTCATATACATTTGAAAACATGAAATGGGACAGTCTGCATAACGAATACTTTCTACTTCAGGACTTTTACTTAGTAACAGAGTATTTCTATATTGCAGTATTGATACTTTTTACTATTGAGTACTTTTTCCCACCACTGATAATCAGGTTGTGCGTGCTGGTAGAATATGGCAGGGGTTCTCAACGTTTTTGTCCGGGGACCCCCGAAAATGCTTTGGCAACGTCTCGGGACCCCCGCCCCGCCCCCTCCCGACCCCCAATATAAATTGACTGCTACAATAACCTTAAACCATTTTGGGCGGGAACCCCTTTTGGTGTTTTAAGCATTGTTATAATTTAGCAATTGAAAAATAGCAGATCTACAAGCTCATAGCGCGCCACCGAGTGGCGCGCTACGAGCTTGTAGGTCTGCTATTTTTGAAAAATCGTGAAAATAAAATTTTAAAAAAAATCTTTTTTTTTAATTTATTTTTTGAAAATAATTTGGGGACCCCCTAAAATAATTTGGCGACCCCCCAAGGGGTCGCGACCCACGTGTTGAGAACCCCTGGGATATGGCATCATGATCACAGTCAGATTTACATCCTCCCGGCCGGCACCAATTACACGCAGCCCCACTCCCCTCGTAGCACTCATTTGATAGGCTGCTAATGCGCCGTGATATCTTTGCCAGCCAATGGGCTGAATATTCACGCCGACACAGGAAACAAAGAGGCAATTAGAGAACACATTGATTCTGTCTCTTGAATCACAATGTGTGATTGTAAGCCGTTATACCGTGACACGCACCGACCGCCACTGGTGGACGCAAAACCAATCACATTCCTCAGGTCCGTATAGCCGCCCAACAGGAATCTCACAAGGCGTTACGATGCGTTGCGACTGCTTGTCGGGTCTGCTATTTTACCTAATCTGTTCCTAAATCCGCCGAATGGTCGACTAGTATGACATGCCCACAAATGGCAGAGCATAACACACTAGGGCATTCCAAAGCACAAGTCTGCATTGCAACAACCTCATTAGGGCATTTACCGATGCTGATTTTTGGTATTCGACTATTAATGCCTAATATTACTCCTGTGGAGGGGTTATCATATATTAACCTATTTTGGGCGGGAACCCCTTTTGGTGTTAGCATTATGTTATGCTTTAGCTATTGAAAAATAGCAGATCTACAAGCTCATAGCGCGCCACCGAGTGGCGCGCTACGAGCTTGTAGATCTGCTATTTTTGAAAAATCGAAGAACGACTGACATAGAAACATAGCTTTTTCAGAAAACTGTCAGGATGTAGAAGACATTTTTAGAATCTGATCTCAGGTCAAAATGGGTTAATACCTAATATTACTCCTGTGGAAGGGTCTATCATATATTAATTTACTTGTATTGATCCTATATTTAGGTATGCTCTTGATCACTCAATTCATAATGTTCCAATTTCGGGGGCTCTGGCTCATGGACTAAGAACCGGGGCCGGTTCAACCCTGGTGGAAAAGGAGGCCTGTGTGTCTAAAGGAGTTGTAAATACATGTGAGACCACAGTAACATGGCAGCGGAGTGGGGGAGGAAATGATCCTGTATAGGGCTGCATATTTAGCAGGTAAAATACAGTATTGAAATGCATTATCTGGAAAGGCATACACGCAAACCTATGGGCCGTTTCATGTTGCCACGCTCTCGTTCGGTGCTTCTCGCGGGCGAATAATCGTAGTCCTTGGCACTAACAGATTTAAATGGGAGCCATGAAATCGATGACATGCATGGGAACACAGTGGGCGGTCGATTATTTCCATGCGTAAGGCCAGTGGGGACTGGGGACCATGCAGGAGAGACATTGCCGTGTCTGATTCTTGTTTCAGCACCATGGAGAGCTCCACAAGTGCTGCCGCACAATGTATGCGGGACATATCACCCCTGCCAGACATAGTAGCCCAACCCCTTGCATCCAGCAGCCAAACCCAGTAGTCACTTTGAGTGGCACTGCACGCGGAAGCTAACCTGACTCCGCCAGATGGGGAGTACACCCAGTGTACACTCTCTGCTGCCCCATCTGGCGGAGTCAGATGGGGCAGTAAATATACAGTTGATTTTACACTTTGTGGCATGCGAGGCGCTGTGAGCTTGTAGATCTGCTATTTTCAGAGTGCAACACCCGAACGCAACCAACCAAGCAAATAACTTGACTTTTAGTTCTACTGGATCTCCACTAGTCCCTCACCAACATTTGAGTCTAGTTTGTATCTGTTGACGTAATTTATTTAGTCTTAGTTTTAGTTTTAATCGTATACAGTTCCGCACGGTAAGCTGTCGAGCCACCTCGCCACTACAATAAAACTGTGAGAGTGAGAACTGAGAATGTGTAGGTTTAGAACAGGGGTTCTCAACCCGTGGGTCGCGACCCCTCGGGGGGTCGCCAAATTATTTTAGGGGGTCCCCAAATTATTTTCAAAAAAAAAAAAAAAAAAAAAATCACGATTTTTCAAAAATAGCAGACCTACAAGCTCGTAGCGCGCCACTCGGTGGCGCGCTATGAGCTTGTAGATCTGCTATTTTTCAATAGCTAAATTATAACAATGCTTAAAACACCAAAAGGGCTTCCCGCCCAAAATGGTTTAAGGTTATTGTAGAAGTCAATTTATATTGGGGGTCGGGAGGGGGCGGGGCGGGGGTCCCGAGACATTGCCAAAGCATTTCCGGGGGTCCCCGGCCAAAAACGTTGAGAACCCCTGGTTTAGAAGATGAATGGAATTGAAAGGAGCTGGGAGAATAATATCATAATGGAATCTGGCCACCATAAGTATACCCTTTTGGCCAACGGCAACACACCCGAGCACCAGCTTATTACCTTCTAAAATACAAATGTGGAAGTAAACAAAACACATTTTCTGAATATCGTTTATTATAGGTTTAATAGGCTATCACCTAATATCTTATCTCAGGTATTTCAGGTTTAAATATGTAGATCGTTTTGTTTCTTGTTTTTGTTGTTTGATCTCCTTTCCCACTTCTTCTCGACCTTCTTCTCCTTTTTTCTTATGGAAATAACAATACGAAGGGAACTAAACACAAAAACAAATTTCACCCACTTTGTAAACCTGTGATGTGATAAGAAAGCTGATTCTTAATATTCTGATGTGACAAGGGTGGCATTTCTTCCTCGAGCTAGTCATGGGAATGTGCAAAGTTTCAAGTCAAACGGACCCTGAATTAATGATTGTTTTTCATCACAGACATCTCTGAGTGTTGGAGCAACACATTTCAATCATGAACAGAGAGCTGGTGGCAGATTATCATGGATTATCATGGATATGCTTATTATCATATTTCATCAGAAGGAACTGTCCTTCACTTTGGCCTGTCCTTACATCATATACTTAGTTCCCTTTCTTCATTTTTCTTTAACGTCATGCTTCAGGTGTTTCTCCTATAAGGACGAGTGCTTTAACGTCATGCTTCAGGTGTTTCTCCTAAGGATGAGTCCTTTAACGTCATGCTGCAGGTGTTTCTCCTATAAGGACGAGTCCTTTAACGTCATGCTGCAGGTGTTTCTCCTATAAGGACGAGTCCTTTAACGTCATGCTTCAGGTCTTTCTCCTATAAGGACGAGTGCTTTAACGTCATGCTTCAGGTGTTTCTCCTATAAGAACGAGTGCTTTAACGTCATGCTTCAGGTGTTTCTCCTATAAGGACGAGTGCTTTAACGTCATGCTTCAGGTATTTCTCCTATAAGAACGAGTGCTTTAACGTCATGCTTCAGGTGTTTCTCTTATAAGGACGAGTCCTTTAACGTCATGCTTCAGGTGTTTCCCCTAAGGACGAGTGCTTTAACGTCATGCTGCAGGTGTTTCTCCTATAAGGACGAGTGCTTTAACGTCATGCTTCAGGTGTTTCTCCTAAGGACGAGTCCTTTAACGTCATGCTTCAGGTGTTTCCCCTAAGGACGAGTGCTTTAACGTCATGCTTCAGGTGTTTCTCCTATAAGGACGAGTGCTTTAACGTCATGCTTCAGGTGTTTCTCCTATAAGGACGAGTGCTTTAACGTCATGCTTCAGGTGTTTCCCCTAAGGACGAGTGCTTTAACGTCATGCTTCAGGTGTTTCTCCTATAAGGACGAGTGCTTTAACGTCATGCTGCAGGTGTTTCTCCTATAAGGACGAGTGCTTTAACGTCATGCTTCAGGTGTTTCTCCTATAAGGACGAGTCCTTTAACGTCATGCTTCAGGTGTTTCTCCTATAAGGACGAGTGCTTTAACGTCATGCTTCAGGTGTTTCTCCTATAAGGACGAGTGCTTTAACGTCATGCTGCAGGTGTTTCTCCTAAGGACGAGTCCTTTAACGTCATGCTTCAGGTGTTTCCCCTAAGGACGAGTGCTTTAACGTCATGCTGCAGGTGTTTCTCCTATAAGGACGAGTCCTTTAACGTCATGCTTCAGGTGTTTCTCCTATAAGGACGAGTCCTTTAACGTCATGCTTCAGGTGTTTCTCCTAAGGACGAGTGCTTTAACGTCATGCTTCAGGTGTTTCTCCTATAAGGACGAGTGCTTTAACGTCATGCTTCAGGTGTTTCTCCTAAGGATGAGTCCTTTAACGTCATGCTGCAGGTGTTTCTCCTATAAGGACGAGTCCTTTAACGTCATGCTTCAGGTGTTTCTCCTATAAGGACGAGTGGTTTAACGTCATGCTTCAGGTGTTTCTCCTATAAGGACGAGTGCTTTAACGTCATGCTTCAGGTGTTTCTCCTATAAGGACGAGTGCTTTAACGTCATGCTTCAGGTGTTTCTCCTATAAGGACGAGTGCTTTAACGTCATGCTGCAGGTGTTTCTCCTATAAGGTTGAGTCCTTTAACGTCATGCTTCAGGTGTTTCTCCTAAGGACGAGTCCTTTAACGTCATGCTTCAGGTGTTTCTCCTATAAGGACGAGTGCTTTAACGTCATGCTTCAGGTGTTTCTCCTATAAGGACGAGTGCTTTAACGTCATGCTTCAGGTGTTTCTCCTATAAGGTTGAGTCCTTTAACGTCATGCTTCAGGTGTTTCTCCTAAGGACGAGTCCTTTAACGTCATGCTTCAGGTGTTTCTCCTATAAGAACGAGTGCTTTAACGTCATGCTTCAGGTGTTTCTCCTATAAGAACGAGTGCTTTAACGTCATGCTTCAGGTGTTTCTCCTATAAGGACGAGACCTTTAACGTCATGCCTCAGGTGTTTCTCCTATAAGGACGAGTGCTTTAACGTCATGCTTCAGGTGTTTCCCCTAAGGACGAGTGCTTTAACGTCATGCTTCAGGTGTTTCTCCTATAAGGACGAGTGCTTTAACGTCATGCTGCAGGTGTTTCTCCTAAGGACGAGTGCTTTAACGTCATGCTTCAGGTGTTTCTCCTATAAGGACGAGTGCTTTAACGTCATGCTTCAGGTGTTTCTCCTAAGGATGAGTCCTTTAACGTCATGCTGCAGGTGTTTCTCCTATAAGGACGAGTCCTTTAACGTCATGCTTCAGGTGTTTCTCCTATAAGGACGAGTGGTTTAACGTCATGCTTCAGGTGTTTCTCCTATAAGGACGAGTGCTTTAACGTCATGCTTCAGGTGTTTCTCCTATAAGGACGAGTGCTTTAACGTCATGCTTCAGGTGTTTCTCCTATAAGGACGAGTCCTTTAACGTCATGCTTCAGGTGTTTCTCCTATAAGGACGAGTCCTTTAACGTCATGCTGCAGGTGTTTCTCCTATAAGGACGAGTCCTTTAACGTCATGCTTCAGGTGTTTCTCCTATAAGGACGAGTCCTTTAACGTCATGCTTCAGGTGTTTCTCCTATAAGGACGAGTCCTTTAACGTCATGCTTCAGGTGTTTCTCCTATAAGGACGAGTCCTTTAACGTCATGCTTCAGGTGTTTCTCCTAAGGACGAGTCCTTTAACGTCATGCTTCAGGTGTTTCTCCTAAGGACGAGTGCTTTAACGTCATGCTTCAGGTGTTTCTCCTATAAGGACGAGTGCTTTAACGTCATGCTTCAGGTGTTTCTCCTAAGGATGAGTCCTTTAACGTCATGCTGCAGGTGTTTCTCCTATAAGGACGAGTCCTTTAACGTCATGCTTCAGGTGTTTCTCCTATAAGGACGAGTGGTTTAACGTCATGCTTCAGGTGTTTCTCCTATAAGGACGAGTGCTTTAACGTCATGCTTCAGGTGTTTCTCCTATAAGGACGAGTGCTTTAACGTCATGCTTCAGGTGTTTCTCCTATAAGGACGAGTCCTTTAACGTCATGCTTCAGGTGTTTCTCCTATAAGGACGAGTCCTTTAACGTCATGCTGCAGGTGTTTCTCCTATAAGGACGAGTCCTTTAACGTCATGCTTCAGGTGTTTCTCCTATAAGGACGAGTCCTTTAACGTCATGCTTCAGGTGTTTCTCCTATAAGGACGAGTCCTTTAACGTCATGCTTCAGGTGTTTCTCCTATAAGGACGAGTCCTTTAACGTCATGCTGCAGGTGTTTCTCCTATAAGGACGAGTCCTTTAACGTCATGCTTCAGGTGTTTCTCCTAAGGACGAGTGCTTAGGTCAGCTTTGGTTGCACAAACTACTTTACCAGCCGACTACAAATACTGTTTTAAATGTCCTATTATATTTTTTTCGATATTCTTTTATGCTTTTGTTGTTTTTGATGTCTTTGATGTCTTTGATGCCGTTTTTAACCTGTCTGTTTGGAAAGGTGCTATATAAATCAAATTCATTCATTCATTCATTTATTTCATTCATTCATTCATTCATTCATTCATTCGTTCGTTCGTTCGTTCGTTCGTTCATTCATTCATAAATTCATTCATTCATTCATTCAAGTGGTAGACGGCAAACGGCACCACCTGCTGGACGGCACGTAACGGTAAAAAGATTAAATATTTTGACATTGATGCCGTCTGCCGTTACCGTCCTGTACCGTTTACGGTCCTGCTCCCGTCCACTAAAATGACTTCCGGTTTGCCGTCCACCGCTTGCCTGATTCCATGTGAATTTGAATGGCATTAGTCCATTCCAGTTTCGCTTTTCAACAATATTTATTGTTTAAACATTACATTATTTTATGTTATGTTTTAACAACAGCACTACTGAATACTTCCATGCCTTTTCCAGGGAAGCTAGCTAGCAGGCTGATGCAAACCAATAAATCAGAGCCAGTCTGGTGGAGGCTAGTCAAGGTACAAATTGTCCCCCTAAGGCCTCCAGGAGCTAGGAGAATAATATCATAATGGAATCTGGCCACCATAAGTATACCCTTTTGGCCAGCGGCACCAGCTTATTACCTTCTAAAATGAAAATTTGGAAAAACATCTTCTGAATATTGTTTATTATAGGTTTAATAGGCTATCACATTTGTTTTTTCATTGTTCCGTGTTTTTCTAGCACGGTATTTCAGGTTTAAATATGTAGATCGTTTTGTTTCTTGGTTTTTTTCTTGTTTCTTGTTTTTTTCCCCACTTGCCCCGCCCTTCTTCTTCCTATCCCTCTCTTTTTTTATTTCACCCACTTTGTAAACCTGTGATGTGACAAGAAAGCTGATTCTTAATATTCTGATGTGACAAGGGTGGCATTTCTTCCTCGAGCTAGTCATGGGAATGTGCAAAGTTTCAAGTCAAACGCACCCTGAATTCATGATTTGAGGCCTTTTGTTCAAAATATAACCTGACTCCGCCAGATTGCAGCAGTATTGACTTCACACGTTCCCTCCTCCTGCCTGGATCTGGTCTCTGGTCAAGCAAACGATGAACCCGAAGCAGCGGGACAAAAATCTGATACCTCCATAATAATTTCAAGTTGTGGTCTTAGGTTGTGTTTACGTTTGCGCTGTGACAGCGCTTCAATTGGGGCGGCTGTGGCTCAGGAGGTAGAGCAGGTCGTCCAATAATCCCTGGGTCAGCGGTTCAAATCCCGGCTCCTCCTGTCCTTGGGCCCGAAGTGTCCTTGGGCAAGACACTGAACCCTACACTGCCTCCAATGAGTCGGTCGGTGTGAGCTCACCACCATTGGTGAGTGAATGTGGGAAGTGCGGACGCTGGCTTCGACTGTTCGCCGCTTCACCTCCCAATGTATGAATGAATGAACCATTGTAAAGCGCTTTGAGCAATTGGAAAAGCGCTATAAAAATGCAATTCATTATTATTATTCAATACGTCATCAGTCTCGCGTTGATCTCTCATATCGCTCCGATCAGTAGTGGTTCGGAATACATCGTCTCTGCCTGAGAGAGACCAGATGGAAGCAGGATAAGGAAATCACTACTGCCACCATCTGGCGGAGTCAGGTTATTCAAAACAAGCCCGGCCTCCAACAAAAGGTTATATGCCAATCTCAGTGTCCGGGTAGCTCAGTCGGTAGAGCTCTCGCCTTTGGGGCTCCACCTCAGCAATCCATCTCCCAGGGGTCTTCTAGGGCATTGTAACGGGGACAGACACTCAGTATTGTAGCCGTGACGTGAGCGCCCCCTCCTGAGATACTTCCGGGTCCTACTTTTGTGTCGCTTTTGTGTCCCCATAGAGTTATACTGTGACGCTCCGTCGGACTAAATCTGAGACGAAAACAACCACGAAAGTCTCATTTTACCGCTTTCCTCGCAACAACAAAGCTGCGCTGCTCTCCCAAATCTGGCTGTGACAGGCCGTCTGCCCCACACGGAATACTATCGCCATTTTATTTCATTGTGTCTAAAACTAAACTAAATCCTCATTAATGCAAACTAGATTCAAGATACTAAGCCTGCAAACATTCTAAATATGCCCCCGAAATATTTTAATGAGCAAATGGACTGTTACCACCTTCAATAATAATGATAATAATAGTCTTTATTGTCTCCACATCATATTTTTTTTGTCATGGACACTTGTACAAAACATTAATAATTCTACTCGAGTTGGAAGCATTAAGACCCATATTAACCCTCAATGGCTTCCTTTCTGAAAAATAACGTCATTGTAAAAAGATTCACGCGTTAGATATTCTATTTACAATGAGATGCGGACGGGAGCTGGTGCCACTTGGACCCGGACGTAACGTAGCACTACAAAATGACGTCGGATTAAATACTGAATAGGGCATTGTAACAGGGACAGACTCCATCTCCCAGGGGTCTAGGGCATTGTAACGGGGACAGACTCCATCTCCCAGGGGTCTATAGGGCATTGTAACTGGGACAGACTCCATCTCCCAGGGGTCTATAGGGCATTGTAACGGGGACAGACTCCATCTCCCAGGGGTCTATAGGGCATTGTAACGGGGACAGAATCCATCTCCCAGGGGTCTTCTAGGGCATTGTAACGGAGACAGACTCCATCTCCCAGGGGTCTTCTAGGGCATTGTAACAGGGACAGACTCCATCTCCCAGGGGTCTAGGACATTGTAACAGGGACAGACTCCATCTCCCAGGGGTCTAGTGCATTGTAACAGGGACAGACTCCATCTCCCAGGGGTCTAGGGCATTGTAACGGGGACAGACTCCATCTCCCAGGGGTCTAGTGCATTGTAACGGGGACAGACTCCATCTCCCAGGGGTCTATAGGGCATTGTAACGGGGACAGACTCCATCTCCCAGGGGTCTATAGGGCATTGTAATGGGGACAGACTCCATCTCCCAGGGGTCTATAGGGTCAGAGGTTTTGCTCTGGTGTGTGCGCACAGTTGCACGGTACACGGACAGACGGACACGCGCGTGGACGGACACGCGTGTGGACGGACACGCGCGCGGACGGATGGCCGGACGGACGCCTTTGGCGTGGCAGAGACAATTATGAGATTGCAATTACAGCAACAGCTATTTATTGCTGTCATTTTTTCACTCCAGGTAATGGACTTAAAATGTAATATTTATAAGAGAAAGAAGAAAATAAATTCGTCAAATTTAATTATTAAAGTGTTTTGACCAGTGTAATATCATAACTCAGTGTGGTCCTCAAAGCAAAGTAAAAGGCTTTCATGTAGTTACATGTAGAATAAATTCACACACACACACACACACACACACACACACACACACACACACACACACACACACACACACACACACACACACACACACACACACACACACACACACACACACACACACACACACACACACACACACGTGTGTTGAATCCTATAGTGGCAGACACGACTATACACACAGCTGCACCACGCTTCACGCTTGACCATAGGTACACAACAAAAGGTATAGGCTACAGATGCTCGCCTCTCACACGCGGCACGCGTACATGTCATGCATGGTCATGCCTCAACACATACACCACTTGGGGCAGATGGTACAGCATTATGGGAAGGTTACAGCTGATTGGATCAGGCCAGGGCAGGGGAGGAGGGGTGTGTGTGGTGTTGACAGGTCCGTTGGTTTCGGGGGCATTCAAAGAACACGCTCTAATTGTACCACCTAAAGAACACGCTCTAATTGTACGATTCATGTTCTTCTTCAACCCCCACCAAGTACGTACGTGCTGACAAAAAGAACAGTCCCAACGCCACACTGCTTATGTGGTGCGGCTGTGAAAACTTTCCCCTGAATGGCTTAATCTTTCATTCTCCGTTGTGTGATTTTTCTGTTGGCCGGTGCCAGGTCAATATTTCTTTCCTGGCTGGGTCGTCGGTCTGTACAGAGACACTGGAAGAGAATAAATGTGTCTGTGCCGCGCAATGTCTACATTTGACCCCATTCAGAGGGTGACTAACTGCAGTTTGGGTGCTTGCATGAGGCACCGTGTCTTTCTTCAGTGCAGTGCTGGGACAGGACAGCTCTCTGCATGGCCAGTGCAGATTTCCCAGGGTAAAAGGGGGAGTATTGTCTGGTCCCTGCAAGGGGGAGGGGAATTGGATTTGAACCGTTTCCACACAGCTGATGGCTGTGCAGATGGCTTTGGATGATGAGGTGGTTAAACGTCTTGCTCAGGGAGACCTCAACACACATACCGGGGGCGAGAGCCTGGTTTTGAACCGGCAACCTTAACCCATTTTGGGGCGGGAACCCCTTTTGGCATTATGATTTAGCTATTGAAAAATAGCAGATCTACAAGCTCATAGCGCGCCTGCTATTTTTGAAAAATCGAAGAACGACTGACATAGAAACATAGCTTTTTCAGAAAACTGTCAGGATGTAGAAGACATTTTTAGAATCTGATCTCAGGTCAGAATGGGTGAATCCGGCCCTGTTCCCCGCCCATTTCTGGCCTTTCGGTTTTACCATCTGATGAAGCCAATAGCCAATGATGAACCACCACGTCTGAGCACTGGCTGTGAACCAGATTGTGCACTCTCGAACTATAAGCTGTCATTTAAAGGAGAATTCCGGATTAGCGGTTTTCGTAACTTTATCTGTTATTTCGGTAGACAGACAGACAGACAGCGGGTACAGGTGAAAAATGACATAACATCCAGAGCACAGTGTAGCTCTGACCGTGCGTGCTATGGGCTAAGACTAAATCGCTTATTTTGAAGGCTCAAAAAAATAATTATTTTTTTCTACACATCTGTCTTTCTTTTTTAAATTTTTATCCCACGATTTTGTAACCCATTTTTTCACCCCTGTGTCAATTATCTAATGTGATCCTGGGCTCTACACACCCTCCGCCAACCTAGTCCCCATATATGGGGGACATGGGGAGAGCAACAGACTTGTGACTGTTGAACTCATGCTTCCTTCATGCCTGAGTGTCCAAGTTGCTCCTTTGCACCTGACTGGGGGGAGTTTCCCTGGTTGGACGTAGCGCGTGGAAGGAACACGTTATTCCAACCAGTTCCTTTCCCCTCCATCAGGCGCCCCGGCTGGCCAGGGGGAGGCAGTTTAGAGACCAGGATTACTGCATGTTTTTTGTGAGGGTACCTACCCTAGGGGACACGGGGAGAACATGCAAACTCCACACAGAAAGGCCCTTTCGCCAACCCCGCCTCGGGTATGGGCACTGATGACGCGGAGGAGGAAACACGCCGCCAGCACATCTGTCTTTCATAATGACTAAATGACATAATGACGCACAGTGTTTTGTCCCAAAGGGGCTTCTGTAACAATGCGAACGAGCCTAAGACCCAGCGTGCATGCTGAGCTGCGGTCCGCTCTGAATGTCGTTGTTTCTCCTCTAGATCAGGGGTTCTCAACGTTTTTGGCCGGGGACCCCCGGAAATGCTTTGGCAATGTCTCGGGACCCCCGCCCCGCCCCCTCCCGACCCCCAATATAAATTGACTGCTACAATAACCTTAAACCATTTTGGGCGGGAACCCCTTTTGGTGTTTTAAGCATCGTTATAATTTAGCTATTGAAAAATAGCAGATCTACAAGCTCATAGCGCGCCACCGAGTGGCGCGCTACGAGCTTGTAGGTCTGCTATTTTTGAAAAATCGTGAAAATAAAAATTTAAAAAAAATCTTTTTTTTTCTTTTTTTTTGGAAAATAATTTGGGGACCCCCTAAAATATTTTGGCGACCCCCCGAGGGGTCACGAGCCACAGGTTGAGAACCCCTGCTCTAGATCACATTACGGTGAGAAAAGAGAAGGAATTCTCCTTTAAACAAGGTGTAGTGTATTTGCAGTGTTGTGTGTGTATAATGATTTTTCCAGGGACACATACCAATGAATATCTTATCCTTGGGAATGAAAGAGGAATAAATTATGATAATGTAGATTTGTATTCACATTCACAACCTAGGAAGGAAAATAGGCTGATATCAACACACACTCGGCATATACATGATATGGGCAAGCGAACGCAGCTCGTAAATTGCAATAACAACAATTAGAATAAATTACGTACTTTAAGTTTTTTTTTAAGTTAAGTTTTTTTTAAGTTAAGTTTTTTTTAAGTTAAGTTTTTGTGTATGTGTGTGTGTGTGTGTGTGTGTGTGTGTGTGTGTGTGTGTGTGTGTGTGTGTGTGTGTGTGTGTGTGTGTGTGTGTTTGTCTGTTTTGTGTGTGATACAGCTGCGCCCTCTGGTGGCGGGCCGGTGGTGTTACAGCGTGACACACACAGACGCACAGACAGACAGTTTAGGCCAGCTTCTATAGTTAGTGCTCACTGTGTTCGCAATCAACTACCTACCGGAGTCGGAGCTGTACATGTAGACGAACTTGGTCCATCCGTAGTGGTCGATCACGCCCACCAGGGCGTCCTGGAGCTCGGGCCTCAGCTGGATGACGAACTGGTTGGCCGTCTCGATGGGGAAGGACGGCGTGACGAAGCACACGTGCAGCGCCCCGCAGAAGGACATGAGCATGTTCACCGTCCTCCTGTCGTACAGGCCGATGATGGCGTAGACGCCTTTGGAGAACTGCGAGCAGACTAGCCACGAGGCGGGAAATTAGAGTGGGAGAAACAGAGAGTAGCCGTGAGGGGGATAAGTGGGAGAAACAGAGAGGTGGGAGAGGAAGAGGAAGTTGTGGGGAAAAGGAGAGACAGAAATGATGACAACGTTATTCCTTGAAGCTATGGCTTGAATCTTTGCGTTGTTTGTGGTGGTTGGGAATAATCCATGACTCGCTTGTTAGTCTGTGTTTTGCAATCTTCTGCTTTCATCGCAGAGATCAAAAGGCTCTCTCTGTGCTGCTTTGCCTTGCTTTTCCCTGGCATGATAGAAGAGTCTGACGTTAGGAGGCAAAAAACCAACACAAGGAAAAGTGACTTGAAAACAGTGATGCCGTTTCAATGTGAGGAGTACATTTCAAACAGAGTTACACATGATGATACCGAAGCATAAACACCACACCTCAGTGATGTTGCTATGAACACACGTACTGTACTGTACTGTACTGTACTGTACTGTACTGTACTGTACTGTACTGTACTGTACTGTACTGTACTGTACTGTACTGTACATCCTTTGTCACATAGAACTATATAAATTATGCATTAAACACCTGTGCCAAAATGACATAGCCCTTGGAAATGCACCAGAATACATACACAACATTTATGAAAACATAGTGGCTTTTCAAAATGTCATCAGGACCCCTGCAGCATTTGTTTTGAAGAGGTACGTTTGTGATTTGGATTCAAACCAAATTCTGTGAATCACCGTTTTAAACAGATTAGGGGGTTACTGGAAGTGTCGCCAAAAAGACCACAAAAATGGATGTTACACAGTAAGACATTAAATGGATGCATACCATTAAAGGTATATTCAGTGATTTGACTTAATTCAAATATCACTTATTTTTCTTTTTTTCTGGATAATCCTCCCTACTATAGAGTGTGCTGACCATATAAGGAAATCCTCCCTGTCCCCAGTGATCCCCTGGGGTAAAAAACCCCTAGTTTCAGTTTTGGTGGCGGGTGGCAAAACCTTCATCCAATCAGGATGAGAGGGGCCTTCCTCCAATCACTGAATGCTCCTTTAAAGGATGGGGGTGCATGCATACATTTGTTAGACATGCTAACAGTCCGGCAGGCATTAGTCCGACAACACCGTTGCTCCCGACGTGCACGGCCGGTTAAGACTAACCCGTGGCGGGTTAAAACCGAACCCGTGGCTCCCGACATGTGTGGCGGGTTACAACTCACCCGTGGCGTGAGGTCAGGAGGATTAGGCTTGGGTTTTGCGTAGGGTGTCGGTGTCGGGCTATGACACACTATCATGCTAGCTATTATCTGTTCTCACGTCTTTCTGAGCGTCTGTCTTGAGAGACGACAGGATTCATGGAGGCTATACTGTATATCCATGTCCTGCAAACACTTTCATCAGCAGTGGGTTAAAGGTTCACTCAAACAGACTCTTAGAGGGACATACACATGCCTGACACACATCCTCCTCCGCTCAGCCATCCATGGCTAATAACTGTCAGAAGATTGTGTCTAATAAAAACAGAGAGCATGTTGTTGCCCCATCAGTCTGATCGCTAATCAGCTATGTTAACCCATTTTGACCTGAGATCAGATTCTAAAAAATTCTTCTACATCCTGACAGTTTTCTGAAAAAGCTATGTTTCTATGTCAGTCGTTCTTCGATTTTTCAAAAATAGCAGACCTACAAGCTCGTAGCGCGCCACTCGGTGGCGCGCTATGAGCTTGTAGATCTGCTATTTTTCAATAGCTAAAGCATAACATGGGTTAATGACAGCAGAGGTCAATGCCGCAGTAGAAATGCATCCTCTCTCACACACACACACACACACACACGCACACACACACACACACACACACACACACACACACACACACACACACACACACACACACACACACACACACACACACACACACACACACACACACACACACACACACACACACACACACACACACACACACACACAGGAAAAAGTTACAGTTGAGATTAACCTATTTAGACTGTAGGACGTGTGGAAACGTCATAGCTAATCCAACCGACGGACACATCCTAGCGCATTTTCATGGATATCAAACGAGAGAAAAATATACTGTTTTTTGGGGGGGTTGGACTCTCCTTCTGCACCATACTCCTTGCTGTTTGCGCGTGAGCGTTTCAGTTCACTTCCCTGTTTACCGCTCAGAAAGAATGCCTCGTATCTCCTAATTTAGGGAGCTCTCCGTGGTTTTGACCATACTAAGCTCTTCATTCATGCCTCACTTCAACATGCCTCTCGTTCAAAATATGAACGCGAGGGATTATTCAGCGACTTTATCGTAATGATAGCGAGGTAAGCAAGCAATAATATTTCTCCCGTTTTTTGTCCGGAACGGAAGGGGGGCTTACAGAGTAATAGCGGCCATATCTGCGCGGCACCCCGAGCTGTTATTTTGAAAGAAATAGTGTTATGTTAACACTGATTGTGTTAACATAAAGTGAAGAGATGTGCGTGCGTGCGTGCTTGCGTACATGTGCATTGTACACAACAAACCAAAAAACATGCCAGAACACAAACAAACAAACAAACAAACAAACAAACAAAAAAGATTTGCATTTAAAATAATAATCTTACGAGGCAGACACTGAGAGCAATCAATAGTGTGAGAGCACTCCCTTCATCACCACAACATAACATGTCTCTCTGTCTCTCTGTCTCACACCTTCCCAGTTCCCGCTCTGAGCTATACTGTCTCTCGCCCCCCCCCCCCCCCCCCCCCATGCTGTTTCTCTCTCACCGCCTCCAATCATGGTGTCCCTCCCCCCCCCCACAGCCCCCACCGCCTGCCCCAAAATAAACACTTTACCTGGGCAGCAGATCAGAGCCTGGCCCGGACCAAAACGCTCCAGGCGGGGGGGGTCGATCAACCCTCTCTCAGCACATAATGCCTCCATCTGTGCATCGGCGCTATAGCAGGTGGAGAGGGAAGGCCCCGATCCCTCCATCACTCACTCCTCTGCAATAAAGGTGCATAGTGTGCCAGCAGATATGGCATATTTGACTATATGAAACAATCCGTTTCCCCCCCCCCCCCCCCCCCCCAAAACCGGGAGGCATAATCTTCCGTTCTGACCTCACGCTGGTGACAATTTACAATTTAGGCATTTAGCAGATGCTCTTAATCCAGAGCGATTTATATTAGGCAAGAACAAAAGCATGGGAATACATCACATGCGTAGGCTAAGAACGTAACTAGAACATATCTATATAATGACACTATACATATAAACTATACATATATACTATACTATGCTATACATATGTACTATGATGTGCTATGACTACATACAATGCAATTATTGTGCTGTCTACATGATATGCTATAAGTCTGTTTCAAATGCTATCTAAGTCTAAAAGTGCTATCTAAGGGGGTAGGAGGTAGGTGACCAGCGTGAGGT
Source organism: Electrona antarctica (assembly GCF_951216825.1). Taxonomy (NCBI): domain Eukaryota; kingdom Metazoa; phylum Chordata; class Actinopteri; order Myctophiformes; family Myctophidae; genus Electrona; species Electrona antarctica. The sequence continues at coordinate 62,161,440 of NC_136806.1, forward strand.
CAGAACGGAAGTCTCTCTAGAAGTCTCTCTCTAGAAGTCTAGAAGTCTCTCTAGAAGTCTCTCTAGAAAGTCTCTCTAGAAGCGTTTATATTCCAAACGAGAGGCATGCTGAAGTCAGAAATGAAGACAGAACATTATTGTCCTCCTGGTCAAAACCATGGAGAGCTCCCTAGATTAGGAGTTTACGGCTCTTTTGGAGCCGTAAACAAGGATGTCAACGGCAGCTTTTGATTTTTAGTTTTGTTTTATATCAATAAAAAAGCCTTAAAGACGTGTAATACACGGCCAAGGCCTCCTGCGGTTTGATTAGAGAAGACGCCGTCCTTACAAAAAATAAAGTATAATTTTGAGGTATTTGTACTTTCATTGAGTATACTTCCAATACTTTTACTTCTATACTCCACTACATCTCGGAGGCAAATATTGTACATTTACTACTGTGAGCTTGTAGATCTGCTATTTTTAAAATATTTTTATACATTTTAAAACTTCTCAGGGTCTTGTTCACGAGTGAGGGTAGGACGGAGAAGGAGATCAGCCGGGGAATCGGAGAGGCAGGGGCGGTATTGCAGTCGCTGTACCGCACTGTTGTGACGAAAAGAGAGTTGAGCCAGAAGGCAAAGCTCTCTGTCTACCGAGCAATCTTCGTTCCTATACTCTCACCTATGGCCATGAAGTGTGGGCCATCATCACTGAAATAATAGAGGGTATGCGCGTGACATCATCATCAAACCAGGAAGTTATGCAGGAACACCTACTGAGTGGCAAAAAACTACTTTCTGGCCTTGACAGCCCATACATCCACACAGAAAAGTCATATCTGATTGCATTAAACAACATTAAACAATGTTAAACTCACTTTGCCTGTTGCTTTGCCACTCGATTTGCCACTTGATGTGCCATTCACTTTAAGCATGCGCATACCCTCTATAAGGTCTTGAATACAAACGGCTTGAGTTTTCTTTTTTTTCCACCACAGCTGATTCATACCATTCTATAAACAGAAAAGAGGCAGGTTAGCCGGAGACGTATACAGCCGCATTTGACACAGTTTTCCACACCTCAACGAGATCTGACAGGCCAGTACACATGGTGCTAGGTCTCTCTTCGTCATTCTGCTACAGAGATACCAGCTCTGCTGTTACACCAGAACAGTCATTTAGCATCGCACAACGCCCACACGCGCACACGGCGGTGTGTGGATGACAAGCTGCTGTCTGTAGTGCCGTCAACGTGAGAGTTAGCGGGGCTGCGTGAGTTACACAACGCAGTTTAACAAGCTTTGTTCCTCATTACAGCACACAGTAGCGGCTGAGAATCATGACAAAGTGGGGACCAAACATCTGTTTCCACTGCAGAAAAACATGACAGCTGACACAACCCAGCGAGTGTCCCTCTCTCCTCCTCCTCCTCCTCCTCCTCCTCCTCTACCAAGCTAAAGTTGTCCCTCGTCCCCACCAGACACGTCATATTCTAACACAAGTCATAACTGTCAAACCCACACATCTTAAGTTGGACCCAGCGTGTCAGAGCCTCCTGAGAAGGAAGTATTCTTTTAAGGCCTGACTCGCACCTTCGCAACAGATTGATGTATGCTTGTTGTATGAGATGTATAGCTGATGCAAGCTCGCAATGCATTTCCAATGGGAGTCACATGGTTTGACACAACATTTGTGTTGTATGAGGGGGAGGGGGGGCAGTCGGAACACAGCCGAAAGCCATACAACACAAATGTTGTGTCAAACCATGTGACTCCCATTGGAAATGCATTGCGAGCTTGCATCAGCTATACATCTCATACAACAAGCATGCATCAATGTTGTATGCTAGATGTAAAGGTGTGAGTCGGGCCTTACTGTGCAGTAAAGTCTGTGAACTCAAAGCAGGCCTTTGGAAGACAGCTAAAAGACAATGAGGCTAACGTGTGCGTGTGCGTGCGTGCGTGTGTGCGTGCGTGCGTGCGTGCGTGCGTGCGTGCGTGCGTGCGTGTCCATTTCTACGCTCAGATGTAAATGAACCGTGACGATGCGACGGTGAAGAGATCATTGGCGTAAAGTAACATTTACTTAAGTACCATTTTGAGGTATTTGTATTTCCAATTTCCAATACTTTTACTTCTACTCCACTGCATCTCGAATGCAAGTGTTGTACTCAACTACATTTATTTCACAACATGAGTTATAGTTATTACATTGTACATTTTGAGTAGTAGGCCTTTTATTACAAAACATACATTAACCACTTCAGCCCTATACACATTTCGGCCAATTAATCTACAAGCTCACAATGCTATTTTCTAAAGATTATTATACATTTGAAAACTTGAAATAATACATTCTGCACAATGGGTACTTTCTATGAGTACATGTTGGTGTCAATACTTTTGTACTTTTACTCAAGTACATTTTGGAGTTCAGATTTGTACTTGTAAAACATTCGAGTACTTTGATATTACAAACATGCCCCCCTTTTCCAATCCGCAAGCACAAGCCTGTAGCACTTGCCCTGGCCTCGCGGCGACCTTACAGGCGTATGCATAGGCTCAACTTATGCAACTTAAGATAGCATTTTATGTAGATGTAGCACTCTATAGTGTATACGCATATTTCATTATATAGATATTCCACTGTTAGGTTCATAGCTTATACGTATGATTCATGATGACTATATTCATGTAAACGATGTATTACCATGTTTTTTGCTCTTGTTCTTGCTTACTGTAAGTCATTCTGCTAATGCCTAAGGCCTGACTCACACCTTTACATCTAGCATAAAACATTGATGCATGCTTGTTGTATGAGATGTTGTATGGCTTTCGGCTGTGTTCCGACTGCCCCCCTCCCCCTCATACAACACAAATGTTGTGTCAAACCATGTGACTCCCATTGGAAATGCATTGCGAGCTTGCATCAGCTATACATCTCATACAACAAGCATACATCAATCTGTTGCAAAGGTGTGAGTCAGGCCTAAGGCCTGACTCACACCTTTCGATCTAGCATACAACATTGATGCATGCTAGATGTAAGCAAGATGTAAGTGTCATGGCCTGGCCGCCCCAATGCATTTCCAATGGAAGTCACATGGTTTGATACAACATTTTGGACTACAAGCTGTTGTATGGCTTTCGGCTGTGTTTCGACTGCCCCCCTCCCCCTCATACAACACAAATGTTGTGTCAAACCATGTGACTCCCATTGGAAATGCATTGCGAGCTTGCATCAGCTATACATCTCATACAACAAGCATACATCAATCTGTTGCGACCGTGTGAGTCGCCCCTTAATTGTAAATTGCACACAAGTAGACAGATACACTGTCCTGCAGCCATGACGTTTTGTTCTCGATCAAAGTGCTGATCCGGGACCAGATTTAACTGATTTACATTGACCGCTGTGGGCAGCTTCTCCTTCTCCCAGGACCCCTGCTGAGAAAATCCATGATGCCCTCCTCCACATTCATCATACCAAAAGCCTTTAGCCCTACACTGCACCTGTCAGGCTGCAGTCCACAGTCCAGTTGTCTCTGCTTTCATTGTTTTCTTCTCGACAGATATGTGCCCTGTCCCCAAATGCCCTGTCCCGAAGGGGAAAAGTGACACTCTGTTCAGCCGACTACATTGTGATATGTAGAGGAAATCTTGAAAAAACAAGAGGGTGGCCGCACACGCCAATAGCCAGAGTGCCAATGTTTTATTAGGACCGCAGGTAAGACAAAAATGAATCCTAATTAATCCTATGTAATTGTCTTACCTGCTGTCCTAATAAAATATTGGCACACTATTGGCTATTGGCTCTTGTTTTTTCAAGATTTCCTCTACGGTTTTCTCCCGTGTGCCGTCACCGCCACAAGGACTTTGGTGTGAGTTAGCCTTTTTGTACACAGTACATTGTGATATGTCCCATGAGCCCCGAGGACAAACCCGTTCAGCACAGCTGTGAACAGACAGCTGACACGGCAGCTACACAATAAACCACGGCTCCCATGAGTCTGATTGACACAATGCACCAGGTCTGTGATGACAGCTTGACCTCCAATCCCCGACCGCACCCCTGCCTCGCCACGCTCACATCCCATGTTTTTTGGGGGCGTTCTTTCCTGCTGGAGGGGGTTGGTGGATACCCAGATTCCCCTGTATTATTAACCACGATGGAATACATATACCACCTCTTTTTCACGTGGCAAAGGTGGCAAAATGTGGGCCAATCAGGAGACAACTATTATAATATTGCCTATTGTTGAGGAACTAAACCTGTGCCCGGGAATACATACCCCACCCTAGTATGCAATACCCATTATATCCGTTGTCATAGTACCCGTTTTAAGTGTCGTTCTGTCCTTGTGCAGTGGTAAACGTCTGTGTGGAGAACGACTGAAGAGTGCAAACTGACTGTGAAAAGTGGACTGACTAATCAAATGTCAGGTGGAGGGAATAATATAAGGCCAGGGTTGCCATGGCAATCAATTGGCTTAGGCAGAGCCTGGAAATTGCATAGGTGTGGGGACTTGGGCTCATTAGGTCCACTGGCAGAGCCTGACCAGAGTCTTTTGTGCATGGCACTTCTAGACAACCGTGTATCCGACCGACTCAAGGCCGGGCACTGCACTCCCTGTGGTGGTGTGGGACGAGTGTGTCGAATTTGAAGTTGGTGAGGCGAACGGTTCTCCAGTTACGTGGATTACAGATGTAAACACGTATTACAGATGTAAACAAGCACACACACACACACACACACACACACACACACACACACACACACACGCGCACACGCACACGAACACGCACACGCACACACGTACAGACAGAGACAGGCGTGGTGCATTTATTGTTAGATATTTCAATAACATTCTTCAGCACCAACACCAGGAATGTGGCAATCATTGCCGAAGCCACCTCAATCCCCACCTCTCAGCCATGGCTCTGCCCAAGTCACGACCCATGCATGGCTTAAAGAAAATCAATAGAGCAGAATCAGCATGTCGAAACGACCAAAATGATATGGATATTGAAGGACTTGACTGCATTTATAGTCCACACGTCTAGAAGCATTTTTCCCAATGTGTCATCAGCATGTCGAGTGCACTTCCCATTTCAGTTGCTTCAGCAGAACAACGTTTCTCAAAGATTAAAACAAATGAAAAGGAGAAACTAAACAAAACAACAACTACGCAGTACAATGAAACGAGGTAGACTTAATGAAACGTAATGGTAACGAATTCACAGAATATGATTTCTCGACAAATTGAAAACAGCAAAGGTCATCTACTGTACTTTGTTTCTTGTACGTATGTGTATATGCTTTGTCTCGTAGAGTAATGTGCTTCAGTGCCTGCCTGTTTCGTTTTCAGGTTTTGTGTGGCGACTGCAGATGAAGATTTACATCTTTTTAGGTTTTCTGTGTGGGGATTGCGGATGAAGATTTACATCTTTGCTAAATGCGGTGTGTTTACATCCGTTTGTAATGTCCATTAATATGCTCTGTCCCGTCAAAATACACAAATAAGGTAAAGTAAAAAATATCATCATCATCATACTATAATCATCATACTATAATCATACTATAATTCAGTCAATGTCTGAATGTGTGTCTGTCTGTCTGTCAGAAACACTGCCGTATCTCCTCACCGCCTGCACCAATCGCTCCCACTTTTCACACAGGCATTGCCCATAATAATATGGAGGTCTTAACGAAGCCCTTTTTCCAATTTAACAAAGTATAAATTAATAATGAATTTATTATTGAATTAAAAATGCGAAATCGCACCCAGGGCGCAGTACCCCCCGCGACCACAAGGGGGGGGGGGGGGGGGGGGGGGGCAATATCTAAGGGCGGGTAAGGGCTAGTATATAATAATAATAATAAGCATGCCCCCCCCCCCCTGAAATATAGACCCCTATGAATATATTTCTCTCTATTGTACAAAGACTTGAACATTTCATAGTATTTAAGTCTAATCCATCCACTTACATTTAGAAGAAAAGACAAGGATACAACTTTATTACTGTAATCCCAGAAAGGGGATTTGGTTGTACCAAAGCAAGTACCGCAAAAAAATAGAAAAGCAGGTAATATAATACATTTGACTCTCAGAGACGTCTTCAGCAACATGTTATAGAATTGGTATACAGTTGGAGGCCATCGATATTGTCCTTTTCTTTTTGCTGAGGTTTGCGTGATCTGCGCAAAAGGACAGTTAACCCATTTTGGGCGGGAACCCCTTTTGGTGTTTTAAACATTATGTTATAATTTAGCTATTGAAAAATAGCAGATCTACAAGCTCATAGCGCGCCACCGAGTGGCGCGCTATGAGCTTGTAAGTCTGCTATTTTTGAAAAATCGTGAAAATATTTATTTCAGAAAACTGGAGGATTTAGAAGGATTTTTTTTTAATTTTGAGGTCAGGCCTAAATGGGTCAAATGATAAGGGACAATATCGGTGGCACCCAACTGTACACACAGACACACTGTATTACAGCGTGCGGTGTGTTATCGCCGCAGAAAAAAGGAACACGAGATGTGTGTTTCAACGTGCCTGTTATTTGACTGTTGCATAACCTATACTGTATACTGTACATGGCATCCCCGTGCCTGAGCGGAACTACACACATCGCATCAAGTGCTAATACATAATCCGTCCTCGAGGAGGACTGCCCGGGATGAATCACACACACACACACGCACGCACGCACGCACACACACGCACGCACACACACTCCCTCTTTCCACACCGTGCTCATCTATCCTCCTGTATTGATCAGGCTGACGGGTCTCCGCGTGGCGGTTCTCAGTTCATCGAGCGGGGCTCGCCTCAGAGATCCTCAGAGACCCCCTGAGAGTTGGGGAAAAACTGCTGGCCAGATTGGAGTGACAGTGCAAATGGCCTTTTCCACGGATCCCAATTAAGTCTTATATACGTATATACGGTTTGTTAAAACACAATCAGTGCCGGAAGTCCTTCAAAATAGGAGCTCAGCTGGGGGGTGCCGGAAAGACATGGCCGCTTTTACTCTGAAACCCACGACCCGGAAACAATCGGCTCAAAAAAGTTCTCTTTACATTGCTAGCTTACATTGCCATCGTTTTAATTTATACGATATATGATCCAAAAAGCGTTCATATTTTGCGGGAGAGACGGATGAGGAGCAGAACTGAAGCGCTAGTATATCGATCCGTTCAAAACCACGGAGAGCGCCCTGGATTAGGAGAGACGAGTCATTCTTTCTGCCGCACTAACAGCTAAGTCAACGGTAAGCTAACAAGAGTCTAGAGTGTAGCATACGGTAGCCGAAAGGCGAACTGACAAATTAAAAAAAGGAAAAAAAATCAAAATATTACTCTCTCGCCCGGTATCATTGAGGATGCGCTAGGACGTCTGAGGACGTTGTATGTACCCCTCGGTTCGAGTCCCTATGACGTGTGGCGACATCCTACGGACGGAAACGGTTAAAGGGGCATTCCACTCATTTTCAACATTTTACTATGTCATTAATATACCTTAGAGCTGTTGTGTGGAAATAATAAAAAGGTCCCCCCATTCTGTGTTTCCTAGAACTGGAGGTCTGAAAAAAATCATTAACATGGTGAATCACATCTTGATGATGTCATCAAGATGTGTTTCACCATGTTAATGTTTTTTTGTTAATGATTTTTCTAGGAAACACAGAACAGATAGACTTTTTTATTATTTCCACACAACACCTCTAAGGTATATTAATGATATAGTAAAATGTCGAAAATGAGTGGTATTCCCCTTTAATGGGATGCTTGCCTGTCGGTCAAATACACAGTTGTCCAGAACCGCGACAAAAGGCTCTGCAGGCAGTGAGCTAAATGAGCCCAAGTCCCTGCAGCTGGTATAGAATGCCCTCTGCCTGAGCCAATTGATTTACCATGGCAACCCCACACCTGCCATTTGATTACTTAACCACAGTCACTTATCTTCACTCTTCAGACACACATGTTCTCCCTGGCCTTTTAACACCACATGCCCCTCCCCACTTTGTAATCATGTGTTGCTGTGCTCTCCCATTCTACAGTCTTGTTCTGTACTTCTTTTATTTTACTCGTGAATTCTTTTTTTACTGTATCTTCTTGTGCATTTTGCCTACTGTGTATATGTTTGTTTTTTTATGCTGTCCAGCACTTTGGTCAACCTTGGTTGTTTTAAATGTGCTCTAGAAATAAAATTGACTTGACTTGACTTGACTTCAGACACAGGCAGACAGACAGATGCAGACTATAGATCTCCATATGGGCACAACAGGGACACAGACAGACTGTTAAAACGGGTGCTATGGCAACAGATATGACGGGTATTGCATACTAGGGTATGTACAGTTGGGTGTCACCGATATTGTCCCTTATCATTTGACCCATTTAGGCCTGACCTCAAAATTTTAAAAAATCCTTCTAAATCCTCCAGTTTTCTGAAATAAATATTTTCACGATTTTTCAAAAATAGCAGACCTACAAGCTCGTAGCGCGCCACTCGGTGGCGCGCTATGAGCTTGTAGATCTGCTATTTTTCAATAGCTAAATTATAACAATGTTTAAAACACCAAAAGGGGTTCCCGCCCAAAATGGGTTAACTGTCCTTTTGCGCAGATCACGCAAACCTCAGCAAAAAGAAAAGCACAATATCGATGGCCTCCAACTGTAAGTAGGGTATGCATTCCAGATTTTCATCATTCCCAAGTAGGCTGGTGGCCGACGGGCACATAAAATAATCAAATTCTAACGTTTTATTATAACACTACATTGTTTCATTTTGCGACAGTGTTCTTGTTTGTTGTTTTATGGACCATTCCATGTGTTCCGTGGATGTGAGCCTTCTGCGAGACATTGCTCTAAAGCCTAGCCATCGCCACACACGTTTGTTATCAAAGAGAGTCACAGATCTATAGCGATTCAGCAATGTCATTATTATAAACCAAGTCAACAGCAGATTATGGTAATGTGATATGTAAGTATAGGGACTAATATGTTGCGTGCACATGGTATTTGATGCAGTTATTTTTAACCCATTTAGGCCTGACGTCGAAATAAAATAAAAAGTCTTCTGAACGAATATATGTATAGATTCAAAGATTTGTGCCGCATTTTCACGATTTTTCAAAAATAGCAGACCTACAAGCTTGTAGCGCGCCACTTTTAAATAGCTAAAGTATAACATAATGCTTAACACTAGCATGCCTGATTTAAAATCTCTACTAGTAAGACGGCTAACGGTCGGGCTGACCGTGTTTTTCATGTGATTTGATTGGCCATTATCTCCCCCACTCGTCTAATGTTCTTCACACCTCTCTGCACCCGTTGACGGCTTGCCATTGTCTTCTAAATGTTACATTCCAACTAATTCAAGGCAGCAGTTTCAACTGACAGGACAACTCAAGTTATTTTCTTTTTCATTTCAGTTTACCAAACTATAATTATAGTGACGATGTGAGCGCTATATATTCAATAGCCTATAGCGCTCACATCGTCACTATAATTAATTACCCTTGCGCAGCAAACACTGTCCAACAACACCAAAAGGGGTTCCCGCCCAGAATGGATTAAGCTGCATGAAACAACAACCTTTCATCATGTGTGTGTGTACAGTGCACACAGAGGTATACGCACGTGCACATTAAGAGCCACTGCACACGCATGAGTACAAACAGGGATGTTAGATGAAAGGTCACACGTGACGTGATACACCAACACCGCACACGCACGCACGCACGCACGCACGCACGCACGCACGCACGCACGCACGCAGAGAGAGAGGGAGAACAGGAGTGCGCTGTGTGTCTGTGTGAAACTGCAACATAAAGCAGTGCATCGTTACCGTCTCGGAGACATGAAATGTACAGTGCACTGCTTTTACTAATGAATAGCTGATGAATCAACGCATTCACCCATTTTTACACTACAACCCTCTCTCTCTCTCTCTCTCTCTCTCTCTCTCTCTCTCTCTCTCATATCTCTCTCTCTCTCTCATATCTCTCTCTCTCTCTCTCTCATATCTCTCTCTCTCTCTCTCTCTCTCTCTCTCTCATATCTCTCTCTCTCTCTCTCATATCTCTCTCTCTCTCTCTCTCTCTCTCATATCTCTCTCTCTCTCTCTCATATCTCTCTCTCTCTCTCTCTCTCTCTCTCTCTCATATCTCTCTCTCTCTCTCTCTCATATCTCTCTCTCTCTCTCTCTCTCTCTCTCTCTCATATCTCTCTCTCTCTCTCTCTCTCTCTCTCTCTCTCTCTCATATCTCTCTCTCTCTCTCTCTCTCTCTCTCTCTCTCTCTCTCTCTCTTTCGACTTTGTCCAGAAGTCCACCTCATGAAAGCTAACCCACTTTACATTCTCCTGTGTGTGTGTGTGTGTGTGTGTGTGTGTGTGTGTGTGTGTGTGTGTGTGTGTGTGTGTGTGTGTGTGTGTGTGTGTGTGTGTGTGTGTGTGTGTGTGTGTGTGTGCATAGCCTCATTCATCGTCAGGGACAAAGGCCCATTCACCCCTATGGCTTTTGCACTCACAGACCCCTGGGAGCCACAGGCATACTCCCATTGTTCGCGCAGACGCGCACGCACGCACGCACGCACGCACGCACGGACGCACACACACACACACACACACACACACACACACACACACACACACACACACACACACACTTGCATTACTATCTATACTTGTGAGGACGTCAACATTTTAGGATGTCCATTTTATACATATATATATATACATATTTACATATACATAATACATACATATTATACCCTTAAAGGAGAAGTCAGGATTAACTGTTCCGAATTAACCTTAATCTGATGTTATTATATCCAATAATGAGTAAAACAAAATAAATACAAATGAATTCAGAGGGGACCGCAGCTCAGAGCATGTGTGCTGGGTCTTAGGCTCACTCACCTTGTTACAGAAGCCCCTTTGGGACAAACCTCACCTTGTTACAGAAGCCCCTTTGGGACAAACCTCACCTTGTTACAGAAGCCCCTTTGGGACAAAACTCACCTTGTTACAGAAGCCCCTTTGGGACAAAACTCACCTTGTTACAGAAGCCCCTTTGGGACGAAACATGTCTGCACGAATTTGGGTCATTATGAAAGACACGTGTAGATTATATTAGATTTTTTCCGCTAAATAAGCGATTTAGCCTTAGACCCAGCATGAACTGTCAGAGCTGCGCTGCGCTTTGGATGTTGACGTTATTGGATATACAGTAATGACATCCGATCAAGGTAAGAAATCAGTTAATCCAGAATTCTCCTTTAATTCTAACCTTAACGACAACCTGTATCTAGTTACATAACTGAAAGCTTATATTTGCAACCATGAAACAACTAGCCTATTTCTCTTGTGAGGAACAGGTAAATTGTCCATTAATATCAACGTCCATTGCCCGAATCCTACAATACACACACACACACACACACACACACACACACACACACACACACACACACACACACACACACACACACACACACACAATGTGTGTCAGACATTTTCTTTCTCGCAAACATTTGAGAAATGGTCACGTTGACCACCTACTGTACACATCCCGCGTCACCATGCGGCGTCTAAAGGAATATATAATGGTGTCAGTGAACAGCTGAGGTCAGAGGTGAAGGTTTATTAGAGCATATTATTGGCCCAGTGTCATTTAATGACTATACACTGATCAATGGCAGTTCACGGGGAAAGACAATAATCTAGAATAATCAAGAATTACTGTCTACCAAAGGGTGACCCAAGGGGAGCAGCTAAAATAATGGTCCAGTTAACAGGTTCGCTGTGAAACCCGCTAAACCCCTGTTTTTTCTCCATTGAAATCCGCTAAACCCGCTATTTGTTTTATTATTTATTTTTTATTTTAAGAAATACCGGCTTTGTTGCACACATCGTGACGAGGACGAAGGCTTTATGACGTAACCGGAAATCGACCTATCACTGGCTTGCAAGGGATTCTGGGAAACTGAGTTCAATGCATGCAATGATTTCGACACACGCGTTCCACACACCCACAGGGAGTGCAGTGCCCGGTGTCTAGTCGGACGGTTGTCCAGAACCGCCACAAAAGGCCAAAACTGCCCAGGGTCCATATGTGGAGCTGGCCTGTTCTGACATCACAACACTCCATATTTGGGCATGCCTGACACAGAACTCCATACTGTATATAGGAATAAACTAAAAGGAACACAGAGAGACAGATCCGGAAATCTCCATATATGGGCATAAAAGGGTTTTCAGATTTTTCTTCCTTCTTTAACCCATTTAGGCCTGACGTCGAACTTTAAAAAAATGTCTTCAAAATCCTGACAGTTTTCTGAAAAACCTTGTTTCTGTATCAGTGGTGGTCAATATTTCATGTCAAGGACCCCAAAAATCATATGTGATATGCCTCCGCCCCCCATTTGAAAATATGTTGTTCCAGGGACCTCCCCGGAAGCAAAGATTTGAGTTAAAATGTTCACTCTGTAATAATATATATTCAAAGATTTGAAGCACATTTTCACGATTTTTCAAAAATAGCAGACCTACAAGTTATGCCGCGCTATGAACTTGTAGATCTGCTATTTTTCAATAGCTAAAGTGTAACATAATGCTTTAAAACACCAAATGGGGTTCCCGCCCAAAATGGGTTAAGTTTTTGTTGATGTGAAAAGGATAGGCAAAATCAGCCATTGGCTTCACTCTAAACATTTTTTTGGTCTTATGCAGAAGTCTTATGTTCGTTTTTTATGACCAAAATAAAACTACTACTACTACTACTACAACTACAAATAATTTAACGACGTTGTCATAATATCATAAAAAGAAGAAATAGTTTGCTTGTGGAAGATATTGGTAAAGCAAACATGCGTCACATGCTGTTATTCCTACCTCTGCGTGACCTACTGTACATGAACGAATGCTTAGAACTGCTCAATGTTTGCAGTCATTGGATTCTGTGTATCATTGTGTATTAAGATTGTTCGTCTTTTACACATCATTGCACTCATTATGTCCAGCGTTATGATGCTCTAGTTGGCTTGGTCCTTTTATATCTGCGTGTCTCACCAGAAGCCATGGACTTTACATTACAACCTCCACTCGCCATGTGTTTCCTCCACTTTTCTTTCTTTTTCCCCACATGCTTGTAGTGAAATGGTAAAAAGCTTTTAAATAACTTCCAGAAAGACTTGAAGCTGTCAGAACTGACCACTCAGGACTTAAAAGCGTGAAAGTGTTGGAAACTGTTAGTTTCAGTATCTTTCAATTGTTTCTATGTTTTGTATTATTATTAGTGTATATATATAGTTATTGTGACTGTTAGATACATTCTGATACAGTTGGAGGCCATCGATATTGTCCTTTTCTTTTTGCTGAGGTTTGCGTGATCTGCGCAAAAGGACAGTTAACCCATTTTGGGCGGGAACCCCTTTCGGTGTTTTAAACATTGTTATAATTTAGCTATTGAAAAATAGCAGATCTACAAGCTCATAGCGCGCCACCGAGTGGCGCGCTACGAGCTTGTAGGTCTGCTATTTTTGAAAAATCGTGAAAATATTTATTTCAGAAAACTGGAGGATTTGAAGGATTTTTAAAACATTTGAGGTCAGGCCTAAATGGGTCAAATGATAAGGGACAATATCGGTGGCACCCAACTGTATGTTGTTTACACGTCATGTCAAGTTGGCCACTCCATCATATTCTGTTGGTCAACACAGATAGAACTTTGGGCCCAGACCGTGTTCCATATAGGTCATTCATATTATCACCTTACTCTTCAGTCTTCATATCATCATTTTACTCTTAGCCTACTGCCTGTTTACTCCGGGTTGTTCTCCTTATCCTATTAAATGCCATGTCACCATTCACGTGCCTAATCATCTCAGCCCTATATTATTCTTTATATTATTTTATCATATTTATATTATGATTTCCTGACGCAAGGTTCAGATTTAATATCTTATATCTCCTTATTCGGTCTCCATACTGTCTGTGCCCAGTCAAGTTAACTCGCATACTGAGAGGCCTATTTTGATTTGAGACTACATGTATTTGACCTTGATGCCTAGTGAGAAGGAACACTTTTCTCTGTTAAGAGTTCACAGCTAGCAGGGAAAGAATGTTATCTTCAGGTTGCCATAGCAACGCCAGCCTCTGTGCTTTCCCGGTCTATGGCCCTCAAGGACTGAACCAAGGAAGATGAATTCTACGCAACGGTACCATCCATGTGCTGGTCCAATGAGTGCTCGACAACCAGCACCACCATGGAATATTGCGGATATGAACTATCTCAAGCCAATGAACTTTAGATCAACAAATCTGACGTCAGATTGCAGTACTTAGCCTGGAACAAGACTGTGAAGAGGAGATTCAGCACTCGGACAATTGGACTATTTACTTTAAATTATATCGATGTAAATTACTAGCTGAATTCCATTACATTTCTCTGTAAATTGACTTTATACCTACTAAAACTATTGTTAAAACCTGAAATCTTTCCTCTCCGAAGTTTATTTCTGCCTCCAAATCATTTTTTAAGGTCTTTCTATTTTTAGGTAAAGACAGTACGGCATTTGGGTCTCCCTGCTGGGTTATTGAAGGTATAGATACAGTCTTTTAAAACTATTAAAATATTCATATAGGTATGGATTTTATTTCCATCAATTGATCCTTAGTCGCCGGATTTCAGTTATCAATTGGTCTTCGATCCTTGATTATTTTTGAGTGGTGCAAACCACTCCAACAACTGGCTTTGTACCCGTGTACCCGTGTACCCGTGTTTGTTCGTACCAAAACAACGAGCATGGTTGCTATGGTTAGCAACCAAAAAAATCACACCCGTGTGAACTGAGTGGTGTAAGGTCTTATATAGACTGATCAGCTGTGGTCTGACGTAATGTCTGACGTAATGAAATCACACCCGTGTGAACTGGGTGACCATAGCAACCATGCTCATTTTTGAGTGGTGTAAACCACTCCTACGACTGGCTTTGTTAGTTTACGTGTCTGTCTGTCTGTCTGTGCTCAAAAAATGAGCATGGTTGATGCTGATTGGTTAATGCTGATTTCATTACGTCAGACATTACGTCAGACCACAGCTGATCAGGCTATATAATACCTTACACCACTCAGTTCACACGGATGTGATTTTTTTTGGTATGGACAGACACGTAAACTAACAAAGCCAGTTGTAGGAGTGGTTTACACCACTCAAAAACGAGCATGGTTGCTATGGTTAGTATGTGACGTCACTGATTTTTATTATCCATTAATTGGCCTTTCTCGCCGTTTTTATCAATTTTATATCTATCAGTGACACTTTCTTTTTCTTCCGGAGTAATCTAACTTCCACTGTGATTGGCCGAGCTTTGCATAGCGTTTGTAGTAGCTAATTGGCTGTTGTTGGTTACGTAACCAATCTATGTTTTACAATCGTTTATAAAGACATAAAAATACATAAAAAGAAAATAATAATAATAGAATCTCGTGTTTGGCACTGTGGTAAAGCTCTAAACACGAGATATCTCGTGATTCGTGAATGCCACAGAATTTACCCTGTGGGATTAATAAAGGTCTACATTACGTAGTAAATGCGTTGGTTTGGAGTTGTTATTGGTGTCTCCTGTATGAGTTCCATTGAAGGGGCAGAAGACCAAACTATTCAATCGTTTATAACGACATGAGTTCCATTGAAGGGGCAGAAGACCAAACTATTCAATCGTTTATAAAGACATGAGTTCCATTGAAGGGGCAGAAGACCAAACTATTCAATCGTTTATAACGACATGAGTTCCATTGAAGGGGCAGAAGACCAAACTATTCAATCGTTTATAAAGACATGAGTTCCATTGAAGGGGTAGAAGACCAAACTATTCAATCGTTTATAAAGACATGAGTTCCATTGAAGGGGCAGAAGACCAAACTATTCAATCGTTTATAAAGACATGAGTTCCATTGAAGGGGCAGAAGACCAAACTATTCAATCGTTTATAAAGACATGAGTTCCATTGAAGGGGCAGAAGACCAAACTATTCAATCGTTTATAAAGACATGAGTTCCATTGAAGGGGCAGAAGACCAAACTATTCAATCGTTTATAAAGACATGAGTTCCATTGAAGGGGCAGAAGACCAAACTATTCAATCGTTTATAAAGACATGAGTTCCATTGAAGGGGCAGAAGACCAAACTATTCAATCGTTTATAAAGACATGAGTTCCATTGAAGGGGCAGAAGACCAAACTATTCAATCGTTTATAAAGACATGAGTTCCATTGAAGGGGCAGAAGACCAAACTATTCAAGTGTTATAGAAGTTTTCAAATTAGGGTCCTATGTAAGCGACTGCGGCAACCACACTTTGCAATTTTTAAAAAATTGCGACTTTTCTAGTTATTATTATTATTGTTGTGTAATATGCACAGGGGTACCATCATGTCAATATGCACACGGGTACCATTATGTAGGGATTATTAGGCAAGATTATGATGTCAATTAGCCAGAAATCAAATGCAACCCCGACTCGCCAGCGAATCGAATACACATTTAATTCCTATCTACTTGCATCTCATTAACGTCCAATTGAAGACGTGAGTCACTTAGCCTGTCAATATACACATAGTTTCCACTCGGAATGAAGCGCTTTGAAACTATGTACATACTGTGTATCTTATCATAAAAACGTCTATCTGAAGACGTGAGTTACGAATACCTGGTATGAATAAATACTGTGTTACAGTTCCCCCAATATAAAACAAATCAAATACACACAGACGGGATCAAAGAATAGTCCAGAGATTTGTTTAGATTGTACTAGCAAATGGTATATTTATTATATCGAAATACTGTTACAAAATGCTTGCATCTGGTTGTGTGCAATCATTCATTCAAAAATAATACCACATAGCAAATGAACGAGCGCGTCAACAGGTATTTAGTGGAGACATGAGCTTCAGCTAAATAAACTGTTGTGCATTGAAAATATATATTTTGCCAGGCCGGTGTGGAGTCCTACCTTTGATAACTCGCGCGGTGAAGCGGAGTTAGTCAATGGTAGTACACAATTAAATTCGATCTGGTCAAAATGATATTACAATTATAGCTTCGTTCTGTTTAAAACACAATGCAAAGATAGTTTCAGGAAGAAGAAAGAGGAAAGAGGAAAGAGGTTCTCCTAGCGAGGAGATGCTCTAGGTTGGCGTCACTTTTAAGATTTAAATGACAAAACTAAGTAAAAGGGTAGCTAATCCTATCATTAGTTTATCATGTCGTTCTGGGAGCTCGACTGTCAAACACATCTTTGACCAACCTTTTCGATGATGGAACCTCAGCGGCGCTCGGAAACTGGATACCAGGGTTAAGTTGACAAAATTAGTTTCCAGCCTGCACGCGAGTGTAACTTTCCTCGTACTTGTTTAGTTAAAGTATAAAGTATAAAAAGTCGATCAAATCGTTTCATATGGAAACCCACAAGTGGTAAACGGGACCGCTCTAAGTCCTGTGGAGTTTCGCGGAGGTGCAGCCCCCCGGCTGCCGGTAAAAGAACGCACCGCTGATGTGGTTCAGCCAGCGTCTCCACCAAAATGAGCAACGTGTCTTGGGGTGACACACGTTATATTGGAAAAGGGTCTCAAACTAAATTAGGCGTTTTCCTTTGTCTAACTTCAAATCCAGTTCTAACCAGTTTTCGTTGGAGTCAACAGAATTGTTTATACAGCCTTTACGGCCCACAGGAAGAGGGGAAAGACGCTGTCCTGTGCACCTGTCACTCTCTCTCCTTATCGCTGGCCTAATCGCTAAGGAATCTTCTCTTTCAGATGTGTGCGCACACACACACACACCCACACACACACACACACACACACACACACGTGCGCACCAACGCACACACATTTCCTCTCATTTGACGGACATGTTCACTCTGGTCTCAACGCAGTGGTTAGAACATAGGTAGAACAAAGAGGAGAAACAGTAATAATAACATTTGAGGACAGGTGTCCTACACATTCATTTATAGCGTTGCGTGGGTGTTTAAGGCAGTGTGTATGCGTGTTGTAATCCAATTCCACGCAGGTCTGTTTGCGTGTTGATTTGTGAGTCTGTTTCTTGGTTGAACGGTTTCTTGCGTGCCAGCCGATCTGCTTAAGCACTTAAGAAGGCAAAAGGGGTCGCTGGGAGGTTGAGGCGTCCTGGTTGCTTAGTCAGTGTAAACATCAAACTGGTGTGTGTGTGGTGAACCAGTGATTTAGTGCCAAGAGGGATGTCACCCTCCCCCTGTTGGTTTTGGTCCTCTAAATTATACTCACTCAAGAGGAACCGGTTTGGGGGGGGGGTGTTGCATTGGTTCAACTTGCATAATTGTCAATTACAAACCCTCCCAATGTCAGGCTACATATCCCCTCTCTAGGATAAATGAAGAGACAACGTTCGTGGACCTTCGTTTGGCCTAGTTACATATCCTGACCTCCATTCGGGACAAGATGTCAAGTTGAGGCCAATGGGGTGTCTGTCTTGCCCATAGGGCCCCTTTTTCGACAGTGGGGTCGCGTTCCCCTGTAGTGGTGTCAATGTTCGTAGCACTCCCTTGGATGCCCAGGATAGCACCTGTGACACAGGGGAAAGGTAGGAAAGGCAGTGTCTGTACGGTCGTTTCAGGTAGGTGTAGAGTTCTGCTGGGTGCAGAGTAGATTCCATGAGAGAGTGCACAGGCGACAGTGTCTGAATGTCATTCAGGCTTCCCCGAGCACGACATACGCTCCCAGGGGAAACAACACAATGTCAATTCATTCAAAACACTGTCATTCAGGTGGATGCCAGGTTCCGCTAGTCACGGAGCAGCATCCATGAGAGAGAGAAACAGGAGACAGTGTCTGAAGGTCATTCAGGCTTCCCCGAGCACGACATACGCTCCCAGGGGAAACAAAACAATGTCAATTCATTCAAAACACTGTAATTCAGCTGGGTGTAATGCCCTCCAGGCATGGCGTAGCATTCATGTGGGGAAGAAAGAGCGGACAGGAGACAGTGTCTGTAGTGTCATCCAGGCGGATGCAAGGTTCCGCTAGGCGCGGGGTAACATCCATGTGAGGGAGAGAGAGGCAGGAGGCAGTGTCTGTAATGTCATTCAGGTGGGTGTAAGGCTTCCCCGAGCACGACCATACGCTCCCGGGGGAAACACAACAATGTCAAAACATGTCATTGCTGGCAGGTCAAAGTGTTATTGACCACATCATGCACCCAAAACGACATGGTTTCTCCTAAGTCATTTTACACTGAGCTCTCTACTCCTATTGATAAAGTTGTACTGGTCTAACCAGGGTGATAGAGAAGAGAAAAGTGGAACAAGGGCCAGAGTAGAAGAGAGGAAATAATACTTTCGTTTGTTAAAATAAAATTCAAACGATAACAGACTATAAGGAGCAAATGGCTCAACGTCTAGTGGGAATAATTATTTTGTCTGGTAAAAACAAACAAACGAAAAAACTAAGGAGCAATGGCTCACACTCTAATGGTAGAAAACAAAACAGTAACTACATTTTGTGACCACAGGTGGTTTAGCAGGCTAGTGCACCTACAGGTTTGAATTCATTCCGCTAGCGAGGTTGATGTTTGATCATGTCTCACACCGAGTCAGGAAACGGAACAAAAGGTCAACCCTCTATCTTAGGACGCATTATTCTGCACAGGCACTTTGAGGTCGTTTTTATAATAATAAAACAAGAAAATGTAAACAAAAATTACTAATGGTGTGTGTGTTACACATACCAAGTGATCATCCCGTTTCGGTAGGGGAGGAGGTTTCTTACTGTTTCACGGGAAACAGGGTCCTATGTTGCTTAAACTATTTAGGCGAGAAACTCAATAGGCTAGGCACAACACAGCTAAGAGTTCTACAATGTAGAGCAGCCAGCAAGGTGCCGGTGAGTTCTCTCGCCTTGGTTTTGGTCTCAGAGTCTGTCAGTTCGGTGATTGTCTGGGGCGTGTGTAATTTGATTTGGTTTCGGTGTACCCATTTTGTCACTGGCTTGCCTTGGCCTTTCCATTTGGGGAGGGACCTATTGTTCATCCCCTCTTGGTGAGCAAAAGTGGAACACCGAACCAAACCCCTTACTTGGAGCTGGTCCTGCGAGGGCCTTTTGCCATAGTGGGCTTTCTTGACCTCCATGCTCTTTGCCAAGTTCTTCTGAGAAGATCTGGCAAATGGTCCAATCCAATCTATCTGCAGATCTGCCCATGGGAACATAATTCCCCTCTCTTGTAAGGGTGTTCTCGGGGTTGGACTTGAAGGTTGGAACTGACAGCACGTCAAACAACCTTTCACATAATGAACCACGTCTTGGTACATTTTGGGCCAATAGGCCATCTGGCACAACTCATCGCAGGTTGCCTCGACACCTCGGTGTACAGCAGTTGGGGAGTTGTGGCCGAAGCTTAATAGTACCCCCCTGTGGTGCTGGGGTATAACTAGACGCGGAGAAGTATATGAATCAACAGCATACACCAACAGACCATTGCTCAGTGACATGTAGTCGCTTGACAATAGTAGTTGTGTTAAATACTCTGTTGAGTCCCTGTCTGTGTCAGGGATAGGTGTTGGTGTGTCCCCAGCAAGGAGCGCCATCATGTGGGCTAGGGCTGGGTCAGCCGCCTGTAATGACACTAGATCAAAGTCTCTTTTCACAGGGGCCGTCGTCCCATCAGGGGACCGTTGGTCCCGCTGCAGTAACGCAGGGATTTTGCCAATGACCGGAATGGTCAGGCTGGAATCATAGAAGTCAGTGCTTATCAACAAACCCAAGTCTGTTCCTTCGCACAAAGTGACGTCGGTATCCAGCCTGTCTGTAGACCTTCCTTCCACATCCAAAATGGGTGTGCCTTGGAAAGTCAGACTTTGCCGTAACTGGGCATCTCTCCCCCCTAAAGGAGGAGTCCCCGGTGGGGAATTAGTGCCCTGTAAGCAAGTTATTTCCAGCTGTGCCTCCACGAGGTCACTGTTGGTCTGTTGAAACTGGGTAAACTGCGCCTTGAGGTCGGCGATCTCTTGTTTAGCCCTATTCAACTTACTATCTGTGGTGGCTAGCTTGGTGACAATATCAGTCAAGCGAGCCTGTGTCTCTCGTAACTCAAGTTCATCAGTCAAGTCTTTTATCTGCTGCCGAGACCTGGCAATTGCCTCCACGTTAGCTTTGACTGCTAAGCAATCAAGCTCATGTAACCGGACTAAGTTTGCCAATACATGCCCAGTTAATTTCTCGCGTTCTGCCTCAGTGTAAAGTCTTGATTCAGCATGAGCACTAGCTAAAGTTTGGAGATTTGAAAGGACTGTGTCTGCATCTATTTGACCGACGTTAGGAATGTCAGAGTCTGTCAGACTAAGCATCTTTCTTATAGCTACGCAACAATCCATGTTCCCTGTTCGTGTAGCTGGCTCACAGCACAGTATGCTTCTAAGCCGCAACAATTCTGTCAACAGACAGCGGTAGGAAACAATGCAACAACCACGCTCCCTCGCTGCCTCTCAGGTAAAAACAGCACTGTGGTCCTCAATTTGGTTTGAGGACAATTGTGCACAAGTGAAAAGGCTATATCGTTTGTGTTATTATTCCTGCCCCTAACCCCCCTTTTTATTAACACCCTTAGTTCCTTTTGCAAGGAAGGAAGGGAGTGAATAAAAATTAAAAAGGGAATAAACACAACAAAAAAAAAATTGAATTAAAAATTTCAAACTGTAAATGTCCAAAATTAAAATAATTAATTAAACCCAATCAGTCAATTGCCTGATCAACCAAACCTCAAAGGTTTAATCAACCACACATCCAACCAAACGGAAATAACCAATTAACCCAGCAAGCTAATTGCCTGGTCGATCAAAACCTCAAAAGGTTGTTAGATCCACCACTCATTTAGCCAGAAGGTTATTTCGAGCCTTAAATTTTAAATGCCACCAAGGAATGACTGAATCTCTTGAAATTCACACTCCTAATGACAAAATGGTATTAATTAAGTAAACTCAACAATTCAATTGCCTGGTCAATTAAAACATCAACCACACACTTAAACAGAGTTTATTTTAAAAATCCCAGCGTCCAACGAGAGATCGGAATGAATCATTAGAATAATTAAATCAATCCCCATCTCAAAATTGGAACCGTAATCTTCAAAACAAACCCATTTGAGCATAACGGGCCAATGAATCGACTGAAATCCTGAAAGATTTTAAAACGATCAGTCAACCAAAGTCCACCTTAAAAATTTAAAGTCAAATGATAATGCCTGAAATAAGCTAGGGCAGGGGTGTGATTAAAACGAATAACAAAAGACCTGTATCCCTTAAACAAAACAAGCTTGATTTTGCACAGAACAAAGGCTATGCAAATTCAAAGAATGCTCCAATTTTGTCCAAGGCCCAGGCCGTAAATAGCAGCAACGTTTCACTTTATGTACCACAAAATCAATTATCCACAACCGAATTTGCCTGAAATGAGCGTGAAAGAGGGTTTACGTGAGCACGCTATATGTTTACAAACACAAGCAAACAACGCAAAATGTCCCCACAGCAGTGAGGCAATTAATGAGCTACCAGTATATGCGAACTTAATGAGTGTACTCTGACACGCAAAATAAGTCCCCACCAAGTGCAAAGATTAAGAGGTGTTAATCTTCGTCAAGTAGCAAAACACGACCATGCATGTAACCGAGAGGAACGCAACGATCAATAAAACGCGTGTGATACAACCGGCGGCCACAAGATGGGGCGATTGCCTACTTTGTATCACACGTTGCCAACAATGGGCAGGCTGGTCGGACGCAGAGCGTCACGCACCCAGCGGTCGGACCTCACGGGGCGGGGCGCCGACGGGGAACACACAAGATGGCGATTATGCAATCCGAGCGTGAGCAGCTTCCCTTAAACACAGTGGGAGCGCGTCACGTCCCAATTTACAAAATGGCGCTCTTGCAAGTGGCCAGAGCAGACGTGTATTTCGCAGGCAGTGAACAACACTGTATTTGCGATCACGTCAATTAGCCACTGTATAGATCCTTGTTTACGCTCCTGATCTAAACTCTTAACCTCAAAAAAGCAGCACACTTATGGCGACATTTAAGTCTAAATTCATACTAAACCAATGGCCTTTCTGTAATGCCGTGAGCCGTTTTATAGTATAGAGAGAATTCTCAGGTTCCCCTGGACAATAGCGCGAATTACACGCTATACGAACTTAATCGCTTAGTCCAGTGGCAAACATTCGTTGCTGAGATGACCCACAAATAGCTTACATTCGGGGACAGTGCAACTGGGCGTTAGGAAACAGAATCACTTAAACGATAGCCCACTTTTATTAATTACGCTCCAATAAATAGTAATCCCGTGTCTGCAGAAACGTGGGACCTAATGTTGGAGGGAATTTGAACGTAATGTTCTAGGTTCCAGCCACGGTCACAGCGTGAGACGCGGATCAAACCATTTACTCTAAAAACAACTCTAAAAAACAACAACCTCGATTCCAATTACATGTACATTAATTTCTCTCACATCGAAGGGTCTTATATAACACAGTAAACCAGTTCCGTTAACGGGACACCATTATGTAATATGCACAGGGGTACCATCATGTCAATATGCACACGGGTACCATTATGTAGGGATTATTAGGCAAGATTATGATGTCAATTAGCCAGAAATCAAATGCAACCCCGACTCGCCAGCGAATCGAATACACATTTAATTCCTATCTACTTGCATCTCATTAACGTCCAATTGAAGACGTGAGTCACTTAGCCTGTCAATATACACATAGTTTCCACTCGGAATGAAGCGCTTTGAAACTATGTACATACTGTGTATCTTATCATAAAAACGTCTATCTGAAGACGTGAGTTACGAATACCTGGTATGAATAAATACTGTGTTACAGTTCCCCCAATATAAAACAAATCAAATACACACAGACGGGATCAAAGAATAGTCCAGAGATTTGTTTAGATTGTACTAGCAAATGGTATATTTATTATATCGAAATACTGTTACAAAATGCTTGCATCTGGTTGTGTGCAATCATTCATTCAAAAATAATACCACATAGCAAATGAACGAGCGCGTCAACAGGTATTTAGTGGAGACATGAGCTTCAGCTAAATAAACTGTTGTGCATTGAAAATATATATTTTGCCAGGCCGGTGTGGAGTCCTACCTTTGATAACTCGCGCGGTGAAGCGGAGTTAGTCAATGGTAGTACACAATTAAATTCGATCTGGTCAAAATGATATTACAATTATAGCTTCGTTCTGTTTAAAACACAATGCAAAGATAGTTTCAGGAAGAAGAAAGAGGAAAGAGGAAAGAGGTTCTCCTAGCGAGGAGATGCTCTAGGTTGGCGTCACTTTTAAGATTTAAATGACAAAACTAAGTAAAAGGGTAGCTAATCCTATCATTAGTTTATCATGTCGTTCTGGGAGCTCGACTGTCAAACACATCTTTGACCAACCTTTTCGATGATGGAACCTCAGCGGCGCTCGGAAACTGGATACCAGGGTTAAGTTGACAAAATTAGTTTCCAGCCTGCACGCGAGTGTAACTTTCCTCGTACTTGTTTAGTTAAAGTATAAAGTATAAAAAGTCGATCAAATCGTTTCATATGGAAACCCACAAGTGGTAAACGGGACCGCTCTAAGTCCTGTGGAGTTTCGCGGAGGTGCAGCCCCCCGGCTGCCGGTAAAAGAACGCACCGCTGATGTGGTTCAGCCAGCGTCTCCACCAAAATGAGCAACGTGTCTTGGGGTGACACACGTTATATTGGAAAAGGGTCTCAAACTAAATTAGGCGTTTTCCTTTGTCTAACTTCAAATCCAGTTCTAACCAGTTTTCGTTGGAGTCAACAGAATTGTTTATACAGCCTTTACGGCCCACAGGAAGAGGGGAAAGACGCTGTCCTGTGCACCTGTCACTCTCTCTCCTTATCGCTGGCCTAATCGCTAAGGAATCTTCTCTTTCAGATGTGTGCGCACACACACACACACCCACACACACACACACACACACACACACACGTGCGCACCAACGCACACACATTTCCTCTCATTTGACGGACATGTTCACTCTGGTCTCAACGCAGTGGTTAGAACATAGGTAGAACAAAGAGGAGAAACAGTAATAATAACATTTGAGGACAGGTGTCCTACACATTCATTTATAGCGTTGCGTGGGTGTTTAAGGCAGTGTGTATGCGTGTTGTAATCCAATTCCACGCAGGTCTGTTTGCGTGTTGATTTGTGAGTCTGTTTCTTGGTTGAACGGTTTCTTGCGTGCCAGCCGATCTGCTTAAGCACTTAAGAAGGCAAAAGGGGTCGCTGGGAGGTTGAGGCGTCCTGGTTGCTTAGTCAGTGTAAACATCAAACTGGTGTGTGTGTGGTGAACCAGTGATTTAGTGCCAAGAGGGATGTCACCCTCCCCCTGTTGGTTTTGGTCCTCTAAATTATACTCACTCAAGAGGAACCGGTTTGGGGGGGGGGTGTTGCATTGGTTCAACTTGCATAATTGTCAATTACAAACCCTCCCAATGTCAGGCTACAGTTGTACTGCCCTCTTGGCCAGGTACATGCCTTTAAAGATATTCTGTATTGTAACACATCTACCTCGTTAAATAAAAGCAGCCTATACTAAGATAAACAAATACAAAGTGTGCGTAGGTGTAGGGTAATACGTTACTGAGGAAGCACAACTATGATAAGCACCATTAGACCATTATAGGCAATATATTATGAACTACACACATTTGCTCCAAAAAAAAATATGGCTGAATTATGGTGTATCAAATGCAGTATATGGCATGCAGCATATACAGTACACACAGAGACACACAGACAGCAGTGAAAACATCTCCGTTCCCGGAAAGTTCAGACTTCAGGGAAAATGGCTGCCACTGCGTGGTACCATTCTGGAAGGAGGATTCTATGGTTTCATCACTAGTACGGAGATAGCTTTTTCTACACAGTCCCAAAGTGGGGGTACTTGAGGGAGTTCCAGGGAGTACCTAGCTCAATTAGAGATAGTTAGGAACCAATTGGACCTTTATGGGTCTGTAACTCTGAGAGTGTACAAAAAACCAAATTGTACACTCTCAGAGTTAAATTAACAGTGGTTTTACAATATAAATTGGGGTACCAGAAATAGAAATGCCATTACATCGGGGTTCCGTAGCATAAGGAATGTGAAACTGGGGGGTCCATGAAATGAATATGTTTCGGAATCACTGCTAGAGCCGTACAAATCCTCCCTTATCGGGGCCACTGGCATATGTTTTCAAATGGGGGGTCCGTGGCCTAATAAATGTTCATTTGGGGGTCCTTGACACAAAATAGTTTGGGAACCACTGGGTTACTGTACACGTCCTGCATGTGTAGGAACCCTTCTTGGAGCTGTCGGCATGCTGTGTCTCAGTCAGCAGTGGTGGAAAGTAACTAAGTACTTTTACTTAAGTACTGTACTTAAGTACAATTTTGAGGTATTTGTACTTTACTTGAGTGTTTCCAATTTCCAATAGTTTTACTTCTACTCCACTACATCTCGGAGCCAACATTTGTACTTTTACTTCACTACAATTATTTGAAAACTTTAGTTACTTTGGCGATTTAAACTTTGATTTAAAAACATACATTAACCACTTCAACCCTATACATTTCGGCCATTTGAAAATAGCTTGTAGATCGGCTATTTTCAATAGAATTTCTACACATTTTGAACTTGTGAAATGGGACATTCTGCAACATGAGTACTTTTAGTACTTTAAGTGCATTTTGATGTCGATACTTTTGTACTTTTACTCAAGTACATTTACAATTCCGTACTTTTACTTGTAACGAAGTAGTTCTACATTGCAGTATTGGTACTTTTACTTAAGTAAAACAATGGAGTACTTTTTCCACCACTGTCAGTCAGTCATAAAGCCTCTCTGTCCGTCTTCTCCCCTGCTGCTACAGACTGTGTGGTCCCACTATACTGTAGCTCCATCCCTAGCCATGCTGGACGTTCATCCTGCTGCCTGACTGACCCTCATCATCATGCATCACATGTTCACACTGAAAAGAGCACAGTGTTTATGTTTGGGAAGACACGCGTCCCCTCAGTGGGTGGAGGATGAGAGTGGGCGGGGCGGAACTCATGGCAGATCCTTATTTAGATTGATACAGACTCTTCCAGCCAATCACAGCTATAGCTGTGGAGTGGACAGGAATGCACTGAAAACATTGTTTACCAGTAGAGAGATAAAAGGTGCTGGCTTCACGACTTAACGTGTAATAGGATTATACAACATAATGCTTAAGGTACATACAGAATAGATCAATCCTCAACTCTAGACATCCCACCTCTCCCGGAAGTAGCTCATTTACAGACATAATTCATCCTTCACGATTGGCTCAAACAACACACCAATCCACCATTAAAGAAACAAACAATAGGCTAAGGCCTGGGCTATACCTATGGATCTTTTGCAAAACGGATATCTTCGACCTCTGTTTAAAAGAAATCCCTGCCCATACGACAAAGATATCTGTGTCCACACACAAAGGTTTCAATTGTAGGATATAGGCCTATTTGATTTTATATTTACACTTATGAGGTGCCAAATACATAGGCCTATCACATTTTTAATGAAGGAATAATTACCGCATTTTAAAAGCCACCTAAATTGTGGAAGTGGAACATGTTTCTTGCATTGTCTGTCAGGCGTGTCAGCATGTCACACTATGTGCGTAAATCTCCAAATCCCGACACTTGATCTTCTCTGTCCATATAATTTAAAAATATGATTCTGAATCTGATTCATAGACCCATAGACACTTTATCATTGCTCTGGCAAGTGGCAAGTCCAGTTGTGGCTATTTTTATTTTATTTTTTTTATAATTTTTATCCCACGATTTTGTAACCCATTTTCACCCCTGTGTCAATCATCTAATGTGATCCTGGGCTCTACACACCCTCCGCCAACCTAGTCCCCATATATGGGGGACATGGGGAGAGCAACGGACTTGAACTCATGCTTCCTTCATGCCTGAGTGTCCAAGTTGCTCCTTTACACCTGACAGGGGGGAGTTTCCCTGGTTGGACGTAGCGCGTGGAAGGAACACGTTATTCCAACCAGTTCCTTTCCCCTCCATCAGGCGCCCCAGCTGGCCAGGGGGAGGCAGTTTAGAGACCAGGATTACTGCATGTTTTTTGTGAGGGTACCTACCCTAGGGGACACGGGGAGAACATGCAAACTCCACACAGAAAGGCCCTTTCACCAACCCCGCCTCGGGTATGGGCACTGATGACGCGGAGGAGGAAACACGCCGCCAGCACCCACAGCGCCCCGAGCGGGAATCGAACCCAGGACCTTCTAGCTGTGAGGCTACAGCACTACCTACTGTGCCACCGTTCCCCGTGTAGAGTGGCTATTTTCGAGGTGTATAAATAAATGTCACGTTATAATGTAGGCTAATACAGGACATATTCGGGAACAGCGTTCACACACACATAATATGTGTCGGCAGGCACAGTGACAACGGAATGCAGTCAAGGGTGCACCCTTTATTACCTAAACAGGAGAGAGCCATGTGCACGGCACGCTTTGCGACTGGACATAACCCACTGTATATGCCTACTTTCTGCTCACCAGAAGATTGCATTCACCTCTCTCTCTCTCTCTCTCTCTCTCTCTCTCTCTCTCTCTCTCTCTCTCTCTCTCTCTCTCTCTCTCTCTCTCTCTCTCTCTGTCTCTCTCTCTCCCCGCTCCATGACCATGACATGGAGAGCAAAATACGGCATGTCTACAGTCTATCCTTTGACAAAACATTATAATGTCTTATCATAGCCCTGAAACAATACGACCCGTCGTAGGGGGATATCACAAATTTAGGCCAGGAAATGCATGATTCTCACATCCATGTGGCGTGCGCTGGTGTAGCTGTCAGACTAACTTCATGCACGAGAATGTAGTTGCACATGGCTATGCACACGCCACACCGTTATCCACAGTTTTCTCTGTAGGTCCGCAATGAACCTATTATTCAAGCTTCGCCCTCCGCACCAATACAAATAGCCCTACATTCTACAAACATCTGGTGGCCACCGTGGACTGGACTATAGTAGGCTGATGTTATTTAGTATTGGATGCAGCATACAGAGCCTTGCTCGCTGAAGTGGTGCAGTTGATGCAACAACGATAAGTTATTAACACAGTGATATAAAAACATAAACAATCGGATAGATATCCGTATAGTTTCCAGGCGCAAGCTGCATTTCTCACCTATTATATTATGGTAAAAATGATATGCGCTAATGAGCGGTGACGTCATCGTTTCTCTAAAGCTCCGTTTCGCATGACTACACAGATCCACTGATATTTTTTCCAAAAACCTCCGGATATTTTTTCCAAAAAACTCCGTTTGAGTGGCCGAAAATGTCGTTTACGTGTGGCTGAACGGACCCAAAAAATTGCGTTTTGCAAAAGACCCATGTAGGTCCTAGCCCAGGCCTGAGCCATGCAGTAATTTACCAGTCTGTGTTTAGCAAACGCTGCTAAATACTGCTTGCCCCAACATTAAAAATGAGTGCTGTGATTTTTCCCCTCCATGGTTTTTCATGAGTTAATGAGGTGACAGTACTTGTCTTCATTAGACCCCTTTGTGTGGTTGCTATGTGCAATAATGTCTTCCCTTTGGTAGGGTTTCTTAATTCCTGGAGGCTGAAAACCTTGACAGTCAAACGTGCCAATGAAAAAAACAGTGATATAGTGACATCACAATATCATCCCCCTCCCCCTGACCCCTCCCCCTTTATCATATCAACAGCTGTGGGTGCAGCTTCGGTCCAGGTGCATCACCACCCATCACCGCAAACCAGGCATATACTTAATGAACTGGTGGGCGTGTCCCACATAAAAGCGTCATTTTAACAAATACTGTACACCGTTTTGAAAAAGAATTCCCTCCTTATATAATAATACCGGATGATCATGTTTTAGGGTGGAAGAAAATCACGGCACTCCATCTTTAGGAATGGGAGAGAAAGGTGCTGGCTGTAAAATTGTGAAACATGATATGAAAAAGGATGAGGTGTTCTTAGGGTTCTTAATACGACTCATGCTGGCGGGGGGAGTAGAGTAGATGCTCCTTTAAATCAGATAATTCAGCATGGGATGTCTGGAACTCTTATACAGGCTAGAGTGTTAGGAAATCTCTCACTTAACAAACAATGTTTAGCCCGTTAGCAGAGCCCCAACATTGATTAACAATCGACGTAAATAACCTGCTTTTCCATGCTGCTAAATATCCACTTTATTTCCAATTCCAGGACTCATGATTGAATTTTGGTGCAGCCATATATTAACCATATTTAGTAGGCTACTACATCTGAATTAGAATATACACTTTTTATAGCATTCATCTATGTCTCTCTCCATGGCAAAGTGGAAACTGAATAAAAACAATTCAGACGGCCAGAGACTATGTTTTTGCTCTTGTCCGTCCGTGTGTGTGTGTGTGTGTGTGTGTGTGTGTGTGTGTGTGTGTGTGTGTGTGTGTGTGTGTGTGTGTGTGTGTGTGTGTGTGTGTGTGTGTGTGTGTGTGTGTGTGTGTGTGTGTGTGTGTGTGCGCGCGCGCGTGTGCGTGCATGCATGTGTTCGCGTGCAAGTATTGTGAAACTTCTCCATATAAGCCAAAGAAGAACCTCCAAATGTTTCTGATTGGCTTCATGGTAGTGCAACCCCCTTTTTTGGACCATAACTCTTGAAACACATAGGCCGTACAGTCAAAATCCTTTCTCCCCTGGATTCTTTGGATCATGGCACAGCTCCCCACATAGGTCCCGGCTATTTGTGGCAGACTAGACTTTACGCCATCTTGCCTTTTCTTCAAAACAAACTTTTCACTACAACTTTGGTCTAAAACTCACACATGATCTCTGAAGCAAAGTGATCAGATATACCATTATTGTGTGTGTGTGTGTGTGTGTGTGTGTGTGTGTGTGTGTGTGTGTGTGTGTGTGTGTGTGTGTGTGTGTGTGTGTGTGTGTGTGTGTGTGTGTGTGTGTGTGTGTGTGGGTGGGGGGGGGGGGGGTGAAATGTGGGCAGAGAATGTGTCAACAACGTTCACACACATGGTATTTCTTTCTATATTTCTTTCCAGGGAGCTTTTTGTTTTATGTTAGATGTTATAGAGTGGACTTTTTTTTGGAGAGAAACAGGGGGGGGGGGGGGTTAACCCATTTTGGGCGGGAACCCCTTTTGGTGTTAGCATTATGTTATGCTTTAGCTATTGAAAAATAGCAGATCTACAAGCTCATAGTGCGCCACCGAGTGGCGTGCTACGAGCTTGTAGGTCTGCTATTTTTGAAAAATCGAAGAACGACATTTTTAGAATCTGATCTCAGGTCAAAATGGGTTAAGCCCAGATTCCTGCCCAGTGCCCACACACATTTCTGTGTTGTCACTGCTGTTGTATCTTACTAGAATTTCGCCCCCTTGGGCGGCTCATCCTAGGGTTACATTCATGTCTCAGCTGTGTCACATGTAACGTATGGCTACACATCGCGTAGACACACGCACACGCTGGGTAAATAGTATGTGTACTGCGCGCACGCACGCGCGCACCACACACACACTCACTCGCAACACCCCCCCCCCCCCCCCCCCCCCGCACACACACACACACACACACACAACAGAATCCATGCGCATCGGTGCGTCGCAGTTGTCATGTTTCCATGAATTAAACGGGTCGCGGCAATTGCCGTGTTTACATTAATGAAACTGGTGGTGCAATTGTCGTGTTTGCATGAATTAAACGGTGTATGTATGTAATCGCGCCGCTGTCCAATCCAAGTTGACTCTTGGTGACATGCCTCTGTGGCGATTTAAAATCGATCTTTGTCTGTTTTGGTGATATGAGGCAGCCTAGCTCATGGACTTGGGCTGTGGACAATGCTTTCTGTCCGCCACATAATTAGCATTTTCACCTCGATGTTTTCTGGGGGGGGGGGGGGGGGGGGGGGAGAGAGGGCAGCCCCTATCACTGTGCCCGGGGAGGTGGCCACGGGTCCCGCGGGATCCGTTAGCATGCAACGGTGTGCAAGGCTAACGCACGGCTAACGTCAGGCACTGTGCTGCGGCGCCCACTAGCTAATGCTAGCTAGCGCAGGAGGGTCCCTCCTGGAGGGATGCAGCAGCAGCAGCAGCAATAATAATAAAGGAAGTACGGGGAATCACACACAGCGGGGACACTCCATGGCATGTTAAAGACATTTCCTTTACCTGCAAGTACTCAAATATGCTTGTATTTCCAACCCACAAAGCATCCGATCTCGCTGTCATCCGCATTTTGCCATTGTAGCGTGTGGTAATAATGTTCGTTCAACCGGCCTTTTCTGTGTATGCGTTACAAGGGGTTTGTGTGTCTGTGTTTACATATGAGTACATACGAGTAAGACCCCGCCCTACTCTGTCAGACTGTCTCTGATTGGCTTACCCCTGAAATCTGGCCCTACGTTAGCCAATCAATGACCTCTTCTGCGACATGCTTTGTTTCATGTTAGGGTGTGTAGCCATGTGGGCTCAGAGGCTAGTATGAGAGCACAAATGAAACTGTCAACACAGTACAACACAGAGAGCGGCAGCAGTCAGCACAGAGCCTGTATGACAGACTCACGGCGCTGTATGGGGAAACTTTTCACTTGGATCATACGTTGACATAATAACGCTATAACGCGGGTAACGCTCGGACAATAACTATAAGGCCGTTATGGAATAGGGAAATGTAAAGCGTTAGGTTACAAGTTGCTGCAAAAAGTAGCGCCGTTAGGTAACGTAACGTGATGTAAGGGCGTTAGTTACAACACTGCTTAAGACATGCATAATACTGCCCTCAGGGCGGACACTCTAACCACAAGGCCACTGAGCTGGTACACTTTACCACATACAGTACCTATATGTCAGCCTATATGGTATGAATGATTGGTTTGCAATCAGTGGCTGATTCTTGCTCTGAAATATGTTTTTCCTTCTTTGTTCAAACTGCACATGACATTGCCTGATATATCAGCTGAAACCAATGACGGTGATTGGAACATGCTGGCCATGTTCCAGTGTACAGTTGGAGGCCATCGATATTGTCCTTTTCTTTTTGCTGAGGTTTGCGTGATCTGCGCAAAAAGGACAGTTAACCCATTTTGGGCGGGAACCCCTTTTGGTGTTTTAAACATTATGTTATAATTTAGCTATTGAAAAATAGCAGATCTACAAGCTCATAGCGCGCCACCGAGTGGCGCGCTACGAGCTTGTAGGTCTGCTATTTTTGAAAAAAAGTGAAAATATTTATTTCAGAAAACTGGAGGATTTAGAAGGATTTTTTAAAATGTTGAGGTCAGGCCTAAATGGGTCAAATGATAAGGGACAATATCGGTGGCACCCAACTGTAGGCACCAGGCAGGCATTAGACAATCTTTATCAGACAATCTTTTAAAACTAAATCAGGACATAAAGAAAGATTGTATGCACCACTGTTTGGGTACAAAAAAAACAACAAGAAAAATAAACCCTCTTAGCTTGGGGGTCCAGACTCCACATTTCATTTGACATGTTTGAAACATATAGGCTGGCAAATTGGTGTCTATAGTCGCATTGAATGGCGTTGAGCTCTGTCAAGCACCATATAGCATAGCCATAAGGCTTTCCTCACCCGAGACACAAAACATATTAATGAGATGATATGACCTATATTACACTTGCCATTTATTTTCCAGAAAATTATCAGAAATTCTGGTGGTCTGTGTATATAGTTTCAGCCCAAAAACGCTCTTTTGGAGAGACGAGCATTGAAGGAAACACCATTTCACAGAACAGAAAAATGCCAGCTTGTATTATGTAAAATGCATTGGACAGTAAAGTCATATACTGTACTCACAGGCATATGTCATGGAGAAGCTGTTCCCCATCTTGACCATATCCACCTGCGGCACCAGTTTGGGGACGTCCTGATGATGAGAGAGCGCGAACCGAAAAACCTCATATTCCTGCGAGTCGGTTGGGAATAATCCTCCTGTGGGAGTGAAGCACCAAGTAAACATGTCATTTAACCCATTCTGGGCGGGAATCCCTTTTGGTGTTTTAAACACCACAACCACAACACCAGAGGAAGTGCAACGAACCATGTACAACCCAGATTCGGTACAAACAAGGGACTAAATTATTTTCGCTCCTATGCCACCAAAATGTGGAACGCCCTACCAACAGTCATTAAGACATGTGAATCCCTTGACTCCTTCAAAACCGCTCTCAAAGGGCACCTACGGACGGCTGCAATTCGAAACTGGCCTCAGTAAAATCTGAATCCCCCCCCCCCCCACCGCCCACCCCCTTTTTCCCCTTACTGTGTTTCTTTTCCCTTTTTACCTCCCATATGATGAATTCCTGTTCTGTTCTTTGACTATAGAAGTGTCTATTTGTACGTCTCTAAATGTTTTGATGAATTGAACAAGGTGGACCCTCTTGTAAACAAGTGTAATGCTTAATTGGGTTGTCCACTCACAGTTAACAGTCTTTGTATTGAGTTTGTGCTTGAAATGTACTGTAATTCTGCAAACTGTTAATACATATTTCAATCAATCAATCAATCAAAATATTATGTTATAATTTATAGCTATTGAAAAATAGCAGATCTACAAGCTCATAGCGCGCCACTGAGTGGCGCGCTACGAGCTTGTAGGTCTGCTATTTTTGAAAAATCGTGAAAAATGTGGCACAAATCTTTGAATATATATTCTTTCAGAGCGAATGTTTTTAACTCAAATCTTTGCTTCCGAGGGGTTCCTGGAATAACATATTTTCAGATGGGGATCGGCGGCCAATTACATCAACTTTTTGGGGTCCTTGACATGAAATAGTTTGAGAACCACTGATACAGAAACATGAGGTATTTCAGAAAACTGTCATTTTATTTAGAAGACATACCGTCATACAGTTTACAGTTATTTTATAACAGCAAAGGTTGTTAATATAGGCACAATAAAAATGGAGGACCCTTATGTAAACAAGTATTTGTGCTTCTTCTGGATATATCCTCAGTTTTTGTATTGACCTGTACTTTCGTTTGAAATTTACCCATTCTGCATACTGTGATACAATACAATACAATAGGCCTATAGTATCACAAAACCCCATATTGCAAACAATGGCTAACTAACTAACTAAATAACTAAATAACTAACTAACTAAATAACTAACTAACTAACCAACTGTTTTTGTAGGCTTAAATTACATTTTGGGGGGCCAGAAAGCTCACGTCATGCATGAATCCAGTCACAGGTGTGTTTATCAGAGCACTGAATGAGACCCAACCAATCATAATCAAGGCCAAAAACTATCCGTTTTATAATAGGCGGTTTGACCCCAATTTAATGAAACTGATGGTAACAGGTTTTCATGATATAGCCTACACTCTTTTAGTGCATCACTGAAATGAAACGAGGCACAGTGGCACACGAGTTGAAACGAGAAAAAATTGCAATGTAGACGCAAGCAACAATGCAACAATGGGTGCAAATTCGTGCACCGTTCTTCTTACCTATATTGATGTTACTTGGAAAACTTGAGCTTGAACCTAAGCACATCCCCAGTAAACTGGCGCAGAGGATGGCGAAGCTTCCCTGCATATTTCCTTTTGCATTGACGTGTGGAAAATGAGCCAACATCCAAGCATATATAGCCTACGGTCTTATCCGCGGTGGTTGAAGTTAAATCCGTTCGCCTCCTCCGGGTTACAGGCTATACAGCTGCCTCCACATGGATTCCGTCCTCATTCTCATTTCTCTTCAACGGGGGAGAAGAAGAAGAAGAGAGATCGACGATATAGCCTATATATTTCCTCTTCTCTTTTCCCGTCTCCTCCTGCGCGCTGTTGATGCTGATGCGCTGCTGGCTGCGTGTCATTGGCTGCTTCACGGAGTGGAGAGAGTAGAACGCCAAAGAGCGCACCCACAAGTTATCATGGAGAGACGCACCGTGGAACAGCCCAATTTATACTCCCTGGTAGTAGCCTATAGGCAACGCGGCCACGGCGTAGCCAAAAAGAACCGTTCTACAAGCCAAACGCGTGGCGTCGTATACGTCGTACGTGACACCAATAAAGCCCTCTAAATTAAGGCATTATTCAGCCTATTTCCACGAGCTATAATGTTTGACTTGAACTGACTTTATACGGTAGCCTACGGTAGGTTATACTATAACCTACCGTAGGCTACCGTATAGGAAGGAAGGAAGGCTATAACCGTTATAGCCTACCTTCTCCTTTGGTTTCCTTCTATTTGCAGGGCACGCACTCATGAACATATCTATAGGCTACATTCATTCATTCGTTAATTCATTCATTCATTCATTCATTCATTCATTGTCATGAGTTTGCACTTTGCAGAGCATGGGGTTTCTGTCTTGATAGCCTCTTTTGATTGATTGATTGAAATATTTATTAACAGTTTGCAGAATTACAGTACATTTCAAGCACAAACTCAATACAAAGACTGTATCTCTACTTCGTGATAATTATGAAGCCTTATTATACGCGGCTTGGTTGAATGCTTGATTCTGATTGGTCACTCGCCGGATTCAGCGGTGTGTTATTTCTGACCGCTCCGCATAACAGAACACTGTTTATTTAATCAAAGCCTCGGAGCACCTGCTGCGCCCGGATTGATTTACTGCTGTTTCCAACATGGCAGCCATGTAGCCTAAACACACAATGCAATTTTTGCTCTCAAAAAAAACATTTGAGCAAGACGATGTAGTAGCCTACCTGAAATTGGATTCGGACCTTTGACATGATCTGAAATCTGTAGCCTACCAAAGTCCTGACATCACTCGCTCATCCCCTGGGTCGCAGAAGTTTTTCTCCAGTGGCGTGCACAGACATTTAGAGGGGCAGGTGCTCAAGTTAAAAAAGGGCACCTTGTGCAGCGCGTGGAACCGGCCGGTTGCCTTAATCCATTTTGGGCGGGAACCCCTTTTGGTGTTAGCATTATGTTATGCTTTAGCTATTGAAAAATAGCAGATCTACAAGCTCATAGCGCGCCACCGAGTGGCGCGCTATGAACTTGTAGGTCTGCTATTTTTGAAAAATAAAAAAAATAAAAAATAAAAAGTTTTTTGCCAAAAGGGCAGGGGGTGCTCTAGCACCCCCTAGTGTCTATCTGTGCACGCCACTGTTTTTCTCTATATGGAGAATAACATTGGGTCATCTTAAAATCGTCTCATATAAGAATTGTGGTCCAAAAATAAACAAAGTGTCTCTGCGATATTGTTGGAGAGGTGTCTCTGTATCGTTTACGACAGTCAGTCAGTCATATTTGATACAGTCTGTTTCTAGCGAAAATGTTAATAATTCGGCGGCAGTAACATTTGCGTTTTCTCTCAGTCAGTTGATTCTTCATATCCATGTGAGTGAAACGGCCGGGATGATTTGTTTATTTTTCAAACACAGTTCATATTTGACGCGATATGAAAAAGTGAAATGCAAACCGGGTAGGATATGAAATTACAGACTTTGGCGCTCCTTGCACTTTGGGGGATGCCTCCGTACAAACTAAACTTCTCGGAATGTACAGAAACAAGGCTGTTCATAAGGACATTTCTCACAGAATGGTATAGAGAATGGCTACACATGCACGGTCCTATCTGCAATGTCAGATTGTTGTTGGTTACCACGGTAACCAAAGCAGATATGTGCATATATGTCGACGCAGGGCGGCTTTGGGTTGAGTTGTTGAAAGCAGTCTGAACGCACAGATTAGATCTGGTCACTTAAAGGTCGGGCCAAAAGATTGGATTTGAGAAAAGAAATCGGATTTGAATCGGATTTGACTTGATGTGCAGACTGCAGTCTAAATCGGGCCTAAATGCAGACAGGTCAGAGGTCACATACAAGTCACATGGAAGCAGATTTATTACCAATGTGACATCAGCCACATTCAGAGGTGGTTTAAATGTTTGAATATCGCAATATATCAAATATGGTGATATAGATAGAGGGTATGCACGTGACATCATCATTATATCCGAACGTTATGTGGGAATGCCTACTGAGTGGGCAAAGAACTATACTTTCTAGCTTTGACAGCCCACATCCAAACAGAAATGTCATATATGATAGCATTTAACGCCGTTAAACTCACTTTGCACTCACTTTACCACTTGATTTGCCACTCACTTTATGCATGCGCATACCCTCTATTATCACTATCGAGGGCCTAATATCCCCACAGATATCGTATTGTGTGGTACCCATAACGTAAGTCTTTAGTTAAATTGACCTTAATTTATCACCAGTTATTACTGTCAGAACGTTACTCAAGAGAGTGAATGACTTTTCATTACCCCTTGATGTTGATTCATCAGCACTATATTAATGACACGATGTGACTGTTGCTCATGTGTTTCAGCCTCACACCGATCAGCACAATTCCGTTGCGTCATGTGATATGTACACCTTTTACGCAACGCATCCACTGCTTGTAGTGGCTATGTTGTTAATGTATGTGCAGGTTTGTGCCTCTGCTGTGCTCGTCCTGTACACACATGATGACAGGGAAGAGCTTCCTGGAATCACTCAGTTTACTTGTTTCCTGCAGCTAAAAATAACTGCATCGGATACCATGTTCAGGCAACATATTAGTCACTGTGCTCACTTATATCACATTACCATAATCTGCTATTGACTTGGTTTATAATAAGGACGTCGCTGAATCGCTAGAGCTTCATGCACAATCCCCTGAAGGCCTCTATCTATGACTCCCCTCTTTGATATCAAACATGTGTGTGATGGCTAAGCTGTGCTGGCTATATTTGGCAGAAATCTCATATCCATAGAAGAAATTAAATTGTCCGTATAAGAAAGAGAAAAAGGCTACACAATAAAATACTGTCATTACTTGTTTAAAAAAAAACGTTAAAATCTGATTTAGATTTGCGGCCGAGCAACCAGCTTTGCATTCAAATTTATGCCCGAGTCAAGCATCCTAAAAAAAAAACACACCCGTGTGAACTGAGTGGTGTAAGGTCTTATATAGCCTGATCAGCTGTGGTCTGACGTAATGTCTGACGTAATGAAATCACACCCGGGTGAACTGGGTGACCGTAGCAACCATGCTCATTTTGTCTGCACAGACAGACAGACAGACAGACAGACAGACAGACAGACTAACAAAGCCAGTTGTAGGAGTGGTTTACACCACTCAAAAAACACACACACACACACACACACACACACACACACACACACACACACACACACACACACACACACACACACACACACACACACACACACACACACACACACACACACACACACCCTTTGTTAAGACTAATTAGGAATCCATGGAAAAGCCATTTTGTGTTGTCACTCCCTCCCATCTGGGCAGCAGTGTTTCCCCGGCTCTCAGATGATTATGTAAAACAGGAGTGCTGGAGGAGCTGAGCTTCTGTGCGAGCCCTGATCGATTAACTGAGAACCCACGCAGACTCGCCTGATCAATGCAGGATAGATGAGGACGGTGTAGAAAGAGAGAGTGTGTCTAATTCATCCTGGGCAGTTCTCGAAGGACGGATATTATGAATTATGAGCGGTTGATGAGATGTGTGTATAGTATAGTTCCACTCTCAGGCACGGGGGACGGGTTGTGCGGCGGTCAAGACCATGAAGCGAGCATATATTGAAACTCACATCACATCCTTCTTGCAACAACACCGCCACACCAATACTAAACATGCTACTGGAGTCTCTGATATATTTCATACTGTATTGTATTTTCTGAATAGAAGTTTCCGCACACACTGATACAACGTATTTCAATTTTAGGACGCAGATTACAGTAGTAAATTAACGTGTTTGGCTGTTTTGTCAAAAGGTTAAATCACTATATTCTGATAGTAATCATTGTTATAGTGTTTGTTCACAGGGGTCTCCCTCGTGGCGTTTCCAGGAATTGCATTTTGGCCAGGCAAGATGTGTCTTTGCCTGGTCCAGTGTAGCTACTGAGAATAGACGAATATGGTGACATTGACTAGGGTTGTCCCGATGCGATCACGTGATCGGAAATCGGGGGCCGATCACGTCATTTTCATTGTCATCGGGACATCCCGAGTATCAATATTATATCCATATCGGGACATCCCAAGTGACAACAATGCAAGAGATACATATAGACATCATGGTGACTATACAATAATCATAGACACATATGTTGACAATACAGGAACAGACAACATGCAGATGACAACATGTGACAATACTGGAACTGCAAACAATGTGACCATACAATAACCAGTAAGACGCCCTGAGGGCAAGAAGTGCCCGAGGTCGCGTGCACGCATCCGCCTGGGTGGCGGCAGACGGCAGGCTGCTGGGCGAGCGCTGGTGCTTTGGCATGGGGGGGGTCAGATCAACATATGGAATGAATTCTGCACTGGCCATATATGGAGTGTGTCTTGAGTGTACAGGGTTTGATGAGGTCAGATCAACATATGGAATGTCAGAACAGGAAGGACGGGTGGGGCTGGATCAAAATATGGAATGTCAGAACAGGTCAGCTCCATATATGGAGATCTAAGTGGTTTGAGGTCAGATGTAGAGTTGCTGGCCGGTTCCATATATGCAGATCTAGGTGATGATCCAGTCTTCTCCATGTATGGTTATCCAGGGTTAGATGAGGTCAGTGTCGTGATCTTCATATATGGAGATGGCCATATGTGGTGGCGTGACGTGTCACGAGAGGCGTGACAATATATGGAGGCGTGATGTCACTAGGCGTGACCATATATGGTGGTGTGATGTCACTAGGCGTGACCATACAGTATATGGAGGTGTGATGTCACTAGGCGTGACCATATACGTACATGTATGGACTCAGGTGTGGGGTGACTAAACTAACTGACGGATGGGCATACACAGTGCTGCCTTGATCCCGCCTCTAGCTGCCGCTGATTGGCGGGCATCAAGTCTGCCTGAGAGTTCCCAGGTTGGAGGCGGGAGCAGGAGGGGGGAACCCAGTGTACTCTCTGCTGCCCCATCTGGCGGAGTCAGGTTAGGGAGATGCAGGTTTTCATAGTAAATGCGACCTACAGTTGGAGGCCATCGATATTGTCCTTTTCTTTTTGCTGAGGTTTGCGTGATCTGCGCAAAACCCCTTTTGGTGTTTTAAACATTATGTTATAATTTAGCTATTGAAAAATAGCAGATCTACAAGCTCATAGTGCGCCACCGAGTGGCGCGCTACGAGCTTGTAGGTCTGCTATTTTTGAAAATTCGTGAAAATATTTATTTCAGAAAACTGGAGGATTTAGAAGGATTTTTTTTTAAATTTTGAGGTCAGGGGACCCTTTTGGGTCAAATGACAATATGGGACAATATCGGTGGCACCCAACTGTACGGTCGTAAATAAAGACATTGTAGGGAAGGACCACAGTGACAGTGATGGATAGATCTGTAAAGTATTGCTGTGTGCAGTGGTTCCCACATGTTTCATCCTGTGACCCAAAACTAGACATTTTCCCGGGACCCAAAGTATAGTGAAAATAGCCGATATTGTGAACTCATCGTTGTGACCTATTTTCACTAATTATTTTCTTCTAATTTATGGAATTTCTTAGATTTATTTCAGAATTATGAAGTTACTGAAAAAAATCATAGAATTCTTGTTTAATTCATGAAACGTTTTGCTTTTCTGGGAAGGTTTTTTTGAAAATAATAAACCCAATTTAGGAAACAAAAAATCACACCCGTTTGAACTGAGTGGTGTAAGGTCTTATATAGACTGATCAGCTGTGGTCTGACGTAATGTCTGACATAATGAAATCACACCCGTGTGAACTGGGTGACCATAGCAACCGTGCTAATTTTTTGAGCACAGACAGACAGACTAACAAAGCCAGTTGTAGGAGTGGTTTACACCACTCAAAAAATAAGGGGACCCATGACAATGTGTCCACGACCCACAAATGGGTCCCGACCCAGTGTTTGGGAACCAGTGCACTGGTAGATCTGGTAGTGTTTGTCTTGTCTCGATCGTCTTGCCATACTGTGGTGTTCAGGGTAAACTAGAATGGCAACGCGCAAGTTAATGAATTTGACTCATGTAACACACGTGCATCATTCATGGATTGTGAGGTTTCGGCTTTGACTGTAGACTTGATTATAACACCCGCTGACCGATTGATGTAGCCTACAGACATCCAGGAAGTGAGATAGAGTTGGAAGAATTCCTGGCAGAAGTGCAGAATCAATTAAGACTAGAATTGACTGGACGGCACTGAGATGCGTGCCTTACGTCTACCCTATAGTGTCTTAATTGGGATGAGTTATTGACGTGAGGTTTAATTAGCTGCCTCAGTAATTGATTGTTTGGCCCTGTCCGAAGTCCACGTGTGCCACAGAGTAAGAGCTTCACTTAGGGTGCACTCACACCTTTAATGAAATGCTCTGTGCTCGTTGGATGCATTTTGTGTTGTGTCATGGCCGCCCAATGCATTTCCAATGGAGGTCACATGGTTTGACACAACATTGTGTTGTATGAGGGGGAGGGGCGCAGTCGAATGCATTAAAGGTGTGAGCTCAGCCTTACTCTGAGGCCTCATACACACATTTCAAACGAACATGCTGTGTTCAGTCTGTGTTCCATGGCCGCCTCAATGCTTTTCCAATACGAGTCGTGTGGTTTGACCAAACACTTGTGTTTGATGGGGGATGGGAGCAATCAAACACAAGTGTTTGGTCAAACCACGTGACTTCCATTGGAAAAGCATTGAGGCGGCCATGAAACACTGACGGAACGAGAATGTTCGTTTGATATGTATGTATGAGGCCTTAGGCCTACACACGTATCAAACCAATAGTGGCTGCCACAATGTAATTCCAATGGGAGTCACATGGTTTGACCAAACATTTGTGTTTGATTGCTGATTGCTGCCTCATCAAACACTTGATGTTTGGTCAAACCATGTGACTCCCATTGGAATTGCATTGTGGCAGCCATTAATCACAGACCACAGAAACAGAACATCTGTTTGATACGTGTGTATGAGGCCTCAGAATACAGATAATGCTAACATGATTAGATTTGGGATTCGCAAGAGCTTTGGTTTGTGCACAGAGGCACTCTATTCCTTACGGCAATGTACACTAATTTAATTATTGTGGAAAAACATTATGGCTGCTTTCATATTCGCATAAACCCCAAGATGGTGTTCATGTACGGAGAGAACACATACAGTATAGTGTCCAGTAGAAGCAGTTATAAATTATAGATACTGTACATGTAGAAATACCGGTATAGTATATCTGTACATGTACAGTATCTATAATTGAATAGTGAATCAATCAAGTCACCTAAATTCAAGATGCCAGAATATATATATATATATATATATATATATATATATATATATATTGTTTTTTTGTTTTTTTTTAACTATATATTTTAGGGGCATGTCATGTGATCTACCTGCACAGCCTTTGTGATCTACTGGTAGATCTACCTTTTGGGCACCCCTGATCATATACAAACAAATTGGCATGGGATCAACTCCTTCTTTTCACATCTCATGTCCTTGGCGTTATATTATTCTCTTTGCTTCTCTCTCTCTCTCTCTCTCTCTCTCTCTCACACACACACACACACACACACACACACACACACACACACACACACACACACACACACATACACACACACACACACACACACACACACACACACACACACACACACACACACACACACACACACACACACACACACACACACACTGACTGCATAATTGCCTTTCCTCTTCAGTGGCTGCTGGGATCTCTCTCAATGTTACCGTGGTAATACAGATCGATGTAGTCAATGCTTGTACGGTTCCAGAACATTGAGCATCACCACACACATTATTGTACAAATTTCAGGGAACTAATTCTATTGGCTGGCCTCCAGTGTTGGAACTTGAACAGTATAAGAACTGCATTAAAATAAACTTGTTTTATTT
Source organism: Electrona antarctica (assembly GCF_951216825.1). Lineage (NCBI taxonomy): Eukaryota > Metazoa > Chordata > Actinopteri > Myctophiformes > Myctophidae > Electrona > Electrona antarctica. The sequence continues at coordinate 62,205,470 of NC_136806.1, forward strand.
ATTTATTTTACAAACTTTCACTTCGCTAGCCTAGATTCCAAAGTCAAATATTGCATATTTTAGTCCACAACATTTATAAGAACATAATGTCTATTCCCTGTGATTTCATATTGATATTGCCCAGCTATGGAGTTCCACATTTAGGTTGATCTGAGATTATTCATTCACAAAAGGGGAGAAATATAGATACACTATAGCCGCAATTTGCAACACTAGATTTTCTTTTATAATGGGAGATTTTATAATCTAGAGTTGCAATACCCTCCATTGACAGCCCATTGATCCAAATCAAATTTCCGATCTGCTTGTATTCAACGACGGTAAACTCACCAACATTGCAGCTGTAGGGCAAGCTTGAATGATCCTCTTTCAATCTGCAAAGTTTGTTTCATAAAGATCCACCGTAGACATGTTATGAGCTACTTTCTGCTAAGAAATTCCGTGCCGTGATAAATATGTATCTATTACAGTAAAGTGTTGGAGTTTGGAAGCACTCGTTTGTATTAACGGGTCGTGCTGCTGCCTCCTGCATTATGTGCAAATTCAAAACAGGCGGTACGCAGGGCCGTTCAGTGACTTCGACGAGCGCTTCCAAACTCCAACACTTAGAACAATAATCATCAGAGCCAACTCAGCCCGTTCGAGTTGCAACCCGATATGGATAGAATGGTAAATTATTACCCTCCCCCAAGGCAATGCAAACACCGAGCAATATCTATTTACCACCACGGAGTAATATTACCTCGCGTCAGTGTCACCAGACTATCCACCTCGGAGGAGAGTCTGGTAACCACGGAGCAAAGACGGGCAGTGTCGACGTCGGTAGGCCAATCAGAGGCAGGCAGGGTGTTACCAATGGTAGACGGAGCCGTAGTATTGAATCACGAGTCACAGTGTTGCCACGACAACTCCGTCCACTCCATGGGGCCAGTCTAGACTTCTATTGGCGAAGACTGAACCGGAAGTTTACAGAAGAATGCATATGAGTCTATGGGCTTTAGAGATACAAACGAGTTATACATGAACCACGTGACCGGGCTGTTTTCTCCCCCCTGATTGGCAGAACTCTCCTTTCAATGGCTCTGCAGGAAATCAGCCTCTTCCTGAATGATCGACAAGACCGCAAGGAGATGGTCGTGGACTTCTGTGCTCAACGGCAGAGGTCTTATACATGCCCCCGGCTCCTGATCAACGGACGGGGCATTAGTGGAGGTGGTGAGCGGCTTCACTGCACACATCACTGAGGACTGACCCGGGGAATGCAGACTGTGGCAAAGAAGGATGAGACAACACCTAGATCACACCTCAGTTTAGTTTAGTTTAGTTTATTTAGGATCCCCATTAGCTGTTGCACCTGGCAACAGCTATTCTTCCTGGGGTCCTCACAGAATAATATACATACAAAAAAAACATTACAACATTACAGATATCACAAAAAAAAGAAATACATTAAATCATAACTACGGTTAGTGCATTCACTCTAGATTACATTAACTGGTATATTGACATAAACAGAATTACAATTTCGCCATATATATATAAGAAATCCTTCAGTCTTTTCTTAAAGTGCCCTTTACCCTTAATTTCTGTGATGCATACTGGTAGAGAGTTCCAGAAAGTCATTGCCCTGTACATGACTGTATTCTTCATTGCATCAGTTCTTGGCTTAGGCACTGTAAATCGACCCATTGCAACATGTCTGGTATTATGTCTGTGTCTATCACTGGTATAATGAATATTTTTATATAAGCATTTTGGTTTTTTATTTGAACAAATGTTCCTAAAAAATCCAGCCAGACTAGCAGCTAATCTCTGCTCCACCAACAGCCATGACAGTTTCTGATGATTTAACAGTGTATTAGATCTAGTATTGCAGTTCAGGGCAAGGCGAGCTGCCTTATTCTGGGCTATTTGCAATTCACGCAGGTCCTTTTTAACTGCATTGGACCACACAACTAGACAATAGTCAAGGTGGGATATCACCTCAGGCAGTTGAAGACATTCAGGATCTCAGAGAAGGTACTGGCAATCTTCTTCTCTCCCTCCACCCAGAGCATCCCTGACCAGGCCCATTAATTATTATTTCAAAACATTTTCAAAAAAACATTTGGTTTTCATGACTTCACAACTTCAATGAATGACAAAGTAAATTAATTTTCATTTCAAGAAATAAAAGAAAAAGAAATACCATAAATTATAAAACAAAATGTTTAAGAAGTATAGTAGAAACAACCAATCTACAAGCTCACTATGCGGTGCGAAGCGACCGGTTGTGAGCTTATTTCATTACAATCTAATATTAGCTCTGTTATTATCTGGTGTTTGTATACCTCTGGTATAGTTACCAGGGAGGCCTTCTACAGCTGTATAAAGTCTCTGACAAATCAGAAAAATCTAAAGAGGATGAATAAACAGGTTGCGTTGGAGATATATATTCGAAAATATAGGTAAAGACAATATATGGGATGAGAAAGACAACAGCACTGAGATACAGTTGGGTGCCACCGATATTGTCCCTTATCATTTGACCCATTTAGGCCTGACCTCAATTTTTTTTTAAATCCTTCTAAATCCTCCAGTTTTCTGAAATAAATATTTTCACGATTTTTCAAAAATAGCAGACCTACAAGCTCGTAGCGCGCCACTCGGTGGCGCGCTATGAGCTTGTAGATCTGCTATTTTTCAATAGCTAAATTATAACAATGTTTAAAACACCAAAAGGGGTTCCCGCCCAAAATGGGTTAACTGTCACGCAAACCTCAGCAAAAAGAAAAGGACAATATCGATGGCCTCCAACTGTACAACACAGGTTGCAAACATGAAGTAAAGCCAGGGTAGTAAAAATAACAAACTTCAGCACCAAAACGGAACAAAAAAGAAAGACTATTAAGGGAAGGAAACCAGAACAACTAAGTGGTTTGCATATGAAGAAATGACACAGGGCGTAATAATGATAATAACAACAACAAACTTTGGG
>NC_136806.1:62213446-62290946 GCF_951216825.1 Electrona antarctica
AACTGATGAGTGGTGGGATGTTTCTGCTGCCCACACATTATGCAAATCCTAGTTTTGTCAGCTTTTATCTGGTTTTACCATTTCTGTTCTTCCTCAGGTTTCCCATTCCCGACACTCAGTAGGCTACATTTCAGCCTTGGGAGGAGATATGTGCTTGATATTAGACAAAAGTTGCAAAAAACATATCCTAACTTTACTTGTTTCAAGTAAAGTGTTCTAGTCTTTACAGTCACGCAAATGTACCCTAATATAAATAGAAAACATATTGCTTGTTGCTTATGTGAAGATATTTTAAATATATATTTCCGTGAACGGAAATAGCAGCTTCCTTATTCGGATTTCGGGAGGTGTAGTTCCATGCAGACTCTATCATTCGGAGATTGTGGAATAGTTGGCTGGCTACATGAGACTAGGCATGTAACGATACACTCAACTCACGATACGTATCACGATATGAGGTTCACGATACGATTATTCACGATATTTAAATTTGTTTTCCAGACAAATGACCGAAAAATCTTTTTTTTACGATTTATCTCATACATCATTTAATTACCAGCTGCTGCCTTATATCCCATGGCTTAGAGGTCGGCTAGAGGCAAAAAGTGTGTGGTTGCCTAGAGACGAGGCAATCAATCAGGACGATAGGTTGTCAGTACAGCCAATGAGAAACATAGGTCTCAACTACAGCAAGTGGGCGTGAAAGCACCGCAGAGAGGGGTGCATGCGATTGGTCCGACATACCATTGGTCCGAACGACAACCTACCTCAAACCCTCACCCTAACCCTAACCCCCCACGGGGCAGCACACCTAAACCTAACCCCAACCCCCCACGGGGCAGCACACCTAAACCTAACCCCAACCCACCACGGGGCAGCACACCTAAACCTAACCCCAACCCCCCACGGGGCAGCACACCTAAACCTAACCCCAACCCCCCACGGGGCAGCACACCTAAACCTAACCCCAACCCCCCACGGGGCAGCACACCTAAACCTAACCCCAACCCCCCACGGGGCAGCACACCTAAACCTAACCCCAACCCCCCACGGGGCAGCACACCTAAACCTAACCCCAACCCTCTCCCGACCCTTAACGCAACTCGGACCAATGCTCCTTCGAACCAATGATATGTCGAACCAAAGTACGCCCCCCCGCAGGGAGAACATTGACCAGCTGTGCTTACACAGCAGCTGGTAAAAAGCTTTATTTTATGTCATCTTAGGATAGATGTAGTCCTATTTGACAGTGCAGAAACATAATTGCCTTCCTTGATGTATTAATAAGTATCAACGACCATCACCTGGGCACAGGTCACAGACACACAAAGCTCCCCTCTGCTCTATACTGAAAGTGACTGTCTCATTTCTCTCCAAAAGCACTTGAATATGATGGAATATGACTAAAGCTCACATTTCATATCTCACAACACACCATAATTCACTAGCCCCCCTAAAAAACCCACCAACCTGCTCATCGGGAGCAATTAGGGGTTCGACGCAAACTCAGGGATCGAACTGGGAACCTTCCGGTTCCCAACCTTCTTTTGAGATTAAAATATCTTGCAAACGGTATGGTGACATATGCCGGGGCCATTCATACTAGGAACAGCAGGCTGAACGAGAACCCAGAAGTGAGTGCAGAGCAAGTTGTAGTCCAAACAAACCCCCCGTTCACTTGCATTGGGCTCAATTTCCCAGAAGCCCTAGCAGCCCAGATGATGACTTGATTTCCGGTTTCGTCATCATAACGTGACGGCCTCGTCATCAGGTCCCGGATAAATCAGCTGTTTCTTTTTAATTATTTTAAAGCGGCGAATTAAACGCATTAAACAATGGTATAGCGTTTTACGCGCGGTGGAACACTGGATTAAACAATTAGCGGCCGTCAAACTGTTAATGGCATTTCTATCTCTGGGACCCCCAATTTATATTGTAAAATCAACCCCTTGGACCCCTTGGGGTCCCCGGACCCCACTTTGGGAACCACTGCTGTGGGTCATCAGGGAGAAGTGTGATAATCTGTCTTCACACATCAGCTCTGCCTCTGAGCTCTCCCACACACAGGTCTGTTCATCGCATGCATATATGAATAGGGAATCAAACTGCAGAAGTGGATCTTTTATGTATTAATGGAAAGCCATTAACCTCTTAGCACGCGGCACATTCTGACGGTCAATTAGCTCCCATTATACAAGCGGAAATCTTCCGCTGTGGAAAAGAAAATCAAAAAGCTGTTTACTCTTTGGTGTTATTACCTCTGTAAACATTTTCACGAGTTTGTCTTTTCAAGTCTTCTTCAATACAGCATGATGTGCATCTTTGTAAAATGAAAATGAAAGTACTGGAAACTGGAAGTAAAGTAAAACATACCTCAAAATTAGTACAGTAGGCCTACTTGAGAAAATATACTTTCCACCACTGCACGTCGTGAGCTTGTAGGACTAGTATTACAAATAAATTAAAAATAAATAAATAAATAAAACATTTTGAAAAGTTGAAATGGGCCATTCTGCATAATGAGTAGGCTACTTTTACTTTTGTTACTTTAAGCATATTTATTTCCAATGATCCGTGGGTCGGTGGTTCGAAATCCCGGCTCCTCCTGTCTACATGTCAAAGTGTCCTTGGGCACTGAACCCCAAATTGCTCCCGATGTGCTGGTTGGTACCTTGCATGGCTTCCGCCGCCATCGGTGTATGAATGTGTGTGTGAATGGGTGAATGTAATGCACAATCTCTGTAAAGCGCCTTGGATAAATCTATATAAATGCACCATTTTAACATGCTTTAGTCCATCTGTAGTATTTGGCGAGTGTTGGGTTTTTTTTCCCCAGTGAAATGTGTTCCCTTGTTGCAGTCATGGTTTCAAACTGTAGGCCCATTACTGCACCACAAGCCTCATATGGCCTAATTTATTTTGACATAACGCTAATGACTGCCTCTGTCCCTGCAGGCACAGGAGGAAAAACAGAAAGAGTCATGCATATTTTTGTTACCGAAAGGCTGCAATTTTAATTCCATCCAACATTTATATGTTTTGGCCAGACATTACATCGGTTAATTTGTGTAATAATGGAGGAGACGAGAGTAGTGCGCGCACGCACGCACGCACGCACGCACGCACGCACGCACGCACGCACAGTGTGTGCGTGTTTGTTCTCGGACTCTGCTTCAGTTCGCTCTCACACTGGGTCAGTATCGGTCATGGTGGTGGTCAGGACTCATGGTGCGCTGGCTTTTGAAAACTTGGCAGTCAAACTTTTGCATTATAACTTTATCATTTTGCTGCACCAACCACTAGACTGCTGTTGTTTTTGCACATACCTTTCTATTTTTTACAGTTTTTGTGCTTAACAGGGTCTGGTTGCCAGCTTCCACACATACCTGACCAAGTATCTGAATATGACAAGTTGGGAGTGAGAATTTGCAGAGAGGAGAGAAGGAGAGAAGAGCGGAGAGGGGATGGCACTATGTACTTAAGCATATAGTGCTGTACTTAAGTCCAATTGAGGTATTTGTATACTTTACCTGAGTATGTCAAGTTTGCTGTACTTTTACTTCTACTCCACTACATCTCAGAGGCAAATTGTCACATTGTGAGCTTGTAGATCTGCTATTTTCAAAAGATTAGTATACATTGGAAAAAAGTACATTTTGAATTCTGCATTTTTACTTGTAACAAAGTACTTCTAATATTGATACTTTTACTTAAATAAGAAATGTGAGTACTTTTATCACCCACCACCGCCTGTTTCTCCTTCCCATGGCTCTCCTCTCCTCTCCTCTCCTCTCCTCTCCTCTCCTCTCCTCTCCTCTCCTCTCCTCTCCTCTCCTCTCCTCTCCTCTCCTCTCCCCTCCCCTCTCCTCTCCTCTCCTCTCCTCTCCTCTCCTCTCCTCTCCTCTCCTCTCCTCTCCTCTCCTCTCCTCTCCTCTCCTCTCCTCTCCTCTCCTCTCCCCTCCCTCTCCTCTCCTCTCCCCTCCCTCTCCTCTCCTCTCCTCTCCTCTCCTCTCCTCTCCTCTCCTCTCCTCCTCCCCTCTCCTCTCCTCTCCTCTCCTCTCCTCTCCTCTCCCTCTCCCCCGTCCCTATACGGTGTTGGACGCTATACATGCATATTTAACACAACAGCATCTTCAAAGCTCTATGTGCTCTCATTAGCATACGGGGTGCTAATGAAAGCACATCCCCGTTCCCTATACCAGGGCTTCCCAAACACTGGGTCAGGGGGACCCATTTGTGCGTCGCGGACACATTGTTATGGGTCCTTTTGGTTTCGTAAATTAAGGTTTTTAATTATTATTGTTTCAAACCATTTTCAAAAAACATTCCCAAAAGAAAAAGAAAACTTCTCATGAATTAAAGCAAATTGCAATGCTTTTTTTGTGTAACTTCATGAAGAAATAAAAGAAAAATCTAAGAAATTCCATAAATTAGAAGAAAAGAAGTAGTGAAAATATAGCCAATCTACAAGCTCACAACGCGGTGCGAACCACTGCCCTATAGTTTCTGAGTTTGCATAGAAGGTCCAATGTGCTTTAGCCGTGCTATATGTGACTAAATTTGACTGAGGGACTGCCATTGGATTTTTTTAAATTTTCGTTTTTTCATGTCATATGAAAGCAGGGAATCATAGCTTCAAATTGACATATTGGTTGTTCAGTTCGACCCACCAGTTTTGGAGATATGGCTTATAGAGTAATGTCTTGCAGAAAACAGCGAGTTGAGAAAACAGGCTTGAAAGGTTCACTTCTGTGGTCTCTAACATTACACCATAGCTACATGTTTCATATTTACATGTCGTTTTCAGCTCTGACACTTTCAGACATGCTCTACAGCTCTAGTATGTGAAGAGTCTGCCTGTGCTATAAACTCATTCATCCTCTGGTGAAAAGCAGGAATTTGCGCGATGGCAGTCTCTCAGTCAAATCTGGTCACATATGTATAGCAGAGGGCTGTTAACTGTAATGATGAAAATGCCCGTCCGTCCGTCCGACCGTCCGTTCATCCAACAGTTTGGTCCCAAACAAGATACAGTATCTAGAAAAATGCTGTAAACTTGTTCCGGGAGGATGAACTCTACTCATGGTTTTTGCCTGGGAGAATAGCTGTGTTTTGTGTATCTGTATATGACCGGATTCCCCGGGAGATATTGTGGGAGGTGCTATACGGGAGTATATAGACGAATTCAGAAACGGGTCTCATGGTCGCAGCTTACGTATTTCCTGTAGGCGGAGCAGACATAGCTGCGGGGTAAACCCGCACCTCTTCTACTACAGCGAACTGTAGAGTGACTGATGTTAGTCTACCTCAAACGTTACTCTTTTACCTGCTTTTTACTAACACTAACATTACAAAGATGCCCAGAACATCAGGATGAACCTGTGTAGTTTATGGCAGCTCCAACAGTAGTGGCAACATAAAAATAAAAAAAACGGAATGTCAAAATATCCACCGCGGTGGCTGAGACCAGAGCCATAGAGTAATGGTTGAGACGAATGCAGTGGAAGGTCCTGAAAGATACATAACGTCAGTCTTACCCAATACCCAATCTTTCTGTTTTATGAACACACGGCTGCTGTACTTTACACCTCATACTAAGCATTTAAAGTATGAGGGTGTAAAAGATTACACTCTCATGGAGGTCATGGAGGTGCTTGGCTCTCCTTAGCATCACTTCATTGTTCTTGTGTACACTCCTATTCCTATTCTGTCCCTCTCCAAAGAAAGTGCACGCACACACGCACGCACGCACGCACGCACGCACGCATGCACGCACACCATTTCAAATCTCCAAGACACTTATGGTGTCCAAAGGAAGAGGTTGGTGACTTGTGAGTCAATATCGGATGTTTTGAGCTGAAAAGGAAATTGATTTCTCGGCAGGCACTGCACAGCGTGACCTATACGACCTATACAGCGACTCTTTTCTGGTGACTCGGTGAAGGACATCAACACGCCCTTTGTACCCTACACGCTTGTTCCAAAACGAAACACAGAGGCAGCCAGCCGCTCGCCAGCCGCGTCTCTCCGTGTTTTAGTGCAGTTCTCCATATTGTGGAAAGAGCACAGCATCGCATGGGAGAATGCCAGCCGTTCATCACAGTTTAAAGATGTAATGTCATCTGAGTGGGCACCGTTTATTCTGGGATCTATCTCCTCACATTTTGTCTATAGCTTTTGAATTCCTTTCCCACCTATAAGGATCAGGGCTGCGTATTCATCTCCATAATAATGGAGACCTATAAATCCACACATCATCCACGCTTAGATATTGTACAAAAAAGAATATGTACTATTTTTCTCCCATTTTTTAAATTTAGAATAGCCAATTATTTTCACCCCTTTTCTTGTCCCAATTAACCCGATTAATAAGTGTGTGTGTGTGTGTGTGTGTGTGTGTGTGTGTGTGTGTGTGTGTGTGTGTGTGTGTCTGTGTGTGTGTGTGTGTGTGTGTGAGTGAGTGTGACTGTGTGTGTGTGTGTGTGTGTGTGTGTGTGTGTGTGTGTGTGTGTGTGTGTGTGTGTGTGTGTGCTGTGCGTGCGTGTGCTGTGCGCGCGCGTGTGTGTGTGTGTGTGTGTGTGTGTGTGTGTGTGTGCGGTGCGTGCGTGCGTGTGCTGTGCGTGTGTGTGTGCGTGTGTGTGTGCGACTGTGAGTATAAAAGGAGATGACTTGTGTATCCGTAAGTTGTCACACAATACATGGAATCATCTTAAAATCATGACATTTAATCCTCTTCAGCGCTGGAAAAAGTACTCACAATATTTACTTGAGTGAAAGTATCAATATTGCAAATACATATATAAATATACACGTAAAATTCTGAAATTCAAAATGTACTTGAGTAAAAGTAGAAATAAAGTACTGGCATCAAAATGTAGTACCACAGGGCTTGACATTAAGGCTTGTCCGCTTGTCCGGGACAAGTAATAAATCTTTCCGGACAAGTGCATCAAAATTGTCCGTTGGACAAGTGACTCTTGGTTTCACTTTTTCTGTGACGCTCCTAGCAGCCAACAATATTCACATGCACTTTCTCAGTTCAAAGTATTTTCACATGCACTCTCAGTTCAAAGTATTTTCACATGTATGCACTTTCTCAGTTCAAAGTATTTTCACATGTATGCACTTTCTCAGTTCAAAGTATTTTCACATGCACTTTCTCAGTTCAAAGTATTTTCACGTGCACTTTCTCAGTTCAAAGTATTTTCACATGCACTTTCTCAGTTCAAAGTATTTTCACATGTATGCACTTTCTCAGTTCAAAGTATTTTCACAATGCACTTTTTTGTCTAGTTTTTATTTGTTGACGAAATTGTCAATATATTTAGTTTTAGTTATCAAAGCGGATACCGGAGAACTCGCCAGTTTACCAAGTCGCCACGGCGAAAGTTCTTCATCAATGTCTTCATCGTTATGCTAACATGCTGTCTTCATCAGTGTAGTACAGGGTTCCCCAATAGGCGGCCCGCGGGCCATTTGCGGCCCGCAGAGCGCCCCCTTGCGACCCGCGGAAGAATTATTATTTTATTTTTTTTGGGAGGGGGTCCCAGATATAAATGGCATTAAATGGGGGTCAGTAGCCTATGCATGTCAAACTGGGCATCCTTTTCAAATGGGGTCTTGCCCTGAAAATGAATTTTCAGGGCAAGACCTCGACCTCACGCGTGCGGACTCGGCCACCAGCCTGGTACCCTAGTCAAAATATGGCCCTTGAGGAAAATGAATTGGGGAACCCTGGTGTAGTATGTCAAACTCACAGATGTTATAGTTCATTTCCAAAGTGATTTGAAATTAAATGGTCAGCAAGATGATGATACAAAGGTGAGTATGTGAATACCAATGATAAGTAGGCCTACCATTAATTTTCAGGAATTGTTTACTAATGAATTTACTAATGAAATGAAATGTTTCGGTACTTTGGTGTTTAAACTTTTATCATTCCTACTTTCTCTATAGTGTTAACTCTAAACAACTATCCTCTCTCTCAATTCAATGCAATTTAAATGAAGGTGAAGTCAAACCAAAATGCACTAAATCGCGGTTGTTGGTAAACTGGCGAGTTCTCCGGATACCATCATAGCTTAGTTTTCATTTAGTTCCCATTTAGTTGAAAAAGGTAGCCGACGAACATTTTTTGTCCTACTCGGAAACCAACACTGACATGGGGACAGCTCGAGAAACTGGCCGGTGAGAGGCCGAGATGCCTGTGCAGAGCACTTGTCCGTGGCCTACAGTTGGGTGCCACCGATATTGTCCCTTATCATTTGACCCATTTAGGCCTGACCTCAAAATTAAAAAAAAATCCTTCTAAATCCTCCAGTTTTCTGAAATAAATATTTTCACGATTTTTCAAAAATAGCAGACCTACAAGCTCGTAGCACGCCACTCGGTGGCGCGCTATGAGCTTGTAGATCTGCTATTTTTCAATAGCTAAATTATAACATAATGTTTAAAACACCAAAAGGGGTTTTGCGCAGATCACGCAAACCTCAGCAAAAAGAAAAGGACAATATCGATGGCCTCCAACTGTATATGGCCAGATTCTGTGCATTTACAGATATCGTGTTGTGATGGTCTGTTTAGAGTTTCCATATGCCAAACAACCAATCAATGCTGATAAATGCTAAACGACAAAGTACATGCGTCAAATGTCTTAGCAATAGCTATGCGGCGTTCAGGGGCGCCTAACTTTGTTTCCAGGTGGGGGAGCACAGATTTGGACTCATGCGCGCGCGCAGTGCACGCGCAAAATTGGCGTTTTGGCGCAAAAAATGCCGTTTTTTCGGGCCGAGTCGGGTGTCTTAACACGATTCTAACTCTGTTAAAAGCATGACAGCCACTACTAAGAAGTCACTACTGACCTTGTTTAAAAATACCCACATGGTTAACTGCCCCCCCCCCCCCCCCCCCCCACAGGGGGGCCTCCGACGGCCGCGCGTCGCCTCCTCCTCCTCCTAACCGGCAACGCCCGGCCGTCCGGTCGTGGGGCCCCCTGTTGTCCCCCTTTGCGCTGCGCAGTGCCGTGCTAGCTTGCGCTGCAGAATTAGAGCAGATCTACAAGCTCACAATGCGTTGCAGCGCGATGCGTTGTGAGCTAGTAGATCGATCGTGCCACCGCGCAACGCAGTCGAATTATACACACAATGGAAACGAAACAAAAACAAGTTGAACACATGTAGCCAGGCTAGTTGAGTGCACAACCGCTCCCGCTTACAAACAAAACGACTCGTCACAAGAGTGAAGTGAAAAGGTATGCTGTCATGACTCATGCCATGTAGGACTGTGTGTGGACAAAAAAGGTTTTATTTCAAATAATTAGTCACGCATGGACCGACGACCTCTCTCTCGCTGTCCAACAGGCTGTCGGTGCGCAGCAGCGCAGTGCGCTTCGAGCGTGGCGGCGGCGGCCGGGGGGGGGGATATTTGTGGTGGAGCAGTGCGACGGTTCATTTTAATCTGCTGGAGCAGCTGCTCCGTTTGCTCAATGGCTCAGGCGCGCCTGGCGACGTTCTGTTTTGTTTTTGCCTTTTTTATGAGACTTGACTCGGTCTCGAGCTCAAAGTCTTGAGAGCATGTCTTTCTTGTTGCTACCCATAGCTTTTTTTTTCTATATTTCCTGTGTTTCTTACTCCTATACTGCCATTGGAAACAGAATTTTGCAGAATTTTGTAAATGTTTATGAAAATGTTTGCCTATAATGGCACGTCCAAAATAGGGACGCCAGGTTGAAAGGAGCTTAATTCAGGACATTTGAGAATATCAGGAATTCAGTCTCCGGCGAGCCTCTTCACCAGCAGGATTTAATTCAAAGATCTACATTTGTTTTAATATGTAATCATGCATGATTCATGCTCACATTGTTACATGTCATGCTCTCCCCTTTATCTTCCCCCCCCTCCCCATTAATTCTATTGTGATGTGATTATTTATATTACATGAATACAATCTGAATTCCAGACTCTCATTTGTGTCTCATTTGTGTGTGTTTAGACTTTTGTTTATGTGAGAATGTAAATGTGACCCTCTTGGTATGTAAACACAGTTCTGCGCACAATCAAAAGAAAATAATTATGCGGTGTCTCAGAATATTAATAAGGGCCTTTCTCGGCCCCACCCCTCTCCAATTGTTTATATTGTGTGTAGTTTCCAAGATGGCCGCAGCACCAGGCGGGGGTGGGGCGGAGCTGAGCGGGTGGGGTTGACATGTGTCCTTACTGGGCTGCGTTCACACATTCAAGACACCTGTCTTGTGTCTGTCTTGTGTCTGTGTTTAATGGCCGCTCCAATGCATTTCCAATGGAAGCCCATATGGTTTGACCAAACATTTTGCTTGATGGGGGGGAGGGGGGCAGAACACATCCATCAAAGCTGTGTTCAGGCACAAGTCAGGTGTCAGACACAAGGCAAGTGTCTTGAATGCAGCCCAGTAAGGGCATATGTCGACCCCGCCCGCTCACCTCCGCCCCACCCCCTCCTGGTGCTGCGGCCATGAAATGAAATGAAATGAAATGAAATGAAATGATTACTATATTTACCCAGGGTATCTGGGCTAAGCTCAAGAACTTGTTTCCAGCCAGGCCCTGCTCATAGAACACATTTCATCGTAGTGGTTCAATGCCTTGTTCAAGGGCACTTCAGCGGTGGTAATTTTAACGTGTCGGACCGCTGATTCGAACTGGCGACCTTCCGGTATCAAGACCACTCCGCTATCCGTTCGGCCACCGCTGCCACCATCTTGGAAACTAAACACAATATAAACAGTGGGAGAGGGGTGCATGGGGCCGAGAATGGCCCTTATTGATTATTTACTCAAAGGGGTAAATGAGTTATAGCCTGGCGGGGCCAGACTCAACATGGATTCACTGACGCTTCCGTGTGCTAAATGAGTTAATGCTTTACCACCAGACTATCCATGGTATATCTTACAATAAATGCACCACGTCTCTGTGTGTATGCCTGGAATCCACGTAACTCGAGAACCGTTCGCCCCACCGACTTACAATTTGACACACATGTTCCACACCACCACAGAGAGTGCAGTGCCCGGTGCCTTGAGTCGGTCAGACACACGGTTGTCCAGAACCGCCACATAAGGCTCTGGTCAGAATCCCCAGCCTCTGCCTCAGCCAATTAATTGCCATGGCAAACCCCATTTGATTACTTAACCAGTCCACTTTTCACAGTCAGTTTGCACTCTTCAGACACAGGCAGAGACACAGAGACACAGAGATCTCCATATATGGGCACAAAAGGGACACAGACAGACGGTTAAAACGGGTGCTATGACAAACGGGTATTGCATACTCGGTTCTTGCATCATTCCCAAGTAGGCCGGTGGCCGATGGGCAGAGTCACTCAAGGCTCATACATATAGTCTGGATTTTCGGTGGTGGGTGACCACCGAACTACAACATGACGTCACGAGCCACGGTGAAGAGCAAACCACCGCCACCGCTCCAGCCCTTCTCTCTGATTTTACTCACCACCGCTCAACGTTATTTCAGCTCCGGTGGTCACCTCACCACCGGAGTGGTGGTCACCTCACCACCGGAGCGGTGGTCACCTCACCACCGAAAATCCAGACTATGAATGAGCCTTTAGTCACCAACTCACCACTCACCATGCTGTGCGCGCGGGCGGTGCTTAGAAACCGTGTGGTTTAAAAAAATGTCTGCGGTTGTTGGAAAAATAGTGGCAGGATTTGAACCTGGGAGGTATGGATTCAGAGTCCAATGATTAGAGCAGTAGGCTACCAAGTTGGCTGGCAGAACGTTGGCTGCGTTCGAATTGCTATAGGGTTGTTCCCTACTCCCTATACGGGGATCCATACTCAGTGGACTCTATAGTGATGATTTCGGACAATACTCCCTGTATGGGATGCACCGACTCTGACGTCAATATCGGTAGAGGGCGCTATAGGTCCGCGGGTTCATGTACTTTTTATTTGCATTGTAATCCCCATAGGGTTTTTTTCAGATCGCCTCATACAAGAACTGTTTGAAAAATAAACAAATCATCCTGGCCGTTTCACTCATTTGGATATGAAGAATCAACTGACTACAAGAAACCAGTCAAAACGCTGCTGCTGAATTTTCGCTAGGAACAGACTGTAAGAAATAAGTGACTGCAGGCTGTCACCTCCCTGACATTCAGTTTGTAAAATTATTTTTAAATTCATGGATGAATAAAGAAAAAATAGGTTAATGAAAATATGTTTGCAGGCTTTTAGGCCTATATGTTTATGATAAAAAGGTTATTATTTTAAAATAACATGACTATGATACGGCAAAAATAGCCGATCAAGCAACGCGATGTTATGAGCTTGTAGATCTGGTACTTTTGGTAAAGAATTACCAAAAGTAGCCGATCTACAAGCTCTGCTCACAATACGGACGTTTGGTGTTAACAGAAACAGCAGTCCAATAAATTACTATCTAGTCCTACATAATGAAGTTTTAATGTAGTTATCGCAATTCAATTAAATATTTTTTTCATGACAGGAATTAATGCATATCAATAAAACATATGTTCGGACACAATGAATGTGTCTCACATGGATGTATTTAGCCTACGTTTGTGATGAAGAATCTCGCAAATTTCTACAGGAAGCAACTGATTCCTCTCCTAACGTCATGCGCTGGGCCTGGATGATACAATGAATCAGACTAGTAATACTATTGCAAATGAATTGTTTTATTATAAATAAAATAAAACAATTGCAAATAAATGCACAGATCATTTGTCTCGAAATCTGTAGCTTCGAGATCCGCCAGGGAATCTCTTCTGCCTCTTCTGAGTTGGAGCGCAATGAGCGCATGCATGCAGAAGCAGCGCACGTGTGCAAACGTGTGCATGTGCGCTCAAGAGCGAGCTTGCGCAATGCATTATGGGGTAGATTTGCTTCGCTGTGTTTTTGTAGTGACCATCGGATGGTCCCTACAATTCCAGGTGCATTGTGGGATACTTCAGTCCACTACATTAGGGTTCAAAAATGCTCACTACACATTCAGACACTATAACAAAATGGCGGAACCCCAAAGTAGTGCACTATATGGGGCATAGGGAATTAATTCGAACGCAGGGTATCTGTTTTAGACTGTAAGAATGCCCCGCCCCACGGCCCCCTACTACTTATTACTAGGAGGGGGGCCAATCAGAGGCAGGCAGGGCGTTACCAAGGGTAGACCGGGCTGTAGTCTAGAATCACGCCACTGTGACAGCCTTGTCACCTGCAATCATCTTTTTAAAGGTTGCCAAACCTGTCAATGAACAGGCGGACCAAGAGATCAACACTTTTAGACACTTTTTTGATCATTGGCTGTCCTTTAAGGCAGCCAATCGGGAGAGACTTCTAAGAGAACAAAATAAGCTGGAATATTTGGAATGTTAAGGACATGAAACTCTCTCCCCCCTCTCTCTCACACGCACGCACGCACGCACGCACGCACGCACGCACGCACACACGCACACACGCACACACACACACACACACACACACACACACACACACAAATGTTGCTGTTGTTTGTTGCAGAAATACCCATGCCTAAGAGCTTCAGCTGATAAAGCTGCTCAACAAAGCTCTGTCTATTCGCTCTGATGCTGCGTGCAAACTTCCATCTGGCCTTCGCTTGCGGGCCCCCTGTGCCACAAAAAAACAGGCACAAATAAAAAATAAATAATATTCCTTTGTCCCCGTTTCCATTTGCACACTGAATGCTGCTGTAGGAAGGTCAAGGAGATAAACTTATGAGCACTTTATTGGTCTCTTGCCTATATGCACACACACTTTCTATGGCCAACGTGCACTTATTGCATAGCACTTTAACACTTTACCGCTTTGCACTTTAATGGTCAACGTGCACTTTACTGTACTTTTGGTATCTGCTATGTGTACTTTTTATTTGTATTGTTTCATTTGTTTGATGTACTGATGTCTATGCTGCAACCCAATTTGCCCTTCGGGGACACTAAATAATCTTGAACCGTGAACCTTGAAAGTAACTATAGGCCTACGTATAAGACATTGTGAACATAATAATCAAGCAATGTTCATTTTCTTTGTCCTTCCTGATGGGGTATGTAACATATTGCTAAATGATTTATACCAAATATCTGATTATTTGATTGGTTATTTGTAGAACCACATACAGTAGGCCTACATGGCACACAAAACAATTGAAAAAAAATAATAAATGAATAATAAATACTCATTTTGAAAAATCGTGAAAATGTGGCACAAATCTTTGAATATATATTCTTTCAGAACCAAAGTCTTTAACTCAAATCTTTGCTTCTGAGGGGTTCCTGAAACAACATATTTTCAGATGGGGGTCGGTGGCCAATTACATGTTACATATCTTTGGGGGTCCATGACATGAAAATGTTTGAGAACATTGAGTTTTTCAGATTTAGCAGACACTTGTAGAATCGTTCCCATGGTCAAAATGGGTTAATAGAGGTTTGTACAGTAGCAGTTTGGATGGATCCCACTCCTTTCTCCTCACTGCAACCTCATACTTTACAAAATGTTGCTTCTACCACAGGCTTTTATTGTTATAGCCCAAAATGTCTCCTCTCCGCCAAGCCCCCTCTGGTGCTGGAACCCCCCCCCCCCCCTCCCCCCTCCTGCCCTTAGGAAGGAAAGAAGGTGAAAACTAGAAAAAGTGCCCTTCTGGGCACAGGTCTCCACCAGGAGGATAGGACTGTGAGATGTTTGGCAAAATGTTTAGGATTAATATAAACATGTTTTTGAGCCATTTTGTTCCAAAAATGTGTTTTGCAAAAATCAACCTGTTGGTGGCGCTATAACAGGCCAATGTGAAAAGGGTGGGATATATTCCTCAGCCTAGTAAGAAAATGTGTGAAAGATTTCACGTAAATTGCATGCTGCGTTCATGATTTGAGGCTTTTGTTCAAAACGGGGCAATCTTGCAAACTGTGAAAGCCAATTATAGCCAATTAGGATAGAATATGAAATATCGGACAGATCCAACTTGAGCACATGACCATAGAGATACTGTGTAACGATTTGTGAGATTTTTGGACAGAATCTGGAGGAGTAATATCAAAAAATGTGTTTTACAAAAGTCGGCCTCCTGGTGGCGCTATAAAAGGCAGATGCGGAAAATGCAGGTGAACGGTTTGTCCTTGGCCTCTAGGGAGTGTGCATGCAACGTTTCACGCAGATCGGTGCAGTTTTAGGTACAAAATGTGAAAAGCTGCCTCATGGTGGCGCTATAACAGGCCGTTCTGGAAAATGTGGGGCAGAGGTTCATCGTTGGCATCCAGGGAGTGTGTGTGCAAAGTTTGGCATCGACCGGGTTAACGGTGCCAAACTTTCGGCCTGGTGGAGACAATAAACGTGAAAGATGCACGCTGCACTCACTGGGCGTGCATGCAGGAAGGATGCAGAGTGTAGAACACTATACAACCCTTTTTTTGGAGCCGCAAAGCAGATTATTTTTCATTGTTTCATTTTTTTCCACATTTTTATAGTCATGTTCGTCATCTGCTCCCAATTCCCTCCTGTGTCCATGCTGTACTTTCACATGCAAAAAAACAAAAATACATCGCATGGATGCACCTGGGACGTATCCTCAGACCTCAGTGATGTATCCCAAGGTCATCGGGGTTTCGGATCTCCCAACATCATACCCCTCACTCAGGTGACCCAGCCGGGGGTGATCAAGTCCCGACTTACATCCCAGTAGCTACCCTCGATCAGTCCCATTAGGGAAAAACCAGGGCCACATAATCCGTTCCTCCTAAACTATACTCTTCCGGGACTGGGAGGTACCATTCTGGCGCGTGGAAGGACTAGGCTCTGTGGGTTGACTCCGCTTGAGGCTTGAATGGCCCTCCTAAAGGCCTCACCGTGCATAGATTGAATCTGGGTTTAATTATAATGCTATACCCCCGCCAAAGCCCCAAAGTAATTCTTCTCCAATGAATACACCTGGGTGCAAAGGTGTGTGTTTGTGTGTGTGCGTGCGTGCGTGCGTGTGTGTGTGTGTGGGGGGGGGATCCACAACCAAACAAAGTGTGTATTTCATTTCTTGTGTACAGCAGATCGGTTCGGGGGGAATTAAACGTTAAGTGCATGCAGAGGCACTAATGAAGCACCACATTCCAGATGTGACGACCCCCATGTCGACAGTTTCAATTTGCTTCACTCTCTCAACTGCATTCTTCTTCTTCTTCTTACACAGCATCCACTCTTCCTCCTGATTTGGAAGGACATAATGGGGCGGGGCTCCCACATCAAATGGATACGGAGGGTAATAAGGCATCTGTGGTCTCCACAGAGGTGAAGAGGATCCTGGGTAAACAAACACACAGAGATTGCATCTGTCTCCAATCTCTATACGGCCCTTCTAGCTGAAGACACCCTCCCCCTCCCCCCCATCATCTTCCAATGAATTATGCATACGCTGCTGAATCATTTGTTAGATGACAGAGAGCAATGAGCCCAATACACACCAGGATTACAAAATGAAATTCTTAATGGGAATGATCGCAACTCTTTTCTGCTTGTGCTAGCATTACCAGACCAGCGGACGCTCTCCCTTCTCTCATCTGCATATATAGTCCTTGCAAGCGAGTCTGTTTACATTATCTAGCTATAGCCTGCTATTTGGAAACAGATGATAACCAATTCTGTCCACCATGGCTTGCCATTAATTTAACACACAATAGGTACAGCTGGTATAGCAACAATGGAGACAGGCAGTCATTTGCTCCACTTGGAGTGAATGTCTTGTAAAATGGAGGATTCCTTTGTTGAGTCTGATTCAGACCCCGAGGGAATATACGCTGTTGATTTTTGTTTGGACATTTATGTGTGGCATATGCGCACACACTCACACACACACAGATGCACGCACGCACGCACGCACGCACGCACGCACGCACGCACGCACGCACGCACGCACGCACGCACGCACACACACACACACACACACACACACACACACTGACTAGATGGAGTGACCTCGCGTCTAGGCCAATCAGAGGCAGGCGGGGCGTTACCATGTCTATGCTCGGACGTAGAATAGATACGCTGACCATATATGTTCATAGTGGATCTCTATATTGTATATGGGCGTATCAGGTTTGTTTATGGTTATGTCTGAGACATAGTGACATGCCTATGGGCGTATCAGGTTTGATGTGGCCGTGGTCCGAGAAGTGCACAGAAAGGTAATGCTATTTCACTATAAACATTGCATTTTATCTGATCTAACTAATCATTTTAGGACGATAGATTGAGGACGGATATTGGCGCTGTGATTGGATGGGAAAATGACCATGAATGGCGCCGAAATTGACGCTGTGATTGACCGTTGTGATTTGCTGGAAGGTGTGCCATTCTGCGCTGTGATTGGCTGAGCATCGCATAACGGGTGTGCCACGTGGGACACCCTTTATAAGTGGCAGATATTCCGTGCTCAAAATTTTTCAAAAATAATGAAAAAAAGAACGGGTAATCCACCCAAATGGGTCTGGACTAGTTATTAATAATTACAAAAACATCTAAACATTGTTGCGTTCATACAAACATATTTTACCCACTGAATATTCCATTAAAAAAAAATTCTCATCAAAATATATTGAAGTAGTAATACATGGCAACTTGGGCTACTCTTTTTGATTTTTGATTTCATCATGACTTTTCATGCCCTATCATTATTTTAAAAATATTCCTAAAAAAATGAGAAATGAAGTTGGGAACTTCTGCTTTGGTCCACCCATTCCTAAGACATGTGAGAATCGTCCAGTGAATAAAAAAACAATAAAATAAAAAAGATCATTGTGGGTGTATTGGGATTTTTCTCTAACACACTGCCTGTAGAAAAACTGAGCATCATGAAGGTACTGATCAGACATCAGCAACATTATGAAAATTGCAAAACTATAATCGCCCGGGTGAAAATCACCCGTGTTTAGTGTTCTAGGGTTAAGGTGTCTACCAGTGGTGGAAAGTAACTAAGTATTTTTACTTACACAATGTACTTAAGTACAATTTTGAGGTATTTGTACTTTACTTGAGTATTTCCAATTTCCAATACTTTTACTTCTACTCCACTATATCTCAGAGCCAAAATTTGTACTTTTACTTCACTACAATTATTTTAAAACTTTAGTTACTAGTTACTTTGGCGATTTACAAGCCGATCTACGTACGCATATTAGCATATGCAGTCCATATATTCCATAGGGCTGGACCACACTTATGACATCATCAACTTGCAACAGGAACAGCCTGAGTGAATGTTTCTCTCTCTCTCTCTCTCTCTCTCTCTCTCTCTCTCTCTCTCTCTCTCTCTCTCTCTCTCTCTCTATATATATATATATATATATATATATATAATACAATATCTAAAGGTGTTTTTATTTTTTATTTTTAGTTATAGAGAGAAAGTATAATGTTTTAAGGCATAGTCCTACTTGTCTTATTAGCCATGCAGGGTTCATTCACTAGGCCTACTATAAAAACATACTCAACTGCTCCACCTGCTGGTTGATTTCGGAACTAATTGTGTGATATCTGCAAAGGGAAAAGGACAGCTAAATAGATTGGGACGAGCTCGGTGGCACTCAACTGTACAAGCTCACAATGCTATTTTCAATACATTTGCTACACATTTTGAACTTGTGAAATGGGACATTCTGCAATATGAATACTTTTACTTTTAGTAGTACATTTTGATGCCGATACTTTTGTACTTTTACTCAAGTACATTTTCAATTCCGTACCTTTACTTGTAACGAAGTAGTTCTAAATTGCAGTATTGGTACTTTTACTTAAGTAAAACAATTGAGTACTTTATCCACCACTGGTGTCTACAGACTGTGAATTTAGTCATCTTATAGGTTCATTAAATGTCATACTGTGCAATGGGGAAAGGGAAAAACCATCACAATCCATCTCGTCAGACTGTGCAAGCTAAATTAAGTTTACCGTCACATCGGGGTGCCTGGTGGCTCAGCCAGTTAGTGCACAGGCCATATGCTCCTATCGTGATCGAGGGCCCCTGGTTTGAATCTGACCCTGTCTCCTCTCTCTATGCCCTTGGTTTCCTGTCTCTTTACTCTGAAGCATAAAATTGCCCCACACTTTTAGACCATATCCGTGGTGAGCATACCTAACAATGGATGCCAAAACAATGGAAACGTGCTGTGTGATGACGTGTCGAGGCCCACATCAATAAAAGCCAATAAAAATGAAGCTCACCAGTTTGAAGCTGAAACTTCAAAATAAAAATGCCCACCATTTCCGTTTCACTACACCTTTAACAAAAACGTCAATGGTTACCGTGAACACCATCATCACATTATGTCCTGAGACTATACTGTATTCTGGGGATATGTTTTACCTTGAGACAATTAAACAAAACAAAAGGAGGAAGCATTGGATCCAGTCTTGATTTTTTTTCCTGTAAAGTTAGCAGTTTGTTCAGACAAACCTTTATGTTTTAACGTGTCTTTGTAACTGTTATAACGTTCTCACATTATACCACCAGCCACACAAGATAACAATCTCTACTTTTCGAAGAAAAATAATCTGGAGAAATATTGGATAGAGATGTCAAATGAAATAAGCTAATTTAGATCACATTCTATAGGTTTAAAATGGTAATAATGGTAATGATAATTCTCTTATGTATGGAATTATCATTCATTCATGAATCTATACTTGCATTCAGATATTTTCCTTTCTGTTTATTTTACTCCAACTAAGGCTATATTTCTTTCACTGAGTCCATATATGTGAGGAAGTGCATTGTCTGTATGTTCAAAGAGGAAAACATGTGCACCGGTTGCACTCACCACGCTATCTCAGCACATGTGGATGTGTGAAACCCTCTCCTCAAAAGAATACTGTATAATCCCGGGGAGGAAAAAAAAAAAAAAACTCTTTTGAAAATATATGTTTAGAAACTGAGCCTCTACGCCCCCTCTCTCTTACACACTTTCTCTTTACACTTTTTTTTTTAATCCTCTGCACACCCCCACTCCCACCACTGTCTGTCTGTCTGTCTGTCTGTCTGTCTGTCTGTCTGTCTGTCTGTCTGTCTGTCTGTCTGTCTGTCTGTCCGTCCACCCGCCCGCCTCCTTTCTCTCATTCTCCCATTTAGATAAGCTGCTGTTTAAATTCCTTCACTATACATGCGGCCCCTCATCATGGCAGGAGGCTGGCTGGCTGCCTTATCAAGGTCAGTAGAGTGCTCCGCACCACTTACAGCGTTTTATCACTGCTTTATCAGAGCACAGACGAAGACGGGGGAAACAAGCCTGTGGGCCAGAAATGAATGCAAAGGCTTATTAAGCCCAGAAGTGTTTTTTGATGACATGCAGGCAATGACCCTTGTGCCAAAGCATTGCACAACAGACACGAGGATCATACATTAGACTCTAAAGCTGCAGCTCCTAATCCTCGGCTGCTAACGTGGAGTAACCTCGCTAGCTCACCTTATACAGCTGCGCTTGTTGCAGAGCGAATCCTCAACCTTGACGTGGCTTTGTCTAACATTTTTTTAACAAGAGCCATTCATCGAGGCTTAGCCCTGGCCCTATAGACTTCAAAACATCAAAACGCTGAACATTTGCATAACTGCCCGGCAGGTGGAATTCAATAAAGTGATACACACACATGTGCCTATAACGGGCTTCATGTGCAGGGAACCTCTAATCACTTTAACTCCCAAACCCAGCTGGCTTCATCCCCTTCTTCTACACCCATGGCATAGTGCAGAAACACTAAATGGCAGCATGCGGCGCCGGTGACTGCAGAGCTGAGAGCTGATAAACAGTTTTGAGATGATTCATGTCATGGAAATTAAATACAAAATGGACTCCTTTGATGTCTAACTAACTTCCAAGCTTGACAGTGGGGAGTGAAGGTCACAGCCCAAATAACAGCTTTAACAAGCCAGTGCCTATTAAATACAGCAGGATTGCATCAGCAACCATGATAACAAGGATACAAGAATAACATTTTCAATAAAAATACAAAGCTTTTGAAGGAATAAAGGTCGGCTCCAACCCGGTCAACACTGTGAAATAGCAAGGATTGGCATTCCCGTACTATACACGCCTATAGAAAACCCCAATATCCTCACATATTACACTGAAAACCTCCCCATATAGACTGCTGTACGGAAAGCTTGGATTATGCAAGGAATTTCTTGACAGGAAGTAGCTCATAACATGTCTACGGTGGATTTTTATGAAACAAACACTTTACAGATAGAAAGAGGATAATTCAAGCTTTTCGTACAGCTGCAATGTTGGTGAGTTTGACGTTATTTAATACAATTAAATATGACTTTTCTGTTTGGATGAATGGGCTGTCAATGGGAAGTTGCACAGAGGTAGCACCTTGCTGGCAAGATGGCAGCCGTGTGCATATCATCAATAGCACGCCGCGGATTGGCAATTCCGTATACATACTTAAATATTAGTTTACCGTTTACATACTTAAAGCCACGCCCCCGTCGCGGTCAAAACTGTAGTAGTGCAATATGTAGCCTACAGATTTTGGGGGTTTCTAGGCGTGTATGCATACGGAATTGCAAATCCGTGCTATTCAACATGTTTGGGTGAGATCGGGCTCAATAAAGAGATGGTGACCATGTTATTATTATTATTATTATTATTACATGTATTATTATAATTATAATTATAAAATTAATTGTAATTATAATTATTACATTTATTATTATTATTATTAATTAATGTTTGCAACTCAATAATTGCTGTTATTTGTCTCTTATCTACCAACTGCATCCTCATCTCCATCATCATTGCTACTACGATCATCATCATTCTCATCATTGTCTCTATAGCAACATCAATGCTACAGTACATCTCTAAAACAACGGCCAGTTAATCGATTAGACTATACTCTTCTGTCTTTAGGTTTCCATGAGTAGGCTAGCCAGAGGCCATGTCAGCTCAACTGGTCATGGTTGAGTTATATAATTCATTGCTGTGGGGCGTAGCTTGGAAACATGACTGGCAGTAATAGGGATCAATGTGAGATGGGCCCTTCAGCGGTTATGGTTGAGACTGTCTGTGCGTTATAGTGTTGGCTTGGAAGATTTCAAGTGTTCACAATCCAATTATTATCCCCGGGGAGGCGTCTGTGTGTCCGTCCATGTGTGTCTGTGACCGGCTAATCTCTGGCAGTGGCGTGCACAGACATTTAGAGGGGCAGGTGCTCAAGTTAAAAAAGGGTACCTTGTGCAGCGCGTGGAACCGGCCGGTTGCCTTAATCTATTTTGGGCGGGAACCCCTTTTGGTGTTAGCATTATGTTATGCTTTAGCTATTGAAAAATAGCAGATCTACAAGCTCATAGCGCGCCACCGAGTGGCGCGCTATGAACTTGTAGATCTGCTATTTTTGAAAAAAAAAAAAAAAAAGAAAACAAAAGTTTCTTTTTTTTCAAAAGGGCACATTGCCAAAAGGGCAGGGGGTGCTCTAGCACCCCCTAGTGTCTATCTGTGCACGCCACTGATCTCTGGCGCTGCAGGACCGACTGGCATGATATTTCGTACACACATCATCGAAGCCCTGTATACGGCGATCGTTGTGTCAGCAAAGCTCGTGGAATTATGACGAACTCAAGCCATCCGAACTGTGTGAAGATGTTCACAAAATGTGTACCTAACTTTGCTACTACAGGGAATACATGCACACTTCTTTTTACTCTTTGTTTTCTCTTTCTTGCACTCTTTATTCTATCCCTTTGTTTGCTGTGTTTGTGTAACAAAAATAATTTGTACTCTTATGTACCTGTACACAAGATGTAACAAGTACCTTAAACCTTGAGCACACTCCCAGTAGGCCAAGGAGGAACCTCCACCCCGCATTTTTCACACATCGGTCTCATCGCATATAACAGGCTACGTCACATTTTGTCCCATGACTCTTGAACCGTAGGGTCGTATAAGATCGACATTCCTTGCACCGTGACGCAACTCGCCCATTTACCCCCGATACACTCAGCCCCGCCCCGTACAGCGGTGTTTGTCACATGTGATTGTGTTGCAGACCATGCCAAGCTATAACGCCGCATGCTTCAATTAGCGTGGAGGGGGACCACGTCTAACTGATGTCGGTGAGTTCACAGGTTCAGACGAGCTTATCTCCGGGTGCCAGCCGGGGAGGAAATTACTCCATTTAATATCCATGGCTGGCTCCTTGATAATGGCTGCGCTCCTCCTGTCATGATGGGATATTCTAGCCCTCTTTAACCATTCTGCTTCTCCGCTGTTCCCCACCATCTCTGCTGTTAAGAGTGGAAATACATTCATGTTTGTTTTATTTTGTCTTATTTAAATGAATGGTGCATATGTGTGGCCTTGGGGAAAAAAATAATGACGTCATGCCACAGTGGGTGGTTACTATGGGTGATATTACCTGGCAATTAAGGGATGATTGACGCCAGGTATGCAATGAGGGAAGCCCACACAGTTTTCTGTGTGTTGGAAACAGCCTTTGAATTGCTTGCTTTGCCGATGGTCAATAAAAGGATTGACATATCCAAAGAGACACAACTTGCTCTGGACATTGAATGGACATTGTATTAACACAATGCTAACGTTTTGCAACATTTTGTATAATTGAACATTTTCAGTAAATGCATTGTTAAAAAAAAACGTGTCTGACCCAATCTATCCTTCACAACACATCACCTTCTCTGAAGCGACACTGCTTCAAGTTCTCACTATCATTCAGATTGGTTCAGAACATCATACAATCTAAATGAAACAGGAGATTTCCATCCATCCTAGTCAATGGCCACATCAGACGAGACCTATGATGTTCTTTCTGGTCAAGAAAAGCTGGGTAGTCTCCATAAATGCTACATAAGAGTCCAATAGTTGGGTAATATCTGATACTTCCGTGACCGCGGAGAGCAAAGGTCTGTTTCTCCGTGGATGTATCATCTATGAAGGTTAAAAAACAAATTGAGCCCCCATGCCCCTCGCAAAAATGCGGGCAACATTCGTGAGAGCCCCAAATCCATATGGGCACCATTAACAACCTGTTAAGGCACAAAATGGCAACATTTTCTAAATTTCATTATGCATGTGACGTGTCAAACTAGGGGCCGGGTTTTCATTATTCTTAATCCATTCCAAGTATTATTTTTGCACAAAAGACATTCCTTGGGCTAAAAACGTCATCAAAAATCACACCCGTGTGAAGTGAGGGGCGCTAATATATTAAAGTCAACTCAAAATGTAACTCAAACATTAAAAGCCATTAACAATAAAGAGACAATATGACATAAATGACACATTATGATGTAAATCTTCCCTTCATTGTCAATGTGTTTACATTGAACTAAAGACAAACATTAAACCTGTGTATAGGAGGGGCTATAGCGCCCCTCAAAAATGTGATGAGGTCATGCACATTTGGCCAAGTGGCTATGGCCAATATTGTTAAAGTCAAACATCGACCTGTCACATGCTCTGGAAGCTATACAGTTGGAGGCCATCGATATTGTCCTTTTCTTTTTGCTGAGGTTTGCGTGATCTGCGCAAAACCCCTTTTGGTGTTTTAAACATTATGTTATAATTTAGCTATTGAAAAATAGCAGATCTACAAGCTCATTGCGCACCACCGAGTGGCGCGCCATGAACTTGTAGGTCTGCTATTTTTTTTAAATCGTGAAAATATTTATTTCAGAAAACTGGAGGATTTAGAAGGATTTTTTTAAATTTTGAGGTCAGGCCTAAATGGGTCAAATGATAAGGGACAATATCGGTGGCACCCAACTGTATGTGCATGTAGGCTATTTGTCCTAAAAACTCACACATGGCTCTGGACACTGCATCCTCAGGCTGTACTACAACATCTCAGTTGAAGGCGTTCTATCAGGCTGTCCTATACTGCCCTAGAAAAGATAAGCCTACAGCGAGTAGTGGGATCGGCCATATCACGCCTCCATATATGGTCACGCCTCGTAACATCACGCCTCCATATATGGTCACGCCTCATGACGCCACGTGACATCATGGAGACCCTTAGATCTACATATATGGTTGTCATTCCATCACGCCTCGTGACATCACACGCTCAATATGTCATTCTGACATTATCAAACCCAAAAATGAAGGCCCGGCCCCCTGGGCCCTCATCAAACCCTGTACACTCAAGACACTGCCCCCTGTACACTCAAGACACTGCCCCCTGTACACTACACTCAAGACACTGCGCCCTGTACACTCAAGACACTGCCCCCTGTACACTCAAGACACTGCGTCCTGTACACTCAAGACACTGCGTCCTGTACACTCAACACACTGCCCCATGTACACTCAAGACGCTGCCCCCTGTACACTCAAGACACTGCACCCTGTACACTCAAGACACTGCGCCCTGTACACTCAAGACACTGCCCCATGTACACTCAAGACGCTGCCCCGTGTACACTCAAGACACTGCCCCCTGTACACTCAAGACACTGCCCCTGTACACTCAAGACACTGCGCCCTGTACACTCAAGACACTGCCCCATGTACACTCAAGACGCTGCCCCGTGTACACTCAAGACACTGCCCCCTGTACACTCAAGACACTGCACCCTGTACACTCGACACTGCGCCCTGTACACTCAACACACTGCCCCCTGTACACTCAAGACACTGCCCCCTGTACACTCAAGACACTGCGCCCTGTACACTCAAGACACTGTGCCCTGTACACTCAAGACACTGCGCCCTGTACACTCAAGACACTGCGCCCTGTACACTCAAGACACTGCGCCCTGTACACTCGACACTGCGCCCTGTACACTCAAGACACTGCGTCCTGTACACTCAAGACACTGCCCCCTGTACACTCAAGACACTGCGTCCTGTACACTCAAGACACTGCGTCCTGTACACTCAAGACACTGCGTCCTGTACACTCAAGACACTGCGCCCTGTACACAAGACACTGCCCCCTGTACACTCAAGACACTGCGCCCTGTACACTCAAGACACTGCGCCCTGTACACTCAAGACACTGCGCCCTGTACACTCAAGACACTGCCCCCTGTACACTCAAGACACTGCGCCCTGTACACTCAAGACACTGCGCCCTGTACACTCAAGACACTGCCCCCTGTACACTCAAGACACTGCCCCCTGTACACTCAAGACACTGCCCCCTGTACACTCAAGACACTGCGTCCTGTACACTCAAGACACTGCGTCCTGTACACTCGACACTGCACCCTGTACACTCAAGACACTGCGCCCTGTACACTCAAGACACTGCCCCCCAGTACACTCAAGACACTGCCCCATGTACACTCAAGACGCTGCCCCCTGTACACTCAAGACACTGCCCCCTGTACACTCAAGACACTGCGTCCTGTACACTCAAGACACTGCGTCCTGTACACTCGACACTGCCCCCTGTACACTCAAGACACTGCCCCCTGTACATTCAAGACACTGCGCCCTGTACACTCAAGACACTGCGCCCTGTACACTCAAGACACTGCCCCCTGTACACTCAAGACACTGCGCCCTGTACACTCAAGACACTGCGCCCTGTACACTCAAGACACTGCGCCCTGTACACTCAAGACACTGCCCCGTGTACACTCAAGACACTGCCCCCTGTACACTCGAGACACTGCCCCCTGTACACTCAAGACACTGCGCCCTGTACACTCAAGACACTGCCCCCGCTGCCACCCTTACATCTCCTAGTATTATACGAGGTCAACTGTAGATGTTCATAAACGACAGATTTCTGCACCTGGCTTATGACGGAGTCATTCTTGTTTTCTTTGCTCTCTGTCACGGACCTACTTGTGTAAATATGTAGATATCTTTTGTTTCTTGTTTGATATCCTTTCCCGTTTGCCCCGCCCTTCTTCTTCTTCCCTTTCTTCTTTTTCAACGGCAATAACGACACGATGTGAATTATGCACCGAAACAAATTTCACACACTTTTCTTCTGCAGATTCTGGTCTGACACTTTTACATTAACGCCAGAGAACAATAACAGGCAACGTTAGGTGACTATACCTTCCATTATTTCCTCTCCAATTATCTATACTACTGTATATAGATACCATTACCTCAGCCTCAGGCTTTTCAGTTTCCATTAGCGTTTCTTGGAAGAACACTGGCAACATGAATCAATGATCTAATGCAGACATTACAATAAGCCTGTGACGCATCACTTCCTGATGTCTTTAGGGCATTTCTTTCACATTTTGGGCTTTAGGTCTGCGCACGCACGCATGCACGCGCACACACACACACACACACACACACACACACACACACACACACACACACACACACACACACACACACACACACACACACACACACACACACACACACACACACACACACACACACACACACACACGAATGGTTATATGTGGTCTCCAGCGTAGACCACTCTGCACTTGGGCAAAATCCCAGTTGAGACGTTAGAGGAGAGGATCCATGATCACTGCCTTTAGTTGGCTATCCCCTCAGCAAGGAGTCTATCACCCCAGTTATGCCCCCAAGAGGCCCCATCAGCAGGAATTGCCGTCTAAATGTTTTGCCATGTAAAAGCCTCCATTAGACGGCTCTGAAGTGGCCGCATCCGAGAAAGTAATGCTATGGCAAATGCAATTTCATGCATGACCGAGGTCTCCGCTGCGAATTCATGCTAGGGACAACCTGAGAGAGAGAGAGAGAGAGAGAGAGAGAGAGAGAGAGAGAGAGAGAGAGAGAGAGAGAGAGAGAGAGAGAGAGACATATGTGATGTGATGTGATGTGATGAGCAGGCAGAGCCATTTGACTGTTGCCAGATCAAATTATTGGACTCAATTTTCAATATTATCTTTGTAGATTAACATTTTTATGAATGGGTGAAATTACCCATGAACAGCTATTACCACGCAGTACAATGAGGCTGCAGCCAAATCTCATTCCACAGATTGAGTTGAAAGGACAGCCAGCCATTGGGGCAGCATGCAGTCAGTGGCAATAAACGCGGCAGTCTTGGAATCCTGTTCGACTTCCCAGGCTGCTAGAGATCTGTGAATAGTGTCCATGCAGAGATGCCCTAGCTAGCAGTTATAGGGCACCAAGGGTTCAGTGATCGGGGTCCCTATGAGGTGCCCAAGTATATAGGGTGGCACCATTTATGTCTGCTTGACCCAAATGCATGACTCGGAGATGTCTAACTGAAAACCCACAGGGGCACTTTAACCCATGTAGGCCTGACGTCGAAATAAAAAAAAAGTCTTCTGAAAGAATATATATTCAAAGATTTGTGCCGCATTTTCACGATTTTTCAAAAATAGCAGACCTACAAGCTCGTAGCGTGCCACTCGGTGGCGCGCTACGAGCTTGTAGATCTGTTTTTTTTTCAATAGCTAAAGTATAACATGATGCTTAGTTAAAACACCAAAAGGGGTTCCCGTCCAAGAAGGGAGATGTCAAGGAGGAGGGGTGGTAGGCAGTAAGTAAGTAAACTAAGTACATTTTATTCATAAAGCACTTTTCAAAACAAAGTTACAAAGTGCTGTACAGTGGACAACAAGGTAAAAACAATCAAATTAAATAAAACACAAGATTAATAACACAACAAGAAGAAAAGCCAAACATCGACCTGCACAAATAGGACAGGTTGACATTTCAGAGGCCAAAATGCAAACAAAATAAATACGTTTTCAGCAAATTCTTAAAAACAGACTCTGCATTCGGGGGTTGATTAACAACATAATTCAATTAAAGACATTATTCAGTTATTATCTTTGGTGCATTGATAAAACTTTCAATCCAAATTGAATAACGAGATACCGAACAATTCACACATTTGATACATGGCTATATAGGCAGTACAACTAAAGCCCCACGTAAACCCCAGTTCAGACAGGAGGCGGTGACAACGTGGTCCCTGCATGTGACTCCACTGGTGTGTCACCGTGTAAAATTGGTGAACTTATCTTGATCATTGTTCCACGGCGCTGCTTTGCAGCGGATGAGGCGACAGAGATGGATTGTTGAAGGCATTTTCTTTTTTGTGGTAATCTTAAGAGCACATGGAGGTATAGGACCGTATCGACAGTGTTACACTACAGTTCTCCTTGATAACAGTGCTGCATTAAGGGCATGTGATAAACATGTGTCCCTTTCCAAACTTTCTGCACGCACACATGCACACACGCACGCGCGCACATGCACACACGCGCGTAAAAGTATACGTGGATACAGAATATCTCACTATAGCAGATAGTTCTCGCCATAAACCACATGTGCAATTGAACAGATGTGCGGGTATACCTGATGTTTCACACATCAGTGGGGTGGAAAGATCACCTTGGGATATCAGCTATACAAGCAGAGCAAATATACAACCAAGACCGTATAGTGACTAACTTGTGGTTCAGAACAAGAGTCTTAGGGCAGTATTATGCGTGTCTTAAGTACCAGGTCTTATGACTTAACTTAAGACCTGGAGGCGTGGTCAATGCTGTTTGGCCACTCAGAATAGCCAAATGGCATTGATCACGCCTCCAGGTCTTAAGTTAAGTAATAAGACCTGGTACTTAAGACACGCATAATACTGTTAGAGTGGAATGGACAGTCCATTAGCCATTGTATTGGGAGGCAGAGGAGACGTTTTCAACATGTCAACCAGCTGGGGTATATGTACACTTGTACAGTTATCCACCATCTCTGGGCACAGAACAAGTGTTACATTCAGCAACGCAGCATGACTGCTGTCATGTATATGATTTATGACCACTTCTGCGTCAACACCCCCCCGCTGTCCATCACTGTCAGCGCTTACTGGGCAATCACATGCATTATGCTTGGCATGCTTAGTCTCTCCAAGTCAGCTGTGTTGTGTGTGTCGCCAGTGGCGTGCACAGACATTTAGAGGGGCAGGTGCTCAAGTTAAAAAAGGGCACCTTGTGCAGCGCGAGTGATGGTGAGTGATGGATATTGTCAGAAGAGAGAGAGCAACCCTGTGGTTTTTTTCCCCTCCAGTGGTGTGTGTGTGCGTGTGTGCGTGTGTGCGTGCGTGCGTGCGGCACTTACACAAGTTCAGGGGCTCATTTCAGGAAAGCCCGTGCAAAGAGAGCAGACTACATTACATGTAAGTTCACCTGAGTCGTGTCCAGCCTGCTGTCTCCTATATCTTTTCCTTCACACATTCATTACCTGCTAAGGACCTTGGCCACACAGTCCGGCCAGCGGACAGCAAAGAGTTTTCCAAGGAGCTTTAAAGAACAGCCAGTCATCATCAATAAATAAAAGATGACCACGGAGCTTAATAAATAACGAGGGAGCCTGGAGACGGAATTAAAGGCCCTTTCTACTGTAGGTATTGCTCACACTGCTGGAGGGCACAGGAAGACAAAAAGGCTGTAAACAGTCATTTGTCTACGATGTTGACTTATGGAGTGAGAGTTTCTGCTCCACCCCCTCCTGCCTCAGATCTGAGGATCAATATTTGATTAGAGAAATCTTGGCACGGAAACACGAGTGCAAGCCTCAAGGCCCGCACGCATGCACGCACGCACGCGTGCACACACACACATTCATAAATAAAATAACTAATATACCATATATTTCCAAATAGTAGACCGGACGTTTAATGCACAAATTCAATTTGGACCCCGGGCGTTTAAAAGGAACCAGGTGACTATTTGCAGCAGGCTTTTAGGCTGAAGAAACTGCGAATAATAGCCTGGGCGGACCCAATTGGGCTGAAGATCCTGAATGCAAATAATGGCAGTAACCAACATACAATAGTTGCAATAGAATAGGCATGCCTGGAGATGATTGAGACTTGGATAATAAAGCTGGGCAGCCTCCTTGATGAGGAAGAATTCAGATCCTTCCTTTGGATGTTGTAAAGTGTAAACCTAGAGGATTGAGACACACTCCCCAGACACAGATTTGGAAAGGTAATCGATATAAGATCAGTTACCTTAAGCGTGCACTGCATAAACCCTACTGGTCACTTCTGTAGTACCCTCACTTAGTTTAGATTTACATGCATGCGCACGCACCCACACACGTGCATGTACGTGCTCAATGGATGAAAGAATCAAGACCGTTATGCAGGAGGGAGCACAGCTCATTATTTTCAGTGTGGCTCTAGTCTCACAGAAACCACATGATTAGACAGATATCCAACAACAGGTCAAGGACTTAAAGGAGAATTCCACTCATTTTCAACATTTTACTATGTCATTAATATAGCTTAGAGCTGTTGTGTGGAAATAATAAAAAAGTCCCCCCCATTCTGTTTTTCCTAGAACTGTAATTATGAAAAAAACCATTAACATGGTGAAACACATCTTGATGACATCATCAAGATGTGTTTCACCATGTTAATGTTTTTTTCCAGACCAACAATAGACCTCCTTAGACAAACCACAGACCAACCGTATATACTTCCATTACAACATGCCGATTTGAAATTCAGATCCTGAAATGTCTCAAAAAGGTTGTTGTGATTGGTTGCTGTATAGGGTATTAGGCCTATACAGCAACCAATCTTTTTGAGACATTTCAGTCTGGGTTTCGTACAGCCCACAGTACTGAAACAGCCCTGCTGAGGGTGACAAATGACCTGTTGATGGCAGCTGATCATCATCTCTCCTCATCCTCCTTGACCTAACCGCTGCATTTGATACGGTGGATCATACTATCCTCCTGGAGCGTCACACCGCCACACCGCCACTGGACTGTCAGACACTGCACTTAAGTACCTACCTAGCTGGTAGGACTGAATATGTTTCACTGGGAGGGTGCAAGTCCAAGCTGGTCCCTGTTACGTGTGGTGTTCCGCAGGGGTCGGTTTTTGGCCCGCTCCTATTTATCATTTACATGCTGCCCCTTAGTCGTGTCATCAGCAGACGTGGACTTTCCTTCCATTGTTATGCTGATGACACCCAGCTGTACATAAAGACTGCTCCCAACCCCTCCCAAATCCCAGCAGCCATGTCATGTCTCACCACCTGTCTTGAGGAGATAAAGGCATGGATGAGCAACAGCCTCCTTCAGTTAAACAGTAGCAAAACTGAAGCCCTTCTTGTTGGCACACCACACCAGGTTCATTGATGCCCCATGTCCCATCTCACCTTCAACGGCCAGGTTATCCCCTTCTCCTCCTCAGTCACAAACTTGGGTGTCAAGTTTGATCCTCACCTGACATTCAATGACCACATAAAACATCTGTGCAGAACCGCATTCACCATCTAAAAAACATCTCCAAGAAGCTCATCCATGCCTTTATCTCCTCTAGACTGGACTACTGCAACGCCCTCTTCATTGGGATTCCTGGCAAAAATGTACAGAAGCTGCAGTACATTCAGAACAGCGCTGCCAGGGTCCTAATGAGAGTTACTGATTGTGTCTATATGGATATACAGCATGTCATGAGGATGTTTTTTATCTAAACACTAAGTTACTTACAGGCCCATCTCCAACCTGCCCTTCCTCTCCAAGGTAATGGAAAAGGTAGTTGCTGCTCAACTTCAACAACACCTAAAAAACAATAACCTCTTTGACAAATTCCAATCAGGATTCCGCTCAGCCCACAGCACAGAAACAGCACTGGTCAGAGTCACCAACGACCTGCTGATGGCAGCTGACAACGGTTCCCCCTCCCTCCTCATCCTCCTGGACTTGTCAGCCGCATTTGACACAGTCGACCATACCATTCTCCTCAACCGACTCCACTCCACTATAGGACTCACCGACACTGCACTAAACTGGTTCACCTCATATCTCACAGACAGAACCGAGCGTGTCTCCCTGGGAGGTGTTCACTCACGATCACACCCTGTCACCTGTGGCGTACCCCAAGGTTCCGTCCTCGGCCCCACCCTTTTCTCTCTCTATATGCTCCCCCTTGGTCGTGACACCCAACTCTACCTCAGGACAGTCCCACCCCCCTCTGCCCCCTGTCATCACCATCCTCACCATCATCCACACTGACCACCTGCCTTGAGGAGATAAAGGCATGGATGACCGATAACTTTCTCCAACTCAACAGCTCCAAGACAGAGGCCATTCTCATCGGCACCCCACACCAGGTCCAATTATCCCCAATAACCAGCATCACCTTCTCCACCCAGGACCTCCCCCTCTCACCTGTAGTCACCAACTTGGGGGTAAAAATGGACCCCCACCTGACCTTTGGCCCTCACATCAAACACACTCAAAACCACAAAAACAAAACTCTGCACCATGGGGGACCGGGCCTTCTGTTCAGCTGCTCCTCGGCTGTGGAATGCCCTCCCCGACCACCTGAGAGCACCACAATCCGTGGACGCTTTTAAAAGGGGACTTAAGACATTTCTTTTTAACAAGGCATTTGGCCAGTTGGACCATTAGATGCCCGGTGTACTTTTAATCCTTTTAGCAGTATACCATGGAATGCATGAACTGTGCTAATTGTAGTCCTTTATTTACTCATGCATTATTATTATTATTATCGAGTCATGTTTATTTATTTTGATTTATTATTAGTGTCGACAACAACTGTTTTGTCTCTTTTGGTAAAATGCACAACAATTGTAGAATCCATATAACAGTGTGACAAGCGCTTTGTTAGAAAGGATTTATTACTTACATGTTAACATTTTATATAATCATTTCAGTGGGTGTGTGACATATTCACTACATCCATCTGACATGTTTTGTACAATTCCATTGGGGTGTAACTCCTATTATATTTTACTTTGACTTCTATTTTTGTGTTAATTTAATAAAGTAAAGAGATCTTTTTATTTTAGCTTTTGTTTGGATCATCATCATCATCATCATGATCATCATCAGACTGAATATGTGTCAAACATGTTCACCCTTCTTCCCTCCTCTGAGGGGAGATGATTGTCCATTGACACCTTTATGAAGAGATGTCCAGTTGTTGTTCGGATTTCGGGAGATTAGCCGAGTATCCGACAGACTCTAGCAACAGGCGGGATTTACTAAAGAATTAACACGCATAGGCTAAACTAAATGTTCCAATAATCGCTTCTCTTACAAACTCAACATACTTTTTATAAGGTTTATTAGCTCATTATACAACATAACACATACAACATACACACTGGTTTGTTTCTCCCTCCCCATGACACAGGACGGTTACAGTACTCCGGATCTTTGCCTAATAGCCTGTACCTTTCCTATCTGTCTGTGAGAAGTTTAGCCCCTGTCGATCTTGGTACTACTTAGCTCAACACTACCAACTTAAGTTCACCCATGGTAGTCTACAACCTATGTTCACCGATGTTATACCTATGGTTATACCTATGGTTTTAAATCTGATTGGGAGACAAACAAGAGGCACAGATACATACATTGTTATAATCTAAACATCACACAACACAACACATGATATTAATTATGCACCCTTGTATCTATATTTACCACTGGCCTCCCGCCTTCCTGCTCTCCATGCTCTCCATCAAAAGCCCAGTGGCCCCTTCTCCGCCTGTCAGTTAACTTGCATCACACTCCTCGTGCTGCAAGCCTGGCCCCCTCTCTGACCAGCTTAACCGGTAGACTCTTAGATATTATTATACAGGTGTTTGGTAACCCAATATCTAAGTATTGACTCTAGAACACATATTGATACACATATGACAGGATTAAAGTAGTACTTGGTCACACATTGCCCCCCCTGCCATTATATGTGTGTGCCTTGTGAGTCAACCCCCCTTCCTCTGTAGGTGTCGTAAAACACCCTCACTCTAGCAGGAAGGTAGCTGCAAGCAACCTCTGCATGCAGCCTGTTTATTGCCCCATGGAATGTGATACTATGACAGTTCCTTCTTTCTCTCCGATGAGAGCACATGTCTAGATCACATATATTTCCCTCAATGTCGTCATATCTCGTCCATCCATAATTGGACAATACAGTTGTGATGTTTTGCATTTCAATACTGGGTGTCTATGGGTGAAACTTGTATATAATGCATTTTCTAGTGATATATGTTGTAAGCACACCTGAGATTTTTCAAATAAAACTTGTTAAATAAATATTGTCTATACATATAAGTTCTTAAATATTGCAGAGCCCAGGCCTTTCCTCCTTCATATTACGGTTAATCAATTGTATTTTTATCACATTTCACATTATGAAAGCATAATAATGGTGTTAGTGAAGTAGGTAGGTATGGAGACATCATACATGGGAAGACTTCTGTTACTGAACAACAACTATATAAATTATTACTATTTTAACAAAACATAGCCCTTACAACATATTTAACATTTCACAAAGGATAATATGACCAGTGACCATTAACATGTTTAATCTCTGCATGTGAATGCATTGTTTATAGTGAATACGGCCATCAGCATTTAGCATGTCTCCATTTTAACCTGGGCAAGTATGGTTTTGTTCATTATTTAGCAAAAACATTGAATAAAAGTGCAGTCCCAACCCTATTGAAACTAATTCTACTGAGTGCTCCTCAATCCCTCAGAGCAACACAACCTGAACAATGACTTAAAGACTTAAATGTAAATGATATCACAGCATCGATAATAGCAATGTCAGTGGTTTCAATTTGACTTGTTAAAGTTAGAGATAGGATGTGCAGTCCATAAAGTTAAATGTCAACCAGCAACATTTGGTTTTTATGCACCACATATCTGGAACAAAGTCTCATAAAACAGCAGGTAGGCCTATGCTGTCACAATTAAAGACTGTTCTGTTTCCTACTGTATTTGTTTTCCTCTTTCTTTCTCTTCTGCACCATAATTGTTTTTGATATTTTTACTTATTTTGATTTAGTTATGATTTTATATTTGTTTCCTGATTAATGCAAAGCACATGCCTTGCCTTGTTGAAATACCAATAACTATGTTAATAATCAAATATATCACAGCAAAATCAATAAAGGAAGTAATTTAAATGTTGTCTGATCACACTGATCACATCCATAGGGTTTCTCTCCAGTGTGAATTCTCTGGTGGCTTTTAAGGTTTCCCATTGTAGAGCAGTGTTGTCCACACTGATCACATCCATGTTCACTCACGTTCACACAGACTAATAGAATGTACTTGTAATTTAGATAAAGTTTATGAACCTTACAAATAAATCTCACAGTTACCAGTTTATTTCTAGAATGTTGCATAACTTGTAAAGGAAGGAGACGTCCCACAGCTCGTAGTTTATACAATGTTTTGTTGTTTTTGTTTAGAATGTTGTATAGAGCATGACCTTGTTGAGGGGGAGGAGTCAGAGAGGGGTGGAGAACATGTAGCACTTTGTGATTGGTTGAGACATGATTCTATTGTTCTACTCTTTGGCCAATCAATCCCAAGCATTTATTGGTTCCACCTCAGGCTCTCTAGTATAAGGAGAGTTTGTAGTTGTCATTTCTCCACAACTCCTCCAGGATATCAATCATTGCTGTGGACTCCAGACTTCAGCTGAAGATGAACTCTCTCAACCCCACCAGGAACAATTCTGCTCAACAGGGAGGACCCAATGATCATGAAGACCTCTGTAAGTTACTGATTGTGTCTATATGGATATCAGTGTTGTAACTAACGCCCTTACATCACGTTACGTTACCTAACGGCGCTACTTTTTGCAACTTGTAACGGAGGCTTTACATTTCCCTATTCCATAACGGCCTTATAGTTATTGTCCGAGCGTTACCCGCGTTATAGCGTTATTATGTCAACGTATGATCCAAGTGAAAAGTGTCCCCATACAGCGCCGTGAGTCTGTCATACAGGCTCTGTGCTGACTGCTGCTGAGAGAGCGCGCCGCTCTCTGTGTTGTACTGTGTTGACAGTTTCGTTTGTGCTCTCATACTAGCCTCTGAGCCCACATGGCTACGCACCCTAACATGAACAAAGCATGTCGCAGAAGAGGTCATTGATTGGCTAACGTAGGGCCAGATTTCAGGGTAAGCTAATCAGAGACAGTCTGACAGAGTAGGGCGGGTCTTACTCGTGTATGGCTGTGGCAGAGCCATATGTAAACACACACACAAACCCTTCCTCTCTCACTCACACACGGAGTCAGAGAGAGGGCCACTGCACTGAGGGAGGAGGAAGGATTATAGGCTACTAACCTTGTAACCATAAAAAGCTTTGCTGTTTTCATCTTCAATTAACCAAAATAAAATCCACACGTGAGAGGGACAGAGTCACAGAGAGCAGTGGTAGAACTACGTTAGCCAAGCTAGCTGCTGCCTGCTAACGTTGCAAACAACAGCTGTAATAAGTTGTCTATTGATTGCCTGTCGTGTGTGTGTGTGTGTGTGTGTGTGTGTGTGTGTGTGTGTGTGTGTGTGTGTGTGTGTGTGTGTGTGTGTGTGCGCCAGCCAACTGAAGGACAACCTTTTTCCCCCCATCTTGACCAGCCTAATATGATTATTGCATTTTGGCTATATGCAATAACTAACTGCAAGCCAGTGAGGAATGAACCAATCAGTAGCATTGTCAGTCTTAATTTCTAGTTCATATTAATTTAGTTGCCAATAATTTTACTGTTGGCCAGTGTTTTGAGACATATTGTCTTTTATTGCTATAAAATGAATGGTAAAAACAAATTCTACATGCATTAAAAAAGTGGCCAGTGATCTTGAAAGTGGCAAATTTCAGTGGTGGAGTAAAAACAACAAGGTCTCATGGCTTTGGAGAGTTTGGGCAGCAGATCTACAAGCTCTCAACATGTCATGCTGCAATGTGCTGTGGGCTTGTAGATCACCAATTTTGATAAACTAGAATGGTGCCCATAGAGCCTCTACAGCCCATTGGGCACTGGTCTACTTGGAACGATGCAAGTTGGAAATTAATGCCCCACCCAGATATTATGTCTGTCTCCCTTTTATGCCCATATATGGAGTTCTTTGTAAGGCATGCCCAAATAGGGAGTATATGCAGCCAGCTTGTGGAGTTCTGTCTTCTGTGTCAGGCATGCCCAAATATGGAGTGCTGTGAGGTCAGAACAGGCCAGCTCCATATGGATGCTGGGCATTTGCCTGGTCAAGAGCCTGGGCAGAGGCCTTTTTGGGGTGGTTCTGGACAATCACACACACACACACACACACACACACACACACACACACACACACACACACACACACACACACACACACACACACACACACACACACACACACACACTTGGTGCATTCATAGATAGATAGATAGATAGATAGATATTGAAAAAAGTATATATATGCTGCTACAGTACATGTTTGCACTTGAATAAAAAAAAAAGCTGCATTTGATGGAGGGGGGGAAGTGTTACTGAAACAATGTTGGTGCTTCTTGCACTTCCTTTTTTTTTAACTTAAATTCATATCGGCTCATAATATCGGCTATCGGCTTTTTGATTGTCCACTAATCGGTGATCGGATATATCGGCCAAAAACCATATCGGTCGATCACTACTCAAAATCTCTGTCTGAACATGTTTTATTGTTCCACTACATTTCATAATGTTAGGAGGGAGTTGTCTTTTCTCTTACTGTGCGACAGAACAAAAACCCTTCTTTTAAATCGTTTTTTATATTATTATTTTTTAAAGTAAAGTAAAGTAACTTATCTAAAAAAAGTTACTTTTTTAGATAAGTAACTATAACTATAACTCTTTACTTTTTAAAAGTAACTTGAACAACACTGATGGATATACAGCATATCATGAGGATGTTTTTTTTAATCATCAAGACCTCTGTAAGTTACTTACACCAAGTCATAATGATGCTTTTTATCTAAACACTAAGTTACTTACTATGTCTATATGGATATACAGCATATGATAAGGATGATTTATCGAGTCATGTTTATTTGTTTTGATTTATTATTAGTGTCGACAACAACTGTTTTGTCTCTTTTGGTAAAATGCACAACAATTGTAGAATCAAATTATAAATGACTGGAAGAGTTGATAATTGTGTACATTCACTTCACATTCATTTCTGAAATGTTGGTGCCATGGAGTACCTCTAAACATTGTTTCCTTTGTCTTTGTTTCCAATTCAGTGATCCATCATCAGTCTGGCTTCCCTGTTCTACCAGAGGTGAATGAACAAAGAAAAGTGTCTAAGCAAAAAAGCCACTGCTGTGATCAATGTGGTAAACGCTTCCCTAAAATATCCAGCCTTAAAATCCACCAGCGAATTCATACTGGAGAAAAACCCTATGGATGTGATCAGTGTGGGCAACACTTCTCTCAAATGGCACACCTTAAAATACACCAGAGAATTCATACAGGAGAGAAGCCCTATGGGTGTGATCATTGTGGACAACACTTCTCTCAACTGGCACACCTTAAAGAACACAGGAGAATTCACAGTGGTGAGAAACCCTATGGATGTGACCAGTGTGGACAACACTTCTCTACAATGGGGAACCTTAAAACACACCAGAGAATTCACACTGGAGAGAAACCCTATGGATGTAATCAGTGTGGACAACACTTCTCTCACATGAACAGCCTTAAAGAACACAGGAGAATTCACAGTGGTGAGAAACCCTATGGATGTGATCAGTGTGGACAACACTTCTCTACAATGGGGAACCTTAAAAGACACCAGATAATTCACACTGGAGAGAAACCCTATGGATGTGATCAGTGTGGGCAACATTTCTCTCAAATGTCCAAACTTAAAATACACCAGAGAATTCATACTGGAGAGAAACCCTATGGATGTGATCAGTGTGGACAACACTTTTCTCAAATTGAAAACCTTAAAAGCCACCAGAGAATTCACACTGGAGAGAAACCATATGGATGTGATCAGTGTGGACAACATTTCTCTCGAATGGCACACCTTAAAATACACCAGAGAATTCATACTGGAGAGAAACCCTATGGATGTGATCAGTGTGGACAACATTTCTCTCGAATGGCACACCTTAAAACACACCAGAGAATTCACACTGGGGAGAAACCCAAACAGGACATGCAGCATAGTTAACCAGGGCATTATTAACCTTGTACCACTAGAGATCATACCATTTCCCCCCAAACAAAGACAATTAAACAATAACACACTGTCACTTCACTAGAACAGCTTGTATTGTTCTGAAGGAATTTGGAGCAATCATGTGCAAATGAAGCTTCTGTAGGAACTTGTGGCATTTTAGATGTGTTTTTCTTTGGTCTTGGGTCGTGTGATTTTGTGCTTTGGCTGTTTTATACTTTATGCAAGTTTTAAATTACTTCCTTTATTGATTTCAATGTGATATATTTGAGTTTTTTATGATTACTACTTTTAGTTTTTTAAGGATTATTATAAACCAGCAGCATTTTGTTTTTTGTGCTTATACAGGTGACCTGAGACAACACACACAAAAAATGCACAACAATTGTAGAATCAAATTATAAATGACTGGAAGAGTTGATAATTGAGTGCATTTTAGATGTGTTTTTCTTTGGTTCGTGTGATTTTGTGCTTTGGCTGTTTTATACTTTATGCAAGTTTTATACTTTATGCCAGTTTTAAATGACTTCCTTTATTGATTTCGCTGTGATATATTTGAGTTTTTTTATGATTACTACTTTTTTAAGGATTATTATAAACCAGCAGCATTTTGTTTTTTATGCTTATACTGGTGACACACACACACACACACACACACACACACACACACACACACACACACACACACACTCT
The DNA here is from genome assembly GCF_951216825.1 of Electrona antarctica. NCBI lineage: Eukaryota > Metazoa > Chordata > Actinopteri > Myctophiformes > Myctophidae > Electrona > Electrona antarctica. Next base: position 62,254,090 of record NC_136806.1, read on the forward strand.
CATGTTAACATTTTATATAATCATTTCAGTGGGTGTGTGACATACCATTCACTACATCCATCTGACACAATGGGGGTGTAACTCCTATTATATTTTACTTTGACTTCTATTTTTGTGTTATTTTAATAAACATTACAAGTAAAGAGATCTTTTTATTTTAGCTTTTGTTTACATCATCATCATCATCATCATCATCATCATCATCATCATCAATACAAACAGCTTAGATCAGTTCAGACTGAAGACGTGTCAAACATGTTCACCCTTCTTTCCTCCTCTGAGGGGAGATGATTGTCCATTGACACCTTTATGAAGAGATGTCCAGTTGTGATGTTTTGCATTTCAATACTTGGGTGTCTATGGGTGAAACTTGTATAATGCATTTTCCAGTGATATATGTTGTAAGCACACCTGAGATTTTTCAAATAAAACCTGTTAAAGAAATATTGTCTATACATATAAGTTCTTAAATATTGCAGAGCCCAGGCCTTTCCTCCTTCATATTACGGTTAATCAATTATTGTATTTTGATCACATTTCACATTATGAAAGCATAATAATGGTGTTAGTGAGGTAGGTAGGTATGGAGACATCATACATGGGAAGACTTCTGTTACTGAACAAAAACTATATAAATTATTAATAGAGCTATTTTAACAAAACATAGCCCTTACAACATATGTAACATTTCACAAAGGATAATATGACCAGTGACCATTAACATGTTTAATCTCTGCATGTGAATGCATTGTTTATAGTGAATACGGCCATCAGCATTTAGCGTGTCTCCATTTTAACCTGGGCAAGTATGGTTTTGTTCATTATTTAGCAAAAACATTGAATACAAGTGCAGTCCCAACCCTATTGAAACTAATTCTACTGAGTGCTCCTCAATCCCTCAGAGCAACACAACCTGAACAATGACTTAAAGACTTAAAGTTGTCCAGGTTTCCCAGGTTTACACAACACAGCTGTTCATGCTATTGTCTCTGTTGTTAATAACTCTGTAACTCTGTTGTTAATAACTCTGTTGTTATTAACTTGTAGAACCTAGATATACTTGTAGATATGCCATTTTCATGTTTGCCTCTTTCCTACACAATGTTTGACAATTTGGCCAAATTGGTATTAAGCTTTAGTCTGTAGATGTAGATGATATCACAGCATCGATAATAGCAATGTCAGTGGTTTCAATTTGACTTGTTAAAGTCAGAGATAGGAAGTGCAGTCTATAAAGTTAAATATCATTGTTATAAACCAGCAACATTTTGTTTTTATGCACCACATATCTGGAACAAAGTCTCATAAAACAGCAGGTAGGCCTATGCTGTCACAATTTCCTACTGTATTTGTTTTCCTCTTTCTTTCTCTTCTGCACCATAATTGTTTTTGATATTTTTACTTATTTTGATTTAGTTATTATTTTATATTTGTTTCCTGATTTATGCAAAGCACATACCTTGTCTTGTTGAAATACCAATAACTATGTTAATAATCAAATATATCACAGTGAAATCAATAAAGGAAGTAATTTAAATGTTGTCTGATCACTGATCACATCCATAGGGTTTCTCTCCAGTGTGAACTATCTGGTGGCTTTTAAGGTTTCCCATTGTAGAGCAGTTGTCCACACTGATCACATCCATATGTAATCAGTGGGACTGAGAACCAATACGTTTCATAGCACCACCCCCACAGCTCAGCATATAGGGTAGCTGGCCAGGCATAGAGAATAGGCGGTGTTTTACCCAGGTTGTTTCCTGTTCCAGTCAGGCTGTTGGGTGGCGTTTTGTTTGTGCTCGTAGCATCGAGGTAAGCTCTTGGTTTTACTAATATAGGGTTACCTGTCTCTAGGTTGATTTATGTCAACAACCTCCAGTTTATTTATGTTTTATTCTTTTTCTTCGTCAGAAACTGTGGAGATCTGACCTAGTAGACAGCCCTGTCAGCGTGTGTGTAGCCTATACAGTTCAGAGAAACCACGGTAGGCTTGCCTCATACTGCAACAGCACAAACGAGCCTTTAAATTGTCTCCCAGTTATTTATGCAAATGCTTGTCTCGTTGTTAGACGCAGCGGCGAACAAGAGCCGGCTAATGTGTGCGTCCGTGTGTTTGTGTACACACCAGAGTCTTGAGGTAGGCTTCCGTCCGTATTGTGACAGCATAAAAGTTTGTGTTTGATGAATGACGTGAGTCCTCAAGTCATGATACGTTTGTTACACAGACGGTGTTTCTACCCAGTAACACACTGACAAGAGCCTGCCTAACGTGGCACTGTTTCTGGCAAATCTAAGCTAGCAAATATAAGACTTCCGGGGGACGATCTCTTCAAAATAAGAGTACCCTCTAGAGTATTGAAAAAAATATTAATTTGCACATTAAAACGATTAATTAAGCATTTAAACGATGCTATAGGACACACATTAGGTTTATGTGTAAAAATAAGTAATAAGTAATGTTTCTGTGTAAAGATAAGTAATTAAAAAGTTATCTAAATGGATAGATGCTATTCACTGGAGAGCATGGACTTTATAAAGTGGACGCTGGACAAAAATCCCTGCTATGTTTCGACTAGTGTGACATACGCACGCGTACGGGGAGACCTCCTCTACAACACCACACTGTCCGCTAAGCAGCAGAGGTGTAAAACAAAAATTGGCACCAGGTCAGATGTAAAAGAACTTCCCATTTCCAGACTACAGTGGACTAAAGTGGACGCTGGACAAAGATCTCTGCTATGTTTCGACTAGTGTGACATACACACGCGTCCGGGGAGACCTCCTCTACAACACCACACTGTCCGCTAAGCAGCAGAGGTGTAAAACAAAAATTGGCACCAGGTCACAGGTCAAAAATCTTCAAAAAACTTCCCATTTCCAGACTACAGTGGACTAAAGTGGACGCTGGACAAAAATCCCTGCTATGTTTCGACTAGTGTGACATACACACACGTCCGGGGAGACCTCCTCTACAACACCACACTGTCCGCTAAGCAGCAGAGGTGTAAAACAAAAATTGGCACCAGGTCACAGGTCAAAAATCTTCAAAAAACTTCCCATTTCCAGACTACAGTGGACTAAAGTGGACGCTGGACAAAAATCCCTGCTATGTTTCGACTAGTGTGACATACACACACGTCCGGGGAGACCTCCTCTACAACACCACACTGTCCGCTAAGCAGCAGAGGTGTAAAACAAAAATTGGCACCAGGTCAGATGTAAAAAAACTTCCCATTTCCAGACTACAGTGGACTAAAGTGGACGCTGGACAAAAATCCCTGCTATGTTTCGACTAGAGTGACATACACACGCGTCCGGGGAGACCTCCTCTACAACACCACACTGTCCGCTAAGCAGCAGAGGTGTAAAACAAAAATTGGCACCAGGTCAGAGATAAAAAAACTTCAAAAAACTTCCCATTTCCAGACTACAGTGGACTAAAGTGGACGCTGGACAAAAATCCCTGCTATGTTTCGACTAGTGTGACATACACACGCGTCCGGGGAGACCTCCTCTACAACACCACACTGTCCGCTAAGCAGCAGAGGTGTAAAACAAAAATTGGCACCAGGTCACAGGTCAAAAAACTTCAAAAAACTTCCCATTTCCAGACTACAGTGGACTAAAGTGGACGCTGGACAAAAATCCCTACTATGTTTTTTTGTGACACTTCAAGTGGCTGCACTATGTATTGTGACATGTTCTTTGTAGATGGTAAGGCCTTGTCACCACATTGAGTACAACTATACAGACTAAGACTTTTAAGGCAAAGCAGGTCATTTCCAAGGAAAGGAGGCAGAAGTGTGTATTCTACAAAGCTGTTTAATATGGTGCATACGTCTGTCCTAGAAAATTGCTGAGACACTAATGACACTGATGTGTTGGCTAGATTGAATTTCTCAAGTGCCTGTCTAAATTGTGAGTCCTGTGCCGCTGCTTCTTCAAGCCGTGTGTGACATTTTTTGAAAGCAGATGTCTGTTGTAGAAATGTTAGAATTGTTAATGGTATGGCTTCACACATATTGTGACTTTCATTGCATAAAACCACATCATCATCTTCCAAATTGTCCTCTGTTATTGTTCTGTTCTTATCCTTGTCTATTGTGATGCCAGCATCACTACATTTCACATAGAAATATAAGCACCCATTTACTTTTGACTCTCGCACAGCATTTGCTGCTGGTAAGATTTGTATCATTGTGTCATTTGCTTTAATTACAACATTATCATAAATCAAGTTTGCCCAAAAGTGTCCAGTTTTGGCCACAGCGCCTGTATGACAAATGATTGAGGCCAACTTATACTTAATTTTAGTGCCGTCACAAATAGGAATTTCGATTACACCAGATGGTTCTACATGCTTGCGGCTCACCGCCCCACGATCAGTAACACGCGACAGAGAGAGTAATGAAATCAGGAGAGTCATTCCAACATATTTGTCGCTTCATAGCAGAATCACATGCTGTACAATGCGTTTGGACTTTCACCTTCCATGATTGAGTGTTCGAAAAGAGAATTGAGGGACTCTCTTTTCTGTGGCAGCGGTAATGCAAAAATATTAGTCTGTGAAGAATTTTTGTCCAGTGTCCACTTTAGTCCACTGTAGTCTGGAAATGGGAAGTTTTTTTACATCTGACCTGGTGCCAATTTTTGTTTTACACCTCTGCTGCTTAGCGGACAGTGTGGTGTTGTAGAGGAGGTCTCCCCGGACGCGTGCGTATGTCACACTAGTCGAAACATAGCAGGGATTTTTGTCCAGCGTCCACTTTAGTCCACTGTAGTCTGGAAATGGGAAGTTTTTTGAAGTTTTTTGACCTGTGACCTGGTGCCAATTTTTGTTTTACACGTCTGTGATGGATATTTTATAGACATGGACACGTATATATCAATCAGTTGCTATTTTAATAGACAGTTGACACACAGTGTCAGTTTGCACAGGACACAAGAGGAGCTCTGTAAGTTGAGACTTGGTGACTAGCACAGAGTAAAAACGGCTTAGAGCTATTTACAGCCAGTCTGTAAAAACAAAGCCTTTTGTTAAGAATGCGGCCAGGCACCCCAGGGGGTCGGGGGTTCTGTTTCTGACCTAATGATAGGAACAGCTCCTATCTCCAACTGTTAAACCAACAGCTGTGTGTGTGTTGCAGAGAGCTTCCTGCTCTCTGCTCCAGAATTGATGAATCTACACTGTGTATTTGTGCTTAATCATTTAGACTGGTTAACAATATAGTTTGAACAATTTCATTACATGTGTTCGGCATACTTCATATATAGTATAGATATTGAATTAGTCTTATTTGGTATAAAACTTATAGAGTGTTACATGAGCTGTATGCTCTGTGTCCCTCCTCCCCCTCCACCGGAAGATCCTGTGAGTTTCTAGGGAGGCGGGACTTAGAAGTTAGTAAGTACTGCAGACGCTGTGAAACTAGCAGAGTCCACACTGATTAGCTATGATGTGACTTCATGTATTCCACGGGGCCTTCCGCCCGTGGAAAGCCTTGTACTGAGTTATTCTGTTCAATAAAACTGATCAGAATGTGACGACAACCTGCTCCTCGACTCCTTTCTTCACTCGACGACCATCACTGCTAAAGACACAATTTGGGTAACTTGGTGCTAAATATACATCATAAATGGCGCCCAATGGACTGGAGGAATGATGGTGTAGTTTCTATGCCACGCTGAACGGACCTGCGACCTGCTGGGGGTCACTTTTGTGGCTCTGTGTCGTGGCGGTGATGGGGTGATCGAGGTGAGTTGGGGTGAAGAGGGGGGTCGTCTGCTCAGTGACAACGCGTGTTTTCATTCACCATTGTTTTATTTTTTCTGTAAACGCCAGGCGAGCTAGTCATAAACTTGTCTTTATCCCTTTGAAATTCATTTTTTACGACAATTAAGTACTTTCCTACTTCTTGATAGTCCGTCGTCAAGTGATGGCTGTCATGAAGCATTCCTGGCCAATATGCAGAAGATGTAGGTTTTTTAAATCTATGTAATTATTGCCTTCTGCTTCGAATAGAAGCGTGTGTTCAGAGTAGCGTGCCTTATAGGTTAAGGCAGTTGCAAACTGGACGCGTTTTTCGGGAAACCGGGAGGCGCGCCTGGTGTGCGATTGTCTTTCATGTCCACGTTCTGTTTGCGTGGCTGCCCTCATCTTAAATGGAAGTGCACAATATTTGGACGGTTTTGTGCGTTCCTGAGGGCAAGCCGAAAGTGTTTAGTGGGGAAACTGAGGCCCCACGTTGCTGGGCGTATGGAATAGGAATCTGAAATTTTGGAGTATTAATATTAATATTTATTGATATTATTCTTCTGAGATTGTCTGGATTACGCAGGGCCCAGTAAGACGAGCCGGCGAGCGTATTGCAAAACCGAGATTTTGTGACGTATATATATATACGATGCATATGTGCGCGCACTTCGACGTGTACGTGTTTTTTCTTACATTGCTGCTGGGGAAGTGTGCGGGCGTATGGGGATTATTTTTATTAGATTAATTGTGGTTCCTGTTTTGTGCCTGTGCTGTTTTCTCCGTGCGCGGTGGTTTTGTGGGAGGACACGTTGTGCGTTGATGTTTAGATAGGATGAGATCTCTTATTTTTGTCTGTGGTTCGTTATGGGACCGTATTTGCACCTTCATGTATTTGGGGTGGCGGGGGGTTTTCTCCGGGGGAACCCCCCCTGTTTTCTGAAGTGTTTCAACTTTAATATTGTTTTTCGTTTGCGTTGTGGTTACGTTCCCTGTGATGTCTGTGATGTGGGGGACGTGCTGATTCGTTTTCGATGTGTTTGTCATCTGTAGCAGGATTCACGACGACTTGTTGAGGTCTTGTTATTATTGTTTGGTCGCGGCCATGTTTTTACCCAGGAGGCCTTTGCGGTTTTTCTGGCCGTGCTGTTTTTGTTCCCGGTCGATGGGAGGGGGAGTCTTGTTTCTTTTTAGACTCTCTTCAGACTTCCGGTATGTGATGCGGACTGTTTATGCTTTTTATTTTTCACTTCCCATTACAGGGAATATGGGGAAGTAGAATGCTTGGACTAGAAGCGTTGTTTTTAAACTTGAGCTGGTTTTCTGTCAGCAGCTCTGGCGAAAGTTGTTCCCTTACGCCCGCTGCGTGCGTGCGCGTGTGCGTGTGGGTGTGCGCTCTTTCGGCGCTGTTTTATTTTCTTTGGGGACTTTGAGTGACAGTTTATCTTTGGCTTGACAAAGCCTATGGTTTTGGCGTGCGTGCGTGCGTGCATGTGCCTTGAGTGCGTGGTACGTCTGTGATATGCGTGTGTCAGTTGATTTGTTCTGCTGACTGGAACTGTACTGTACGTGTGTACTTGTGGATGGTTGTTTATGGTGCGTGCGTGCGTGCATGTGCCTTGAGTGCGTGGTACGTCTGATGAGTGCGTGATGAGTGTGTATGACTGTACTGAGAGTGATGTTATGAATGGCGTAGCACTGTTTTCTGTGATGATCAGATTCTTGTCATGAGCCATGATGGGTCATGGCTCAGGGGGGAGTAATGGGTTAATACATTTATGAACAAACTAGATAAATGAACGAAATTAATAGGAGGTTAATAAATAAACTGGATGCATGAACTAAATTAGATAAGGGAACTATAATATGGCTATTCATGTACGTTAGAGTGTATAAATGTATAAGAGTGAGGTTATATTTGAGAAATTATTTAAAGTGCATTTATGGACATTTTCTGTGTTAAAATGTGGAGCTAAGAGTAACCATTGGGCATATAGTAACCACGATAGCGAGTCTATTAACTTCACTGTAGGAATATGGTGTGGGGTTAGGCCCTGGTGAAAATAGTAGCTATAATGATAGGGTGTTACCTCATTTTTGATCAGTGACTGTTTAAAGGTGGATTGACTTTTTTCTTAAATGAATAATATAGATATTACAGTAGGGAGGTTCATTTAAATTTTGACGGAGACAACAGCTCAGTTTATTTTTGTTGTCTTGTGCTCAAAAACTCAGAGATTGGGCACAATTAAGGTTTAAAAAATGTGGGTTCAATTTGGGGGTCCAAATAAAATTTAGAAGGTAAAATGACAAATGCATCTCAAATTGGAAATGGTTACATTTAGGTAAAAGTTAGGTATAGGTTAATTAGGGATTGTTAAAAATACAGTTCTCATTAGTAAAATTTATATATAGTTCTGCGTGAGTAATTTGATTCTGGGACAAAAACAGTTGCTTAGGGTGAACTCAGTATGGGGTTGGTTGTATGCAAATGAGTGTGTGGGTGATGGGGTAACTATTCCCCTGCATGTGTGTGTGTGTGTGTGTGTGTGTGTGTGAGATTGTGTCACTGAGAGAGTCGAGGGGGGTCCTTCTCCTATTGCAATGGAAGACAAATATTACTTCCACCTTGTTTGTTTGAGTGCATGAGTGAGTGAAACGAGGGGGGTCCCTCTCCTCGCAAGTGGTAGAGAGATTACTTTTACCCTGTTCGACTGTGTAAAGTGAGTGAGTTTGAAGGGTTGGAAAGTAATACTACTAAAACAGTGGTAGTATTTTTGAATCAACTCTGTGTGAGAGTGTGGACAGGCAAGGGAACTTCTCATTGAAAAAAGGCATAGCAATGGTAGACTTGTCTACGGTTGATCTTTTTTATTTTGGTGGTGGATTTATGGCTTGGTACACCTGTCACAGGTGTCAGAAGAAACGTACAGTATGTTTGCCAGGCCATATGAAGCTTGAGTTTGGGGTAGACACCAGCCAGGGGTTTCAATGAGAAGGTCACACAAGCCTGATAGTGTTTGTGGTGTGAATGAAATCACGAGAATTGATTGAGAATAATGTATGGGTGAGTGAATGAATGATTGAATGTACTTCATACTAGACTTACTTAATTCAAGAAGGTTCTAGCTATGTCCGGTGAAATATTGCTAGTAGGAGCCATTCTAAAAGTGATAGTTAAATGAGTAAATACATACAGAGCTACGTGTGAGGAATTGCAATGACAATTTTAGCATGCTCTGACGGAATGTGCTTTTAGGGAAAGAGGGGGAGAGAGCTAAAATCCCTTCTCACCCTAAATAGTTTTAAGATAGAGAGCTTTAGGGCCAGGTGTGGACATCCTGTCCCTTCCTTATCTCCTATCACTGTCTGTTTTAAAAGACCCACCGAGCTGTCCTGCAGGCAGCTATTTATTGGGGGTGCTATTTAGAGAAACAGATGGGACAGTGTTTGAAGAAGGAGTGAAGAATGACTGATTGACCAGTGGCATGCAATGACATGAACACATGTGATGTTGGCTTTTCGGAGTCTGATGTCAACAGTAGATCGCAATTAAGGACTACATTTGTAAGGGCGTATTATGGTGTGAATTTGAAGTATTGGTTTTAGTCAAAAGTGTCTGTTTGTGTGTAGGGTGATGAAGGTGACGGCTGACAGCCTTACTACATAACGGTGATCACAGGAATTCGTAACCCTGTGTTCTGAGCACGACTAGCTGGTAGCATGACGGAGGGGGAGTTGACCCATATCTCTAGGAGTGGAGGTTTCAGCCGAGGGATGATCACCCACGGTTGAACCTTTTCAGGGTTAAAGCAAGCCCCCCAGCTCAAAACACCTATCATCAATACGTTTGGTGACTGGACATCAGTGAATTTAGATAGTTCAGTGACACTATTTAGGGCTCTCATTTAATAGTCTCATTGTAATCTCTCAACACCATGGTTATTACATTCCTTTGCCATGCCAGAACTAGGGAGATTAGCAAAATAATGAGATTAAGGCCAGAGAGGTCATTTTGAGTAGCTTGTAGTGTCATCAATATCCTAAGAAATGATTGGGGATATTTGTAGTGGGAGCCTGTATTTCTTCCTTTAATAGGTGTGGAGGAGAGGAGTCCATCCCATGGATTCCGGAAGGTGCCAAAAGGATCACGGAGAGACCACCAGGTCTCCAAGATGTCAACGGTGACATCTGAACAGCGCCTACAGGAGGTCATCCCGAGGGCAGAGAGTCCAGGGGGGTGTCTGCAGGCAGCTGTGACAACAGCAACAGAGGAGCTCCTAACTCAGCTTCTACCGTCGGAAATCAACAGCAGGTGACTTTCACAGACCTGTGTTCGCTACAGGAGGGAGGCTACGGCCCACGGGCCGGTGCCAACTGGTTCTCCTTCTGCACTAGGAGGGAGGAGAGGTCCAAGGGAGGCTACGGCCCACGGGCCGGTGCCAACTGGTTCTCCTTCTGCACTAGGAGGGAGCAGAGGTCCAAGGGAGACCGTTCCAAAGTTCATGTTACAATGGAGAATAGGAGCATGGTTCTCCTTCTGCTCTGGACCAAGGAGCGTTCCAAAAGAGGAGCGTTCGAACGAGCGTTCATGTTACAATGGAGGAAAGGAGCGTTTCGATGCTTTTGCTGTCATGATTGACATGACTAAGCAATAAGCTGTCCACTAAGAGCCTTGTGATTGCTCAAGGAGATTCTGCAGTCCACTCGAGCCTTGTGATGCTCAAAGTGAGTTCTACTGAGTTCTACTGCTGACTGCAGTTAAGCTGTGGTTCACGTGTATGCTGAAGCATATGGTGACAACGGTCTGCTTCAAACCTACAGATCTGAGAGCTATGTGCTAGCTCTGAGAATCAAGAAGGAGGTTCCAAGCGTTTTTTATTCTGTAGGCGAGAAAAATAATTGTGGGAACCGTTTCCTACGGCGCGTTGAACGTCTGAACAATTTGCGTCATGGAAAGAAAAAATCGTGGTTCATCTGAATTATGATTAATGTTGGAAAATGTTGTTCTAATGTTTGTATGTTGTTGTATTCTGTGCTGACATAGGTCAAGGTAGATATAACAAGGTACTGAAATAGTACTGTTAAAGTTTGTTTTTATGATTAACCATTTTGTCATGCTATGAGTGTTAACTTTTCAATTACAGGTATTGGTATTCAATCAATATAGGAATTTGATTTAGTCTAAACAGGATGTAACCAATATAGGAATTTGATTTAGTCTAAAATAGGATTTCAGTTAAATAAGGAGTTTAATGTCTGTTTTAAATATGGTTCAGTTTCAGGTCTGTACAAGAGATACAACAGAACAAGCCCCATGCTTGTTCGGTTCTAATTTGATACAATTTAGGTAGTTAACAGGATGCTTCTGTGTCCAGGGGGGTCTATCACGTTGTACTATGGTTAAATGATTAATTTTTAATTTTGGAAAAAAGAAATATTTTTGGCAATTTATTTTTGGAAAAATTAATTAGGCAGGTTATGACTTATGATGCTGTTATGGTATTGCAACAGGCGTAAGAGCCTGTTGAGGGAGGATGTGATGGATATTGTATAGACATGGACATGTATATATCAATCAGTTGCTATTTTAATAGACAGTTGACACACAGTGTCAGTTTGCACAGGACACAAGAGGAGCTCTGTAAGTTGAGACTTGGTGACTAGCACAGAGTAAAAACGGCTTAGAGCTATTTACAGCCAGTCTGTAAAAACAAAGCCTTTTGTTAAGAATGCGGCCAGGCACCCCAGGGGGTCGGGGGTTCTGTTTCTGACCTAATGATAGGAACAGCTCCTATCTCCAACTGTTAAACCAACAGCTGTGTGTGTGTTGCAGAGAGCTTCCTGCTCTCTGCTCCAGAATTGATGAATCTACACTGTGTATTTGTGCTTAATCATTTAGACTGGTTAACAATATAGTTTGAACAATTTCATTACATGTGTTCGGCATACTTCATATATAGTATAGATATTGAATTAGTCTTATTTGGTATAAAACTTATAGAGTGTTACATGAGCTGTATGCTCTGTGTCCCTCCTCCCCCTCCACCGGAAGATCCTGTGAGTTTCTAGGGAGGCGGGACTTAGAAGTTAGTAAGTACTGCAGACGCTGTGAAACTAGCAGAGTCCACACTGATTAGCTATGATGTGACTTCATGTATTCCACGGGGCCTTCCGCCCGTGGAAAGCCTTGTACTGAGTTATTCTGTTCAATAAAACTGATCAGAATGTGACGACAACCTGCTCCTCGACTCCTTTCTTCACTCGACGACCATCACTGCTAAAGACACAATTTGGGTAACTTGGTGCTAAATATACATCATCTGCTGCTTAGCGGACAGTGTGGTGTTGTAGAGGAGGTCTCCCCGGACGTGTGTTTATATCACACTAGTCGAAACATAGCAGGGATCTTTGTCCAGCATCCACTTTAGTCCACTGTAGTCTGGAAATGGGATGTTTTTTTACCTCTGACCTCGCTGTCAATTTTTGTTTTACACCTCTGCTGCTTAGCGGACAGTGTGGTGTTGTAGAGGAGGTCTCCCCGGACGTGTGTGTATATCACACTAGTCGAAACATAGCAGGGATTTTTGTCCAGCGTCCACTTTAGTCCACTGTAGTCTGGAAATGGGAAGTTTTTTGAAGTTTTTGACCTGTGACCTGGTGCCAATTTTTGTTTTACACGTCTGCTGCTTAGCGGACAGTGTGGTGTTGTAGAGGAGGTCTCCCCGGACGTGTGTTTATATCACACTAGTCGAAACATAGCAGGGATCTTTGTCCAGCATCCACTTTAGTCCACTGTAGTCTGGAAATGGGATGTTTTTTTACCTCTGACCTCGCTGTATGGCATGCAATTATTTTTTTTACACCTCTGCTGCTTAGCGGACAGTGTGGTGTTATAGAGGAGGTCTCCCCGGACGCGTGCATATGTCACACTAGTCGAAACATAGCAGAGATTTTTGTCCAGTGTCCACTTTAGTCCACTGTAGTCTAGAAATGGGAAGTTTTTTTTACATCTGACCTGGTGCCAATTTTTGTTTTACACCTCTGCTGCTTAGCGGAGGGTGTGGTGTTGTAGAGGAGGTCTCCCCGGACGCGTGCATATGTCACACTAGTCGAAACATAGCAGGGATTTTTGTCCAGCGTCCACTTTAGTCCACTGTAGTCTGGAAATGGGATTTTTTTTTTTACATCTGACCTAGTGTAAATTTTTGTTTTACACCTCTGCTGCTTAGCGGAGGGTGTGGTGTTGTAGAGGAGGTCTCCCCGGATGCGTGCATATGTCACACTAGTCAGGGATTTTTGTCCAGCGTCCACTTTAGTCCACTGTAGTCTGGAAATGGGACGTTTATTGAAGTTTTTTGACATCTGACCTAGTGCCAATTTTTGTTTTACACCTCTGCTGCTTAGCGGACAGTGTGGTGTTGTAGAGGAGGTCTCCCCGGACGTGTGTGTATATCACACTAGTCGAAACATAGCAGGGATCTTTGTCCAGCGTCCACTTTATTCCACTTTAGTCTGGAAATGGGATATTTTTTTACCTTTGACCTCGCTGTATGGCATGCAATTATTTGTTTTACACCTCTGCTGCTTAGCAGACGGTGTGGTGTTGTAGAGGAGGTCTCCCCGGACATGTGCATATGTCACACTAGTCGATACATAGAAGGGATTTTTGTCCAGCATCCACTTTATTAAGTCCATGCACTCCAGTGAATGGACTTGGGCACTCCAGTGCATGGACTTGGGCATTTATCCATTTAGATAACTTCTTTACGTTATTTAATTACTTATTTTTACACAGAAACATAATGTGTGTCTTCACAATAACTGTAATGTAATAATAATACTAATAATGTAATGTAATAATTATTTAATTAACTACGCTTTTATTCTGAAAGCAACCGGATGTCTTAAATTTGCTAGCTCTCAAACAGGAAGTTCTAGATTTGCCAAAAATACGGAGCCGGCTAACGTGGTGTCCGTTGTGCGTGTGTGTGTGTGTGTGTGTGTAAGCCTACACACCAGAGTTTAGAGGTAGGCTTGCGTCCATACTGCGACAGCATAGCAGTCTTTGTTACAAGTAAAATGCAAGTCCTCATGATATGTTTATATTAGTCCTCTTGACATGTTTATATTACACAGACGGTGTCCCGACCGAGCAAACACTGACTGTTTTACCAACAACCTGGATGCCCTGATCACCTTAACAGGGTATGTGCTAATTAGCAGTACAAAGTACATTTAATGCATGTCATGTATGATTGTTTGAGTAGCGTTGTACTCAGAACCTGAGTACAACCATGAAAGCACTTTAACTATATGGTAAATCGTGAGGCTAATTGAGGTTTGTGTTCCATTACAGATTGGACCTCATACTGTGAACCGCTGTTCTTTTTATCTTTTTTTGTTTTGAATTCATCTGACTGTGAGGCTAATATTTGTTTCCTGATTTATGCAAAGCACATACCTTGCCTTGTTAAAATACCAATAACTATGTTAATAATCACATATATCACAGTGAAATCAATAAAGGAAGTAATTTAAATGTTGTCTGATCACTGATCACATCCATAGGGTTTCTCTCCAGTGTGAACTATCTGGTGGCTTTTAAGGTTTCCCATTGTAGAGCAGTGTTGTCCACACTGATCACATCCATATGTAATCAGTGGGACTGGGAACCAATACGTTTCATAGCACCACCCCCACAGCTCAGCATATAGGGTAGCTGGCCAGGCATAGAGAATAGGCGGTGTTTTACCCAGGTTGTTTCCTGTTCCAGTCAGGCTGTTGGGTGGCGTTTTGTTTGTGCTCGTAGCATCGAGGTAAGCTCTTGGTTTTACTAATATAGGGTTACCTGTCTCTAGGTTGATTTATGTCAACAACCTCCAGTTTATTTATGCTTTATTATTTTTCTTCGTCAGAAACTGTGGAGATCTGACCTAGTAGACAGCCCTGTCAGCGTGTGTGTATACAGTTCAGAGAAACCACGGTAGGCTTGCCTCATACTCCAACAGCACAAACGAGCCTTTACATTGTCTCCCAGTTATTTATGCAAATGCTTGTTTCGTTGTTAGACGCAGCGGCGAACAAGAGCCGGCTAATGTGTGCGTCCGTGTGTGTGTTTGTGTACACACCAGAGTCTTGAGGTAGGCTTCCGTCCGTATTGTGACAGCATTAAAGTTTGTGTTTGATGAATGACGTGAGTCCTCATGATACGTTTGTTACACAGACGGTGTTTCTACCCAGTAATACACTGACAAGAGCCTGGCTAACGTGGTGTCCGTTGTTCGTGTGTGTTTGTGTAAGGCTGAGCTCACACCTTTAATGCAATTCTCGTGCTCGTTGGATGCATGTTGTGTAGTGTCATGGCCGCCCAATGTATTTCCAATGGAGGTCACATGGTTTGACACAACATTGTGTTGTGTGAGGGGGAGGGGTGTTTCGACTGCGCCCCTCCCCCTCACACAACACAATGTTGTGTCAAACCATGTGACCTCAATTGGAAATACATTGGGCGGCCATGACACAACACAACATTCATCCAACGAGCACAGAGCATTGCATTAACCGTGTGAGTGCACCCTAAGCCTACACACCAGAGTTTAGAGGTAGGCTTGCGTCCATACTGCGACAGCATAGCAGTCTTTGTTACAAGTAAAATGCAAGTCCTCATGATATGTTTATATTAGTCCTCATGACATGTTTATATTACACAGACGGTGTCCCGACCGAGCAAACACTGACTGTTTTACCAACAACCTGGATGCCCTGATCACCTTAACAGGGTATGTGCTAATTAGCAGTACAAAGTACATTTAATGCATGTCATGTATGATTGTTTGAGTAGCGTTGTACTCAGAACCTGAGTACAACCATGAAAGCACTTTAACTATATGGTAAATCGTGAGGCCAATTGAGGTTTGTGTTCCATTACAGATTGGACCTCATACTGTGAACCGCTGTTTCTTTTTTTGTTTTGAATTCATCTGACTGTGGACTCCAGACTTCAGCTGAAGATGAACTCTCTCAACCCCACCAGGAACAATTCTGCTCAACAGGGAGGACCCAATGATCATGAAGACCTCTGTAAGTTACTGATTGTGTCTATATGATCGATATACAGCATGTCATGAGGATGTTTTTTTTTAATCATCAAGACCTCTGTAAGTTACTTACACCAAGTCATAAGGATGTTTTTTTATCTAAACACAAGTTACTTACTATGTCTATATGGATATACACTATATGATAAGGATGATTTATCGAGTCATGTTTATTTGTTTTGATTTATTATTAGTGTCGACAACTGTTTTGTCTCTTTTGGTAAAATGCACAACAATTGTAGAATCAAATTATAAATGACTGGAAGAGTTGATAATTGTGTAAATTAACTTCACATTCGTTTCTGAAATGTTGGTGCCATGGAGTACCTCTAAACATTATTTCCTTTGTCTTTGTTTCCAATTCAGTGAGCCATCATCAGTCTGGCTTCCCTGTTCTACCAGAGGTGAATGAACAAAGAAAAGTGTCTAAGCAAAAATGCCACTGCTGTGATCAATGTGGTAAACGCTTCCCTAAAATATCCAGCCTTAAAATCCACCAGCGAATTCATACTGGAGAAAAACCCTATGGATGTGATCAGTGTGGGCAACACTTCTCTCAAATGGCACACCTTAAAATACACCAGAGAATTCATACTGGAGAGAAGCCCTATGGGTGTGATCAGTGTGTACAACACTTCTCTACAATGGGGAACCTTAAAATCCACCAGAGAATTCATACTGGAGAAAAACCCTATGGATGTGATCAGTGTGGACAACATTTCTCTCGAATGGCACACCTTAAAATACACCAGAGAATTCATACTGGAGAGAAACCCTATGGATGTGATTAGTGTGGACAACACTTTTCTCAAATTGAAAACCTTAAAAGCCACCAGAGAATTCACAGTGGTGAGAAACCCTATGGATGTGACCAGTGTGGACAACACTTCTCTACAATGGGGAACCTTAAAACACACCAGAGAATTCACACTGGAGAGAAACCCTATGGATGTAATCAGTGTGGACAACACTTCTCTCACATGAACAGCCTTAAAGAACACAGGAGAATTCACAGTGGTGAGAAACCCTATGGATGTGATCAGTGTGGACAACACTTTTCTCAAATTGAAAACCTTAAAAGCCACCAGAGAATTCACAGTGGTGAGAAACCCTATGGATGTGACCAGTGTGGACAACACTTCTCTACAATGGGGAACCTTAAAACACACCAGAGAATTCATACTGGAGAGAAGCCCTATGGGTGTGATCAGTGTGGACAACACTTCTCTCACATGAACAGCCTTAAAGAACACAGGAGAATTCACAGTGGTGAGAAACCCTATGGATGTGATCAGTGTGGACAACACTTCTCTACAATGGGGAACCTTAAAAGACACCAGATAATTCACACTGGAGAGAAACCCTATGGATGTGATCAGTGTGGGCAACATTTCTCTCAAATGTCCAAACTTAAAATACACCAGATAATTCATACTGGAGAGAAACCCTATGGATGTGATCAGTGTGGACAACACTTTTCTCAAATTGAAAACCTTAAAAGCCACCAGAGAATTCACACTGGAGAGAAACCATATGGATGTGATCAGTGTGGACAACATTTCTCTCGAATGGCACACCTTAAAATACACCAGAGAATTCATACTGGAGAGAAACCCTATGGATGTGATCAGTGTGGACAACACTTTTCTAAAATGGCACACCTTAAAACACACCAGAGAATTCACACTGGGGAGAAATCCAAACAGGACATGCAGCATAGTTAACCAGGGCATTATTAACCTTGTACCACTAGAGATCATACCTAGAGATACTAGAGATTGTATACCATTTCCCCCCAAACAAAGACAATTAAACAATAACACACTGTCACTTCACTAGAACAGCTTGTATTGTTCTGAAGGAATTTGGAGCAATCATGTGCAAATGAAGCTTCTGTAGGAACTTGTGGCATTTTAGATGTGTTTTTCTTTGGTCTTGGGTCGTGTGATTTTGTGCTTTGGCTGTTTTATACTTTATGCAAGTTTTAAATTACTTCCTTTATTGATTTCAATGTGATATATTTGAGTTTTTTATGATTACTACTTTTAGTTTTTTAAGGATTATTATAAACCAGCAGCATTTTGTTTTTTGTGCTTATACAGGTGACCTGAGACAACACACACAAAAAATGCACAACAATTGTAGAATCAAATTATAAATGACTGGAAGAGTTGATAATTGAGTGCATTTTAGATGTGTTTTTCTTTGGTTTTGGTTCGTGTGATTTTGTGCTTTGGCTGTTTTATACTTTATGCAAGTTTTATACTTTATGCCAGTTTTAAATGACTTCCTTTATTGATTTCGCTGTGATATATTTGAGTTTTTTTATGATTACTACTTTTTTAAGGATTATTATAAACCAGCAGCATTTTGTTTTGTATGCTTATACTGGTGACACACACACACACACACACACACACACACACACACACACACACACACACACACACACACACACACACACACTCATGTTAACATTTTATATAATCATTTCAGTGGGTGTGTGACATACCATTCACTACATCCATCTGACATGTTTTGTACAATTCCATTGGGGTGTAACTCCTATTATATTTTACTTTGACTTCTATTTTTGTGTTATTTTAATAAACATTACAAGTAAAGAGATCTTTTTATTTTAGCTTTTGTTTACATCATCATCATCATCAATACAAACAGCTTAGATCAGTTCAGACTGAAGACATGTCAAACATGTTCACCCTTCTTTCCTCCTCTGAGGGGAGATGATTGTCCATTGACACCTTTATGAAGAGATGTCCAGTTGTGATGTTTTGCATTTCAATACTGGGTGTCTATGGGTGAAACTTGTATATAATGCATTTTCTAGTGATATATGTTGTAAGCACACCTGAGATTTTTCAAATAAAACCTGTTAAAGAAATATTGTCTATACATATAAGTTCTTAAATATTGCAGAGCCCAGGCCTTTCCTCCTTCATATTACGGTTAATCAATTGTATTTGTATCACATTATGAAAGCATAATAATGGTGTTAGTGAAGTATGTATGGAGACATCATACATGTGAAGACTTCTGTTACTGAACAAAAACTATATAAATTATTAATAGAGCTATTTTAACAAAACATAGCCCTTACAACACCTTTAACATTTTCACAAAGGATAATATGTTCTGTGTGATTTCTGTAGTTCTGCTGAAACTCATCAGAGTCAAAGAGGTGTAAAATGGTCTCAGTTCATCCATAATGTGATCATTAACTGGCATTGGATCTGTCCAATGCCAGACAACCATCACACTGATCACATCCATAGGGTTTCTCTCCAGTGTGAATTCTCTGGTGGCTTTTAAGGTTTCCCATTGTAGAGCAGTGCTGCCCACACTGATCACATCCATAGTTCACTCACGTTCACACAGACTAATAGAATGTACTTGTGTCAATAAATCAATGTATCATAATTTAGATAAAGTTTATGAACCTTACAAATACATCTCACAGTTACCAGTTTATTTCTAGAATGTTGCATAGCTTGTAAAGGAAGAAGACGTCCCTTGAGGGAGAGGAGTCAGAGATGGGTGGAGATCATGTAGCACTTTGTGATTGGTTGAGACATGATTCTATTGTTCTACTCTTTGGCCAATCAATCCCAAGCAGTTAGGGTTCCACCTCAGGCTCTCTAGTATAAGGAGAGTTTGTAGTTGTCATTTCTCCACAACTCCTCCAGGATATCAATAATTTCCGATCACATCTGACTGTGGACTCCAGACTTCAGCTGAAGATGAACTCTCTCAACCCCACCAGGAACAATTCTGCTCAACAGGGAGGACCCAATGATCATGAAGACCTCTGTAAGTTACTGATTGTGTCTATATGGATATACAGCATGTCATGAGGATGTTTTTTTTAATCATCAAGACCTCTGTAAGTTACTTACACCAAGTCATATGGATGTTTTTTTATCTAAACACTAAGTTACTTACTATGTCTATATGGATATACAGCATATGATAAGGATGATTTATCGAGTCATGTTTATTTGATTTATTATTAGTGTCGAAAACAACTGTTTTGTCTCTTTTGGTAAAATGCACAACAATTGTAGAATCAAATTATAAATGACTGGGAGAGTTGATAATTGAGTACATTAACTTCACATTAGTTTCTGAAATGTTGGTGCCATGGAGTACCTCTAAACATTGTTTCCTTTGTTTCCAATTCAGTACTCCATCATCAGTCACCAGAGGTGAATGAACAAAGAAAAGTGTCTAAGCAAAAATGCCACTGCTGTGATCAGTGTGGTAAACGCTTCCCTACAATATCCAGCCTTAAAATCCACCAGATAATTCATACTGGAGAAAAACCCTATGGATGTGATCAGTGTGGGCAACACTTCTCTCAAATGGCACACCTTAAAGAACACAGGAGAATTCACAGTGGTGAGAAACCCTATGGATGTGATCAGTGTGGACAACACTTCTCTACACTGGGGAACCTTAAAATCCACCAGAGAATTCATACTGGAGAAAAACCCTATGGATGTGATCAGTGTGGGCAACACTTCTCTCAACTGGCACACCTTAAAGAACACAGGAGAATTCACAGTGGTGAGAAACCCTATGGATGTGATCAGTGTGGACAACACTTCTCTACAATGGGGAACCTTAAAACACACCAGAGAATTCACACTGGAGAGAAACCCTATGGATGTAATCAGTGTGGACAACACTTCTCTCACATGAACATCCTTAAAGAACACAGGAGAATTCACAGTGGTGAGAAACCCTATGGATGTGATCAGTGTGGACAACACTTCTCTACAATGGGAAACCTTAAAAAACACCAGATAATTCACACTGGAGAGAAACCCTATGGATGTGATCAGTGTGGACAAAACTTCTCACAAATGTCAAGCCTTAAAAGACACAAGAAAATTCACACTGGAGAGAAACCCTATGGATGTGTTCAGTGTGGAAAACACTGCTCTACATTGGGAAACCTTAAAAGCCACCAGAGAATTCACACTGGGGAGAAACCCAAACAGGACATGCAGCATAGTTAACCAGGGCATTATTAACCTTGTACCACTAGAGATCATACAATTTCCCCCCAAACAAAGACAATTAAACAATAACACACTGTCACTTCACTCTGAGGGGAGATGATTGTCCATTGACACCTTTATGAAGAGATGTCCAGTTGTGATGTTTTGCATTTCAATACTGGGTGTCTATGGGTGAAACTTGTATATAATGCATTTTCTAGTGATATATGTTGTAAGCACACCTGAGATTTTTCAAATAAAACCTGTTAAAGAAATATTGTCTATACATATAAGTTCTTAAATATTGCAGAGCCCAGGCCTTTCCTCCTTCATATCACGGTTAATCAATTGTATTTGTATCACATTATGAAAGCATAATAATGGTGTTAGTGAAGTATGTATGGAGACATCATACATGTGAAGACTTCTGTTACTGAACAAAAACTATATACATTATTAATAGAGCTATTTTAACAAAACATAGCCCTTACAACACCTTTAACATTTTCACAAAGGTTAATATGTTCTGTGTGATTTCTGTAGTTCTGCTGAAACTCATCAGAGTCAAAGAGGTGTAAAATGGTCTCAGTTCATCCATAATGTGATCATTAACTGGCATTGGATCTGTCCAATGCCAGACAACCATCACACTGATCACATCCATAGGGTTTCTCTCCAGTGTGAATTCTCTGGTGGCTTTTAAGGTTTCCCATTGTAGAGCAGTGCTGTCCACACTGATCACATCCATAGTTCACTCACGTTCACACAGACGAATAGAATGTACTTGTGTCAATAAATCATTGTATCATAATTTAGATAAAGTTTATGAACCTTACAAATACATCTCACAGTTACCAGTTTATTTCTAGAATGTTGCATAGCTTGTAAAGGAAGGAGACGTCCCTTGAGGGGGAGGAGTCAGAGATGGGTGGAGATCATGTAGCACTTTGTGATTGGTTGAGACATGATTCTATTGTTCTACTCTTTGGCCAATCAATCCCAAGCAGTTAGGGTTCCACCTCAGGCTCTCTAGTATAAGGAGAGTTTGTAGTTGTCATTTCTCCACAACTCCTCCAGGATATCAATCATTTCTGATCACATCTGACTGTGGACTCCAGACTTTAGCTGAAGATGAACTCTCTCAACCCCACCAGGAACAATTCTGCTCAACAGGGAGGACCCAATGATCATGAACACCTCTGTAAGTTACTGATTGTGTCTATATGGATATACAGCATGTCATGAGAATGTTTATTTTAATCATCAAGACCTCTGTAAGTTACTTACACCAAGTCATAAGGATGTTTTTTTTATATAAACACTAAGTTACTTACTATGTCTATATGGATATACAGCATATGATAAGGATGATTTATCGAGTCATGTTTATTTGTTTTGATTTATTATTAGTGTCGACAACAACTGTTTTGTCTCTTTTGGTAAAATGCACAACAATTGTAGAATCAAATTATAAATGACTGGGAGAGTTGATAATTGAGTACATTAACTTCACATTAGTTTCTGAAATGTTGGTGCCATGGAGTACCTCTAAACATTGTTTCCTTTGTTTCCAATGCAGTACTCCATCATCAGTCACCAGAGGTGAATGAACAAAGAAAAGTGTCTAAGCAAAAATGCCACTGCTGTGATCAGTGTGGTAAACGCTTCCCTACAATATCCAGCCTTAAAATCCACCAGAGAATTCACACTGGAGAGAAACCCTATGGATGTGATCAGTGTGGACAACACTTCTCTCAAATGAACAGCCTTAAAACACACCAGAGAATTCACACTGGAGAGAACCCCTATGGATGTGATCAGTGTGGACAACAATGCTCTACAATGGGAAACCTTAAAAAACACCAGATAATTCACACTGGAGAGAAACCCTATGGATGTGATCAGTGTGGACAAAACTTCTCACAAATGTCAAGCCTTAAAAGACACAAGAAAATTCACACTGGAGAGAAACCCTATGGATGTGTTCAGTGTGGAAAACACTGCTCTACATTGGGAAACCTTAAAATCCACCAGAGTATTCACACTGGGGAGAAACCCAAACAGGACATGCAGCATAGTTAACCAGGGCATTATTAACCTTGTACCACTAGAGATCATACCATTTCCCCCCAAACAAAGACAATTAAACAATAACACACTGTCACTTCACTCTGAGGGGAGATGATTGTCCATTGACACCTTTATGAAGAGATGTCGAGTTGTGATGTTTTGCATTTCAATACTGGGTGTCTATGGGTGAAACTTGTATATAATGCATTTTCTAGTGATATATGTTGTAAGCACACCTGAGATTTTTCAAATAAAACCTGTTAAAGAAATATTGTCTATACATATAAGTTCTTAAATATTGCAGAGCCCAGGCCTTTCCTCCTTCATATTACGGTTAATCAATTGTATTTGTATCACATTTCACATTATGAAAGCATAATAATGGTGTTAGTGAAGTATGTATGGAGACATCATACATGTGAAGACTTCTGTTACTGAACAAAAACTATATAAATTATTAATAGAGCTATTTTAACAAAACATAGCCCTTACAACACCTTTAACATTTTCACAAAGGATAATATGTTCTGTGTGATTTCTGTAGTTCTGCTGAAACTCATCAGAGTCAAAGAGGTGTAAAATGGTCTCAGTTCATCCATAATGTGTTTATTAACTGGCATTGGATCTGTCCAATGCCAGACAACCATCACACTGATCACATCCATAGGGTTTCTCTCCAGTGTGAATTCTCTGGTGGCTTTTAAGGTTTCCCATTGTAGAGCAGTGCTGTCCACACTGATCACATCCATAGTTCACTCACGTTCACACAGACGAATAGAATGTACTTGTGTCAATAAATCAATGTATCATAATTTAGATAAAGTTTATGAACCTTACAAAATCTCACAGTTACCAGTTTATTTCTAGAATGTTGCATAGCTTGTAAAGGAAGGAGACGTCCCTTGAGGGGGAGGAGTCAGAGATGGGTGGAGATCATGTAGCACTTTGTGATTGGTTGAGACATGATTCTATTGTTCTACTCTTTGGCCAATCAATCCCAAGCAGTTAGGGTTCCACCTCAGGCTCTCTAGTATAAGGAGAGTTTGTAGTTGTCATTTCTCCACAACTCCTCCAGGATATCAATCATTTCTGATCACATCTGACTGTGGACTCCAGACTTCAGCTGAAGATGAACTCTCTCAACCCAACAGGAACAATTCTGCTCAACAGGGAGGACCCAATGCTCATGAAGACCTCTGTGTCGACCATCAGCCCTCTGCTCAGAGTATTACTCCGACTAAGTCTCTGCTTCGGTCTCCCGGCGCCGTCCGAGTCGCGGTTCACCTGGCCCACCTTGAAGGCGAACGTGTGCTCCTCTTCATCCTGCGTCACATTGACGTTGTCTTTCCGTCTTCTTCGTCTGCAGTTGGTATCATTATGTGTTGGACTTCTGCAAAGACTGCACCACTGTCTCTGTTCTTTCTGACCAGCAGCATCTCCGCACTCAAACGATTTGTGCCCTCTCTGGCCGCAGTTATAACAGGACAGTCTCACGTCGTTGTCCTTGCTTCTTAGTCTCATCACGCTGTCATCCCCGGAACTGCTACTGAACCTTTCAGTGATCTCGTAACTCCTCAGTTTGGACTTAAAGTCGGCGAAGGTGATCCTGTCATCACTTTGTGCGATGTGGATGGAAAATGGCTTATACGATTCTGGCAGCCCCTTCAGAACCATTGCTGTTAGCAAGCCATCACTCAAAGTCTCTTCCGCATTTCTCAGTGCTGTGATAGCTGTTTCTGCTCGTATAATATATGCTGTCATTGTTTCATCTGCAGTTTTCCGGAGCGACGTCAGCTCTGTGTACAAACTGATCACCCTCGGTTTCCCCTTGCCCGCATAGTGATCTTTCAGAATCTGTAACGCCTTTCTTCCGTCATCCGCTGCCTCACGCATAACTAACGACAAACTCGTATCATCGAGCACTTGAACCAATTCAGCGTAAGCATTTTCATTTTTCTCGGCGTCCTCAGCGGCTTTTACCTCGGCTGCTGCGTCTCTTACTGCGGCCTCATCTCCATCGAGTATTTCTTCGTCGTCGATATCGGGCTCGTACAGTATGGTGTCTTTCAGCCCTTTCAGCCGGAGGTAACCGAGAAATTTCACCAACCATAATTCAAAGTTCCCTTCATCTCCGTCAAAGCGAATACGGTTCCATTGGTTGTTGCCTCTACCACTGGGCTCCATGACCTGTTGAACAAAGCTAGCGTATCGCGTCAGATTCAACAACAACCAAAGCTAGCCGGAAGCATTACGGAGGGACAATAAGGAGACTCAGAGAGCAGATGTGGGTTTGCTTCCTTAGACCATGGCTGAGAGAAGCGAGTGTTTATTTTACTCATTATATACCCGTCAACACAATTGGCACATCCGGCATCCGGTTTCAGTATAAAAGCATATATAAATATACATACAGTGACAATGATATATTTATATACACAGACAATTAATGATCATTTTTAATACATCTCAACATAAGGGCTATGTTTTGTTAAAATAGCTCTATTAATAATTTATATAGTTTTTGTTCAGTAACAGAAGTCTTCACATGTATGATGTCTCCATACATACTTCACTAACACCATTATTATGCTTTCATAATGTGAAATGTAATGCAATATTTAAGAACTTATATGTATAGACAATATTTCTTTAACAGGTTTTATTTGAAAAATCTCAGGTGTGCTTACAACATATATCACTAGAAAATGCATTATATACAAGTTTCACCCATAGACACCCAGTATTGAAATGCAAAACAACTGGACATCTCTTCATAAAGGTGTCAATGGACAATCATCTCCCCTCAGAGGAGGGAAGATGGGTGAACATGTTTGACACATCTTCAGTCTGAACTGATCTAAGCTGTTTGTATTGATGATGATGATGATGATGATGATGATGATGATGATGATGATGATGATCCAAACAAAAGCTAAAATAAAAAGATCTCTTTACTTGTAATGTTTATTAAAATAACACAACAATAGAAGTCAAAGTAAAATATAATAGGAGTTACACCCCAATGGAATTGTACAAAACATGTCAGATGGATGTAGTGAATATGTCACACACCCACTGAAATGATTATATAAAATGTTAACATGTAAGTAATAAATCCTTTCTAACAAAGCTCTTGTCACACTGTTATATGGTAATTTATTGGTGTGTGCTCTTCTTAGTTCACCTGTATAATAATACAAACTAAATGCTGCTGGTTTATAATAAACCTTAAAAACCTTAAAGGAGTAGTTCATAAAGACATCAACTCACAGCAAAATCAATAAAGGAAAATGGTATGCGTGCGTGTGTGTGTTTGTGTTTTTTGTCTCAGGTCACCTGTATAAGCATAAAAAACAACATGCTGCTGGTTTATAATAATAATCCTTAGTAGTATTACTAGTAGTAGTAATCATAAAAAACTCAAATATATCATATATCACAGCGAAATCAATAAAGGAAGTAATTTAAAACTTGCATAAAGTATAAAACTTGCATAAAGTATAAAACTTGCATAAAGTATAAAACTTGCATAAAGTATAAAACTTGCATAAAGTATAAAACTTGCATAAAACAGCCAAAGCACAAAATCACACGACCCAAGACCAAAGAAAAACACATCTAAAATGCCACAAGTTCCTTTGTTTGGGGGGAAATGGTATGATCTCTAGTGGTACAAGGTTAATAATGTCTAGGGAAACGAACGAGACACAAGAACAAGAGGTGGTTGTTGAAATGAGTGATTTGGCAAATGTTCAGGCAGGTGAAGATGGCGAAACCAGTGAGATACAGGAACAAGAAGCAGGGGAGATGGATGATTTGGTCAGTGCTCAGGCAGGTGACAGTGGCCAGAGTGCAACATATCCCAGAAGAAAAGTGAAACCACCTCAGTATTTGGAGGATTATGAGTGTCAAGTAAAATCTGATGACCTAGATGACATAACCTTTGATTATTGTTATAGAGTCATTTGTGATGTGCCACACACAGTAAAGCAGGCAATGGCATCACCTGACTCTAAGTTATGGGCAAGAGCTATGGATGAGGAAATTGAATCACTAAAGGAAAAGGACACGTTTACCCTGACTAAACTGCCAGAAGGCAAAGAAATAGTGGGAGGTAGATGGGTGTATGCTTTAAAAACAAATGCAGATGAATCTAAACAATTCAAGGCACGTTATGTAGCAAAAGGTTTCAATCAAAAACCAGGTGTGGATTATGAAGATACTTTTTCACCAACGGCAAACCAGACTAGTGTGAGGGTATTGATGCAAAAGGCAGCACAAGAGAATATGATCTTACACCAAATGGACGTCAAAACGGCCTATTTGCATGCACCAATAGATTTTGAGATTTACATGAGACAACCAGAGGGATATGAAGTTACATCTGAGAATGGGGACATGCTGGTGTGTAAACTAAATAAATCTTTGTATGGTTTAAAACAATCAGGGAGAAATTGGAACAAGATGTTGCATGATTTTTTTAACAAAAAAATCAATTTATTCAGAACCCAGTTGATTATTGTGTTTACACAAGGGAAATGAAGGATCAAAAGGTATTCATTTTATTTTGGGTCGATGATATAATAATTGCAGCAAGTGATGACAATGTGATGATTGATGTCAAAGAAATGCTTACAGCAAAATTCAGAATGAAAGACTTAGGCAAATTGAAACATTTCATTGGTATTGATTTTGAACAAGGTGAACATTATGTGACTATGTCTGACATGCAGGACTGCAAGCCAAGAACAACACCCTGTGAGGCAAAATTGAACTACACTGACAGCAGTGAGTCATTGGGGGATGTGAGAAAGTACAGGGAAGTTGTGGGTAGTCTAATATACTTGACTACTTGTACCAGGCCAGATCTGAGTTTTGTAGTGGGAAAACTTTCACAATATTTTTCTAAACCAACAGAAGAGCAGTGGATCACAGTGAAACATGTGCTGAGATATCTGAAGGGAACCAGGGAAAAATCCTTATGCTATAGGAAATGTGAGGAACTAGGCTTGATAGCATATAGTGATGCAAACTGGGCAGAGGATGCAAGTGACAGACGTAGCACTAGTGGTTATTGTGTCAGCCTAAACCCAGAGGGCCCTTTGATTTCATGGAGGTCTAAAAAGCAATACACCGTAGCACTTTCAACTTGTGAAGCTGAGTACATGGCAACTCTACAAGAGTGTTTGTATTTGATTCAATTGTTACAATGTATTGATGAATTTCATTACATGCAGCCAAAGATTTACGAGGACAATCAAGGTACAATAGCGTTAGCTAAAAATCCTGTACAGAGACAGAGGTCAAAACATATTGACATAAGATACCACTTTGTAAGATCAACTGTCAATGATGGTAAAGTGATTCTCGAGTATTGTCCAACTGAACAAATGGTTGCCGATGTTATGACAAAACCAGCCAGGCTGTGTCAATTGATACATTTTGAGGGTTTCATGTTTGGAGAATAACACACAGTCCAAAGTTTTTTTTTCAAGGGTTCTTTGTTTTTTTTGTTTGGTTATTTATCTTTATGTTTACCAATTCACGATCAAGTGGGGGTGTTGAGATGTATTAAAAATGATCATTCATTGTCTGTGTATATAAATATATCATTGTCACTGTATGTATATTTATACATGCTTTTATACTGAAACCGGATGCCGGATGTGCCAATTGTGTTGACGGGTATATAATGAGTAAAATAAACACTCGCTTCTCTCAGCCATGGTCTAAGGAAGCAAACCCACATCTGCTCTCTGAGTCTCCTTATTGTCCCTCCGTAATGCTTCCGGCTAGCTTTGGTTGTTGTTGAATCTGACGCGATACGCTAGCTTTGTTCAACACCTTACAACACCTTTAACATTTTCACAAAGGATAATATGTTCTGTGTGATTTCTGTAGTTCTGCTGAAACTCATCAGAGTCAAAGAGGAGTAAAATGGTCTCAGTTCATCCATAATGTGATCATTAACTGGCATTGGATCTGTCCAATGCCAGACAACCATCACACTGATCACATCCATAGGGTTTCTCTCCAGTGTGAATTCTCTGGATGCTTTTAAGGTTTCCCATTGTAGAGCAGTGCTGTCCACACTGATCACATCCATAGTTCACTCACGTTCACACAGACTAATAGAATGTACTTGTGTCAATAAATCAATGTATCATAATTTAGATAAAGTTTATGAACCTTACAAATACATCTCACAGTTACCAGTTTATTTCTAGAATGTTGCATAGCTTGTAAAGGAAGGAGACGTCCCTTGAGGGGGAGGAGTCAGAGATGGGTGGAGATCATGTAGCACTTTGTGATTGGTTGAGACATGATTATATTGTTCTACTCTTTGGCCAATCAATCCCAAGCAGTTAGGGTTCCACCTCAGGCTTTGTAGTTTTTAGTTGTCATTTCTCCACAACTCCTCCAGGATATCAATCATTTCTGATCACATCTGACTGTGGACTCCAGACTTCAGCTGAAGATGAACTCTCTCAACCCCACCAGGAACAATTCTGCTCAACAGGGAGGACCCAATGATCATGAAGACCTCTGTAAGTTACTGATTGTGTCTATATGGATATACAGCATGTCATGAGGATGTTTTTTTTAATCATCAAGACCTCTGTAAGTTACTTACACCAAGTCATATGGATGTTTTTTTTTATCTAAACACTAAGTTACTTACTATGTCTATATGGATATACAGCATATGATAAGGATGATTTATCGAGTCATGTTTATTTGATTTATTATTAGTGTCGACAACAACTGTTTTGTCTCTTTTGGTAAAATGCACAACAATTGTAGAATCAAATTATAAATGACTGGGAGAGTTGATAATTGAGTACATTAACTTAGTTAGTTTCTGAAATGTTGGTGCCATGGAGTACCTCTAAACATTGTTTCCTTTGTTTCCAATTCAGTACTCCATCATCAGTCACCAGAGGTGAATGAACAAAGAAAAGTGTCTAAGCAAAAATGCCACTGCTGTGATCAGTGTGGTAAACGCTTCCCTACAATATCCAGCCTTAAAATCCACCAGAGAATTCATACTGGAGAAAAACCCTATGGATGTGATCAGTGTGGGCAACACTTCTCTCAAATGGCACACCTTAAAGAACACAGGAGAATTCACAGTGGTGAGAAACCCTATGGATGTGATCAGTGTGGACAACACTTCTCTACAATGGGGAACCTTAAAATCCACCAGAGAATTCATACTGGAGAAAAACCCTATGGATGTGATCAGTGTGGGCAACACTTCTCTCAACTGGCACACCTTAAAGAACACAGGAGAATTCACAGTGGTGAGAAACCCTATGGATGTGACCAGTGTGGACAACACTTCTCTACAATGGGGAACCTTAAAACACACCAGATAATTCACACTGGAGAGAAACCCTATGGATGTGATCAGTGTGGACAACACTTCTCTACAATGGGGAACCTTAAAACACACCAGAGAATTCACACTGGAGAGTAACCCTATGGATGTAATCAGTGTGGACAACACTTCTCTCACATGAACAGCCTTAAAACACACCAGAGAATTCACACTGGAGAGAAACCCTATGGATGTGATCAGTGTGGACAACACTTCTCTCAAATGAACAGCCTTAAAACACACCAGAGAATTCACACATCAATACAAACAGCTTAGATCAGTTCAGACTGAAGATGTGTCAAACATGTTCACCCTTCTTTCCTCCTCTGAGGGGAGATGATTGTCCATTGACACCTTCATGAAGAGATGTCCAGTTGTGATGCTTTGCATTTCAATACTGGGTGTCTATGGGTGAAACTTGTATATAATGCATTTTCTAGTGATATATGATGTAAGCACACCTGAGATTTTTCAAATAAAACCAGTTAAAGAAATATTGTCTATACATATAAGTTCTTAAATATTGCAGAGCCCAGGCCTTTCCTCCTTCATATTACGGTTAATCAATTGTATTTGTATCACATTTCACATTATGAAAGCATAATAATGGTGTTAGTGAAGTATGTATGGAGACATCATACAGGTGAAGACTTCTGTTACTGAACATATGCTGTCACAATTAAAGACTGTTCTGTTTCCTACTGTATTTGTTTTCCTCTTTCTTTCTCTTCTGCACCATCATTGTTTTTGATATTTGTCACCCAAAAGCCAAAACAATGACTACAGTACATGGCTGCTTGACTGTCAGGATTTCAAACAGTAACACTTGATCTGTTTTGTGTTGTATCTTTTATTACAAAAAGACACATTTTTCTTTTATATCTTGTGTTGGGGTTTCTTTTTGGATTGCTTCTGAACTGAATATTGGTTGCAATTTATGTTTGGTGATGATTTTTGTTATTTTCAGTGAAGGCAAATAATATGTTGTAACCAAACCCACCTCTGGTTGAAATACAAAGAGACTGTTCAAATCAATTTAAGGGTTCGTTCATTTTTATTGAGTCCTTAAATTTGTGCGATTCCCCTCACACCACCTGGCTACACAAAAAAGGAGAGGCTAAGATCCTCTCTGGTAGGTAGGTACACGCCTTCCTGGCACCCCAAAGCAGCTAAACTGACTCCATTACAAATGGCTCAAGGGCACAGGACTGTATACAGTAGATCCTTTTTTCACATATACGGCTGTAAAGTGTAACTCATACATGGAGCATCACGTACGCACGGCCGCACGCAGGCAGGCAGGGTGGAACTTTAAGCTGAGCTTCATTTGTCCTCCACGTCTGGCTCCATGCTGCTGACCACCTGGCTGGGACTGACTGACTGACTGAGTGACTGTCAGCCTGACTGACTGATGTGACCCAATGGGCTCACACAAAGCCTCATGTTGAGATTGAAACCAGTGGCCAATATCAAAGACAGGCCTGACCTGAGGACATGGTCATGCATCTACTAGCTGCCATGGCTACCATGGGGGGGAGAGAGAGAGAGAGAGAGAGAGAGAGAGAGAGAGACAGAGTGTGTGCGTGTGCGTTTGTGTGTATGAAGCGCTCACCACTATGCAGGGTCTGTTTGCCTCCGGACAACACTCCACTGGGCAGCATGCCTGTAGGAGTCAGTCCCTTCAGAGTGACAAATTATGTTGCCGGGTGCATGTGTTTGGTCCGACATACTAACAGTCCTACCTCACAGGAAGCCACGGGTTAGTTTTAACCTGCCACGGATTAGTTGTAACTGGCCACGCATGTCAGGAGTGACAGTGTTGTGGAACTAATGCTTGTCGGACTGTTAGTATAGGCCTATGTCTAACAAACATATGCACCCAGATGTGGCCAAAATGAAGCAAACTGTATGAGACATTAGAGAACAGTGATCTGTATATCACAGCTATGTGTGTGTGCACATCGCTTTTACGTTCCCGTATGATTCATGGTCTTTAGGCTTAATTGTGCATGTAATGTGGACGAGTGTGCTGTGTGTACATCTGCCTGAAGTGTAAGCGCGAGTGCATTTTTGTACATTTTAAAATGTCAACGAGTATGTGTGTTCGTGCCCCTGATTTCATATGCATGATGATAGCTGAAGGTGTCTTTGTGTGCGTGCGCGTGCGTGCGTGCGTGCGTGCGTGCGTGCGTGCGTGCGTGCGTGCGTGCATGCGTGCGTGCGTGCGTGCGTGCGTTCATTTGTGGCTCACGCTGGCCGGTCAGTGCCAACATGCCTCCAGGACGAGAGAGGTGCTGGGAAATTGATTTAGCTGATGTCTGAGGGCGACAGAGATGAATCTGTGTGTCTGATGATCGCAGGAGAGAGAACCAGTGGTGGAAAAAAGTATAACGTTTTTAAGTAAGAGTATCAATACCGTAAACGTTCAGAGTTCAAAATGTACTTGAGTAAAAGTAAAAAAAGTATTGGCATGAAAATGTACTTAAAGTATAGTTATTATACAGAATGTCCCATTTCAAGTTTTCAAATGTATAAAGATCTTGCCAAACATCGTCTGTTTAATGGGTCAATGGTCCCGCTTAGATTATTTTCCAGCTTCAATGTCTATCATTAATTTCAGCACTATACCTGTATTATTTTATCTTGCTCCTCTATCAAATTTGACATTTTGAAATAATTAGTTTTGCACAGTCACGAGGAAGCATGAGGTCAGTCACACACGCGTGCACACGCGCGCACACACGCACACACACACACACACACACACACACACACACACACACACACACACACACACACACACACACACACACACACACACACACACACACACACACACAAACACACACACGTGCCTCCCATCCACTTCTTGGTTAGAAGTGGATGGAACGTTCATATTTCTCATCCTGTGTCGTTTCACTTTTGCCACGACCACCATTTCAATGGGCTCTAACTAAACAGATGGATGTTTTCCCGTGATTGCACATGCAGGGAATGGCTCTCTCTTCAATCAATATTCTGTGACTACTTAAAAGGTCATATCCTGCCGAAAACTTAGTTATTTTTATTCTCTTGTTGAATGATGGTCACGGCCACACAGCCAACTCAAGATACGGCCACGGAGCCGACTTGGGGACCCAACACAAGGACAACACAAGAGACGGTCACGGCCACACAGCCAACTCAAGATACGGCCACGGAGCCGACTTGGGGACCCAACACAAGGACAACACAAGAGACGGTCACGGCCACACAGCCAACTCAAGATACGGCCACGGAGCCGACTTGGGGACCCAACACAAGGACAACACAAGAGACGGTCACGGCCACACAGCCAACTCAAGATACGGCCACGGAGCCGACTTGGGGACCCAACACAAGGACAACACAAGAGACGGTCACGGCCACACAGCCAACTCAAGATACGGCCACGGAGCCGACTTGGGGACCCAACACAAGGACAACACAAGAGACGGTCACGGCCACACAGCCAACTCAAGATACGGCCACGGAGCCGACTTGGGGACCCAACACAAGGACAACACAAGAGACGGTCACGGCCACACAGCCAACTCAAGATACGGCCACGGAGCCGACTTGGGGACCCAACACAAGGACAACACAAGAGACGGTCACGGCCACACAGCCAACTCAAGATACGGCCACGGAGCCGACTTGGGGACCCAACACAAGGACAACACAAGAGACGGTCACGGCCACACAGCCAACTCAAGATACGGCCACGGAGCCGACTTGGGGACCCAACACAAGGACAACACAAGAGACGGTCACGGCCACACAGCCAACTCAAGATACGGCCACGGAGCCGACTTGGGGACCCAACACAAGGACAACACAAGAGACGGTCACGGCCACACAGCCAACTCAAGATACGGCCACGGAGCCGACTTGGGGACCCAACACAAGGACAACACAAGAGACGGTCACGGCCACACAGCCAACTCAAGATACGGCCACTGAGCCGACTTGGGGACCCAACACAAGGACAACACAAGAGACGGTCACGGCCACACAGCCAACTCAAGATACGGCCACGGAGCCGACTTGGGGACCCAACACAAGGACAACACAAGAGACGGTCACGGCCACACAGCCAACTCAAGATACGGCCACGGAGCCGACTTGGGGACCCAACACAAGGACAACACAAGAGACGGTCACGGCCACACAGCCAACTCAAGATACGGCCACGGAGCCGACTTGGGGACCCAACACAAGGACAACACAAGAGACGGTCACGGCCACACAGCCAACTCAAGATACGGCCACGGAGCCGACTTGGGGACCCAACACAAGGACAACACAAGAGACGGTCACGGCCACACAGCCAACTCAAGATACGGCCACGGAGCCGACTTGGGGACCCAACACAAGGACAACACAAGAGACGGTCACGGCCACACAGCCAACTCAAGATACGGCCACGGAGCCGACTTGGGGACCCAACACAAGGACAACACAAGAGACGGTCACGGCCACACAGCCAACTCAAGATACGGCCACGGAGCCGACTTGGGGACCCAACACAAGGACAACACAAGAGACGGTCACGGCCACACAGCCAACTCAAGATACGGCCACGGAGCCGACTTGGGGACCCAACACAAGGACAACACAAGAGACGGTCACGGCCACACAGCCAACTCAAGATACGGCCACGGAGCCGACTTGGGGACCCAACACAAGGACAACACAAGAGACGGTCACGGCCACACAGCCAACTCAAGATACGGCCACGGAGCCGACTTGGGGACCCAACACAAGGACAACACAAGAGACGGTCACGGCCACACAGCCAACTCAAGATACGGCCACGGAGCCGACTTGGGGACCCAACACAAGGACAACACAAGAGACGGTCACGGCCACACAGCCAACTCAAGATACGGCCACGGAGCCGACTTGGGGACCCAACACAAGGACAACACAAGAGACGGTCACGGCCACACAGCCAACTCAAGATACGGCCACGGAGCCGACTTGGGGACCCAACACAAGGACAACACAAGAGACGGTCACGGCCACACAGCCAACTCAAGATACGGCCACTGAGCCGACTTGGGGACCCAACACAAGAGACGGTCACGGCCACACAGCCAACTCAAGATACGGCCACGGAGCCGACTTGGGGACCCAACACAAGGACAACACAAGAGACGGTCACGGCCACACAGCCAACTCAAGATACGGCCACGGAGCCGACTTGGGGACCCAACACAAGGACAACACAAGAGACGGTCACGGCCACACAGCCAACTCAAGATACGGCCACGGAGCCGACTTGGGGACCCAACACAAGGACAACACAAGAGACGGTCACGGCCACACAGCCAACTCAAGATACGGCCACGGAGCCGACTTGGGGACCCAACACAAGGACAACACAAGAGACGGTCACGGCCACACAGCCAACTCAAGATACGGCCACGGAGCCGACTTGGGGACCCAACACAAGGACAACACAAGAGACGGTCACGGCCACACAGCCAACTCAAGATACTGCCACGGAGCCGACTTGGGGACCCAACACAAGGACAACACAAGAGACGGTCACGGCCACACAGCCAACTCAAGATACGGCCACGGAGCCGACTTGGGGACCCAACACAAGGACAACACAAGAGACGGTCACGGCCACACAGCCAACTCAAGATACGGCCACGGAGCCGACTTGGGGACCCAACACAAGGACAACACAAGAGACGGTCACGGCCACACAGCCAACTCAAGATACGGCCACGGAGCCGACTTGGGGACCCAACACAAGGACAACACAAGAGACGGTCACGGCCAAACAGCCAACTCAAGATACTGCCACGGAGCCGACTTGGGGACCCAACACAAGGACAACACAAGAGACGGTCACGGCCACACAGCCAACTCAAGATACGGCCACGGAGCCGACTTGGGGACCCAACACAAGGACAACACAAGAGACGGTCACGGCCACACAGCCAACTCAAGATACTGCCACGGAGCCGACTTGGGGACCCAACACAAGGACAACACAAGAGACGGTCACGGCCACACAGCCAACTCAAGGTACGGCCATGGAGCCGACTTGGGGACCCAACGCAGCTCCTCCAAGGAAAATAAACAAATTAACGGAGCTGAACGTGAATCCCCCCCACCGCCCACCCCTTTTTTTCCCTCACTGTATATGTTTCTTTTCCATTTTTACCTCCTTTATGATGAATTCCTGTTCTGTCCTTTGTCTATATAGAAGTGTCTATTTGTACGTCTCTAAATGTTTTTGATGATTTGAACATGGTGGACCCTATTGGAAACAAGTGTAATGCTTAATTGGGTCGTCCACTCACAGTTAACAGCCTTTGTATTGAGTTTGTGCTTGAAATGTACTGTAATTCTGCAAACTGTTGCATGCATGTGTGTGCCTTGCTTGCGTCTTTATTTTCATTTTGGTCGGCGCTGCTTGTTTGCGACGGTTGCATGTGTGTTTGATTCGTCTTGGCGCTTGCGTGTGTGTGTGTGTGTGTGTGTGTGTGTGTGTG
>NC_136806.1:62295946-62455946 GCF_951216825.1 Electrona antarctica
AGACCACACTGTTATTAGTGTTTATTTACAAAGTTAATTTGCATAAGAAAGGTCTAGTAAATCACCCCGGCAGAGTAATCAAGGATAGTGATGGGAGATTAATCGGCAAACACATCGATATCGGCCTTAAAAAGATATATCGGTAATCGGTATCGGTAAAATAATATATCGGTTTTAGCAGATATTTTATTTTATAATTTATTATTATGTTGAAAAAAATAATAAAAAAGAGTTTATAGGCCTAAGCCTTTTTTCAGAATGGCAAAAGTGATTATATTTTCTTAATACAGAATGAGATCATATCGGTTACATCGGTTATCGACCATAACAGCAATGAATTATATCGGATATCGATATCGGCCAAACATGTCTCATCGGTATACATCCCTAATCAAGGATCTCAGATAATTAATACATTTGACCTATCTTTGTTGTTAACCCATTTATGACCTTTTTTCTTTGTCAAGGACCCACATAATTATATGTATGTGGTCACGGACCTCCATCTCAAAATATGCTGTTCCAGGGACCCCCGGAAGCAAAGATTTGAGTTAAAAGCGTTCTGGAAGAATATTCAAAGATTTGCGCCACATTTTCAAGATTTTTCAAAAATCTACAAGCTCGTATAGCGCGGCACTCGGTGCCACGCTGTGAGCTTGTAGATCTGCTATTTTTCAACAGCTAAAGTATAACATAATCCTTAAAACACCAACAGGGGTTCTCGTCCTGAATGGGTTAAACAAGTGGGAAGCGAGCAGTGGTAAAATAAAGTGCGTTGTATACGTGTTAATACAGCCAATGAGCAGTGATGGGAAAATGTTTCCATGTTTTACTTATTTATCAATGTATCAATACTGCAATATATAAATATAGTCCGGAACTCAAAATGTACTTGTTTATTGGCATCAAGATGTACTTAAAGTACCAGAAGTAAAAGTAGCCTACTCATTGTGGTCTCATTTCAAGTTTTCAAATGTATACAAATAATTTGAAAATAGCCGATCAGTAACATTATTAAGTACATCTCAGTGACATCACAAAGATGTACTTCGTAATGTTACTGCTCATGTTTCAGACCTCCAGTTCTAGGCAACACAGAATGGGGGGGACTTTTTTTTTAATACTTCCACACAACAACTCTTAAGGTATATTAATGACATAGTAAAATGTTGAAAATGAGTGGCATTCCCCTTTAAGTACAGTACGTATGTACATGCACTAGGTTGCTTTCCACCACTGCCGAATGAGCAGTGGTTTTGTTGAAGGACGAGGCGTTGATGCCTTTTAATGAGCCATCCGGAAGGTGGTGAATTATTTACCGTTGTGTTGGCAGGAGTTCTGGCCAGGGATGAAAGCCCTGTTGACGCCCCAGGAGAGCTGAAAGGGGGCAGGGAAAACTACTAGCTAGAGCCTGCCCTCCACCGCACTGGGCGCTAAGAGCTAGTTCAGAGCTGTTAGCTGACTAACAGCAGTTTGTTCATTAGCAGCCCCTTATTGCTGGCTGACAACACCCCAGTCAGAGTCAGTTAAAACCGGGTCAACAGTTTTACAGGTGGCCCCGCAGGCGGCTCGCGGGAGGAGAGGAGTCATTAGGACAGTTGGGAACCAGCGTCTAATGGTTTACGAGCTTTGGCTGCAGTGGAATACGTGTTCTTTTATGCACGGAAAAACATATACCGTCTTCTGTTCTTTGAAGTAGTAGTATGTATAAGGAGAAGTATATTGAATTTAAAGATAGCCCCGCCATATACAGAGAGATTGATGTGAGTGACAAAAATATATTGTGACCGAAGGTCACGTTGACTATATGAAAACCAACATATCCCGTCCGTTAGTTAGTTTTGTCACCCACGTCTCCATATATGGTATCGCACCTCGTGACATTTCGTGACATTTCATGGAGACCCTTAGATCTCCATATATGGCGGTCAGTCCATCATATGTCAGTCTGACATCAAACCGTCTACACTTCAGGCCTGAAAATGTCAATTAAAAAAAAGAAAAAAAGGTCTATAAATGGGCATTCCCAGACTACAGACTACGAATACAATCCCTGTTATGCCCATATATGGAGATCCTTGGTTTGTCATCAATATGAAGCCCATATATGGGAATGTCAATATATGGGCATACTGTGACAGTCTCATGATAACCAGTGTGGTCGCCGTGACGCGAGTCACACTTGGAAATGAACTAAGTTGGTACCACACATGGATTTCCGTTATGTGGAGCTGATAGTCGGCTGATCATGCCAAAGCGCCAGCACTCCCCCAGCAGTCTGCCGTCATGCAGGCCCGTCACCCAGGCGGATTGCGTGCGCACGACCTCGCCCTTCTCGCCCTCGGGGGGTCTTATTGGTGTATTTTCGAATTAAGCATCCGAGCATTGAAATGATGTTCGAGTACCAGCCTGTCAAACCATTGAAAACATATTTAGGGCAAGCTAAATAATATCTCCATAATGAGATTTTTCTGATGAAAATCCACCTGCCACATCAAAAAGTTCGTTTTTTAATTAACCTATTTTGGGCGGGAACCCCTTTTTGGTGTTAGCATTATGTTATGCTTTAGCTATTGAAAAATAGCAGCGCCACCGGGTGGCGCGCTACGAGCTTGTAGGTCTGCTATTTTTGAAAAATCGAAGAATGACTGACATAAACATAGCTTTTTCAGAAAACATTTTCAAACAGACATTTTTAGAATCTGATCTCAGGTCAAAATGGTTTAAGCATCCGAGTTTTGAAATGATGTTCGAGTACCAGCCTGTCAAACCATTGAACACTTATTTAGGGCAAGCTAAATAATATCTCCATAATGGAGATTTTTCCAGATGAAAATCCACCTGCCACATCAAAAAGTTAGTTTTTTAATTAAATGTGTGATAGCAAAATTTGAATAGAGCATTTCAAATGTTCTCCTCTGGGTTCAAATTCCATTATCTTCATCTCAGAAACTGTCAGCCCATAGAGATTTCATCTTGCACAACAACACGTTACTCTATTTAGAGTAGAGACTGACTCAACGTTGCTATAAGGTGGGGAAATTAATCATGCCTTTCAAATGTAATCCCGAAAGCCATGAGTCCAATAAACTGCACCTAACTCCACCAAAGAACCGGAAGAAAAAGCAACAGTATGACATTTGATCCATTGTTAACAAGTCTGCAGGTACATCATGTCATTCCCTCCTTTAGCAAGCAATGTTCTTTTGTTCCTGTCGAGCCATCTGAGCCTTGCTATAGATGAGCTCTCAGAATAGCCTTTAACTTTATTACTGCCACTAGGTGGTAGCATAACCACACGTCCGCTCTCACGCTAAACTCCTTGTATAATTTCCGGGTTATTCAGAGAAGCGGGGGCTGTTGATGTGAGCACAGTCATCGTTAGCCGCAGCTCCTTAGCTATCATTACAGACAGTTACACGTGCTCAGCGATGCGATGCGATACAAAATCACAAATGATTACGATCGTCGGGATGCGCCACGGCTCACCGTGGACAGCGCTCGAACCTTTAGAGATACAGCGCTTTAGAAATCCTGTTATAATGGAGGCTCAATGGAGCTGGATTTAAAAATCCCATAGCTGGTGGGGACGGAGGCTCTCCATAGTAACCTGAGCAATGATAAAAGGTAAATTGACGGTCGCCACTTTCAAGTATACGGTTGTCTACGAACATGTACGTAGATAGCACCTTTAGTACTCTTAGCTTTAGCTACGTTTATAAACGTAGATAGCAGCGAAAAAGTTAATGCATAAAAAATCAACCTTTCGGTTAAATAACAGGACATTACTGCAGAGGAAGAGGGAGTTTTACTGTCTTAATATTACAGCTTAGTAGTTGTTCCAAGGATTGTACAGCATCTTCTAGGGTTATATTGATTATAGTGCGGCGGATAACCAAACCAATTGTGCATTTTATGACTAAAGCATGAAACTTTCAGAATATCATCTACACACCCAAAGGTTTGACTTCAGACGTGGAACCACTTTCTGACTGACCTCTGGTGACCTTGAGGGGTCATTGACCTCAGAATTGCATTTTTGCACGTTTTGCTCCATTATTTTCCACTATAATAATTATTTATGTTTGTTAAATGGAAGTTTTGTTCTAATGAATGACAACTTAAACCCCAATAGTCTACATAAATGGTGAATCATGTCAACTTTTATGATATAAATGTTATGACATTGTTATAACATTAAAACATCTAGGAGAGAGAGTGCGGAGAGAGAGTAAGGCGGGTTAAGCTCATATATGGAAGGTATTGTGCATGTTATGACTAAAGCATGGCACTTTCTACAGTGTTTCTATATACCATGAAGTTTTTTTTTAGATGTGGAAACACTTCTGAATTTACATCTGGAAATTGTCAGAGGCTGTACACATTTCGGGCTGTCAAACCATGCTGTAAACTGCCCATGTTAAACCCAGAAATGTTTTTTCCTTTAAACTTTATGATTAAAATGTCATCTATAGGCTGGCAGATGATGATTGTTTGCTAAAAGTTATATGTTGGACAATTTGAGTAATTAGCATAATGAGCAAATCAATTGCCTAATGAGCAAATTAACTGGAAATGGCTATCATTTTGCATCCATTGAACTGAGGTGACTTAAGAGTCAAAGTCTATGTTTGTGATATCCAGAAATGCATCTGTTATTATGGTGAAGTCATACACCCTTTCTTCATTAGCATAATTGGCATAAATTATGTAAAACATAGGTACAAATTAGGAATTAGCTATAGTGTTATTGCTTTTAGTCAACATATCAAGGTTGTTTTAGAGTCTACATCTATATTATGTTACATAAATTAATCTCTTGCCATAACTAAATTATGAAATTGTTCCTCATTTGCATAATTTGCATAAAGTATATAATAATTCGTCTTTCGGCCTATTTTATGACATGTCTAATCCATTGGAGTGACGGGGCAGCAGTGGCT
The DNA here is from genome assembly GCF_951216825.1 of Electrona antarctica. Classification (NCBI taxonomy): domain Eukaryota; kingdom Metazoa; phylum Chordata; class Actinopteri; order Myctophiformes; family Myctophidae; genus Electrona; species Electrona antarctica. Next base: position 62,300,890 of record NC_136806.1, read on the forward strand.
CATGAGGTAGATGATCGGACGTCTTGGAATCTGAAAGCACGGCATGATGCACACTCTGCATTGGAACATTGATGAACATGTCTGTGATAAAAGCAGGCATCGAGTGTTATCAGATGCTTGTGCTTGTGATAGTGTCTCCTTACTCTCCTACCCTGTGAGAAAGTACCATGCCTAGTCTCTCAATACAGTTCCTGTTGGAACTTCTACAACCCATTCACAAGAAGGATGGCCATAGCTGAATGAGCCACCTGGGAAACAGAAGGTCCCAGGTTAAATTCCAGGCCCCGGCAATGTGTCGAGGTATACATAAGCAAGACCCTTAATCCCCAACTACCCCTGACCTCAAAGGTCTGACGGCCTTGAGCAGCAATAACATTATTGAAGCAGAAAACTGAATTTTCCAATATGGTTAATATAAGGTCTGATACACAAAGATGAAGACAAAGAAGATGTAGAGGCTGAAGGGAATGAGGAGAGAGATGATGAAGATAGTGGAAAAAGACCATTGAGTGTGAGGTTGTGGTTCTAAGTGAACTCACTAGTGCTCATTATGGTACATTTTTTGTCCACTCAGTCTGTGTCTCAGAGTAGGGCTGTGGACAGTTCAGAGACTTGCCTACCGGTGACATTGTCGGTAGGCAGGTTTTTCATTTTGAACATTTAAATGTTTTAATTTGATTTTGTATTAATGTGAGAACAATGACTTCTATAATAGCTAACTTTCCAAAAATATAGTCTTCAGTTTATATTAGCTTGGATTCTCCATCGATGTCACTGGTAGCAAGTGTTATGACAGAAATGGTACCATATTATCTCCCAACATCTCCTTAAATTCCTGCCACCTGGTATAGAAGGCTTAAGAGTATCCAACAGTTACTTCCCCCAAAACGTATGAACCCTGAAAGCTCGCCATGCTGCCTCCAAAACCAAAATCATGAGATGAATAGGGCATACAATAGCAGTGGCAGCCATTTTCGGGTTCCATCGTTCCAGACCCCATTGTTTTTTCCCCCATAGAGATTTCTACGAATATTTATATAAAAACAACAATAAGCCTATAGAATCAAGCCATCCAGGACCGTACTGAATCATGACGTTAAAACATTTGATTCTGTGATTTCTTTTTAAATATTTAATTATATAATATACAATAGCCTTTGTTTTTCACAGCATTTATGAATCCTGGATTGATATATATATTGTTTGGAAATCTCTATATGAATGGAGTCTGGATGGATGGAACCATAAAATAGCCACCACTGCTATGCCCTATAGCACCTTTGAATATACTGTAACGATATTCATTGGATATAAAAACCAAAAAAACTCATCAATCAAGTCTTTCTGTATTTTTTTCTTCCATAACTTCATTAAAAAAAGATTAAGACCAATACAATAATGTTAAAATAACTATCTCTTCTGTGGTTCTTGTCATTTTTTACTCTTCGCTGCCACAAGCTCCTGTGCAGCTTTCTTGGCTTTGACCATCTCCTTATACCTCTTCATACAGTCCTTTTTGTAGCTCTATGAAGAGCTGCATCTTTATTTTATTTTGCTAGCAATGTAGAAAGTGTCATGCTTTCGTCATAAAATGCACAATACCTTCCATATATGAGAGTAGTCTATATATGGGGCTGTACCTTACACATTTTTGCCACTGGGGGCGCTAGTGAGTAATTTATGTTAATTTATGTTAATTTATTCATACATTCCATACATTCCATACATTCCATACATTCCATACATTCCATACATTCCATAATCATATTGTATATATCATAAAAATCATATTATATTATAATTATTATTATTATTATTATTATAATCGTTTTATTTATGTATGTGATGTATTGCCATGCTTTTTGTTCTTGCTTATTATAAATCTCTCTGGATTAAGAGCTTAAGTGTTTTATAACATTAAGTGCTTAAAATCTGTCCCTATCTCTCCCTCTCTCTCTCTGTCCCCTTTGCGTGCGTGTTTTTCATGAAGGGGGGTGTGACAGTCTCTCACACCCCAAAGCCCCCAGACACAGCGTCTCCAGGTGTGAATAGGACAATAGAAAGTTTAGATTAACCTATGTGTAGGGGTGGGGGTGGGGGTGGGGGATCCCTTATCTTTTACAACTGCCAGGTGGCAGTTGTAACCGGGGGTGGGGGGGGGGCATTCTCTTTGAACTGCCAGCTGGCAGATTGGGGGTCCCTTATCTTTTTGATGTGCCAGCTGGCCGTTGTAACCCCCTCCCCCCCCCCCTCAAAACATTGGTGTTGTGTTAGTGTGTTAATTAGATGAAGTTAAAACCGGGGGGTGGGGGTCCCTTTCTCTTTGAAGGGCCAGGTGACAGTTGTAAACCCCCTCCCCCCTCAAAACATTAGTTGTTGTGTTAATGTGTTAATTAGTTGGAGTTAAAACCGGGGGTGGGGGACCATTCTCTTTGAAGGGGTTTGTATGCAATGTGTGTGTGTGTGGGGGGCCAGGGGGGTGGGGGGTCCCTTCTCTTTGAAAGTGACAGGTGACAGGTGACAGGTGACAGGTGACAGGTGACAGGTGACAGATGACAGCAGCTGACAGATGACAGGAAAACATACAGCTTTTGTGATGGTATAACCTAACATTGCAATTTCCAGGTGCATATATACGTTGGAGTATTGGGTGTACAGTAGGTGTACACTATTGAGTATAGGTATGGAAAAAAAAAAGTATGAATAAATTATGCAAATTTAAAAAAGAAAATGAATTTAAGCAAAACTTATAATGAAAAAATTAAAAATTAAAAAATATAAAATAAAAACTTAAAAAGAAAAACTTAAAAAAAGATAAAAAAGTTTAAAAGTTAAAAAAAAGTTTAAAAAAGTTAAAAAGTTAAAAAAAACTTTAAAAAAAAAGTTAAAAAAGTTAAAAAAAAAGTTAAAAAAAGTTAAAAAGTTAAAAAAAGTTAAAAAAGGTACAAAAGGTAAAAAAGTTAAAAACTTTAATGTGTCTTATCGATGGTACTGCATGTATATACTAAAACATATGTATTGTTCATGAATATGATTTATATTATCATCATATAATGCTATAATGCATTTATAATACAGTATACACTATGCGGTGCCCGAATGTATCCAGTATTTGGTGAAACACTACTAATGAAACTCACCAGACTTTTGAGTTAATGTTGTACGTGCGACCTCGTAGTGAAGAAAGCTTGAACTAGCTTGGGTGTTGTAGATGCCGCAAATATGTTCGAAAAGGTTTGCATAATGGTTAGTTAGAGGGGGGGTGGTCTACTGTGTGGGTGGGGTGTGTATGGGGGTTGGTCTACTATGTGTAGGTGTAGTATAGTGTAAATGTGGCGTATAGCGGGTACTGCAGGTTTAAACAGCAGGTTGGTATGCTGTCTAGCTTTTCTTTTTTGTCTAATAGATTTGTCCATTTTATGGTGTAATTCCATTTTTGACCATAGACTATGGATCTAATAATGTAGGTGTAATTCCTCATACAGCCACTACAGACCTGTAGAAGGTTTCAGCCTCCTAGTGCAATTCATCTATTTATTTTTCGTCCCAGTGGTTCAGAGGACACCCCTCATCCAGGGGCCCTACAAGGGGGTGTAATACCAGTTTTGGCCCATAGACTATGGATTTGAGCATCTCATCGGTGTAATACCGGTTAACACCACTACACCCCAATGCATTGGGGTTTCAAGCCCTCTAGGGGAGTGGATCTCAGTTCACTTTCATTTTGGTCCACAGACAGCTAAAATCATGATGAGCATGCAACCAAACGGACTCTTGATGAAGGCTTTATGATTATAGGGGTCATGCTTTGCTAGTAAATGTAGCAAGTCTTCAAAATTACTAAAAACTATTTAGTTGTATTGGTTATTCTTTAGACTTTTTTAGACTAATTCAGGCTTTCAATGTTCAATGTTATTGGTGGTATGGTAACCAAATGCCCCACGGTATATGGACCTGACGGTATAGTATATAGTATAGTATGGCTGTCTATATGACTTTCTAGGGGGTGGTTTACGGTCTAAACTGATTTTTCTATATGTCTGTAACATAGGTCTATTATGGACAGGTGGGGACCAAATGGAACCCATTAGATATCTAACTCTTGAGATGCTATCTAACTGTATGCTTGGATGACTGTATGCCTATCTGGCTGCCTTGTGCATGTGCGGAACCACAAAGGGTGTAATAACAGGTTTGCCCCATAGGCTGTGAATTTAAGTAATGTAGGTGTAATTCAGATCTACCCCATAGGCTCAATACATACATGAAGGGGTTATACTTAGCTTGAATATTGACCGGTGTAAATCTAGCCTGTGTAGCCTATCTGTGAACAATTACACAACATACAGAATAGTATGAGAGCCATAGGTGTTTACGATTATCTGTACGCAGTAACTGGCAGTTTTTACAGTATTACATGGATCCAATATTCTCTGCTATTATTTGGTATCCTTCAGACATGATGAGGCTCTTACATGTAACATATCTGTCCTCTCTAATTATATTACAATATGGTTATGCTATGCTCATAGGGAACAGTGGTTCGAGCAGTAATTATTGTCTTCAGACATTGTATGATCAGGTTATTAACCAAACATTACAGGTAGTACATCATAATCCCATATGGTCTAGTGGTTTAGGATGCTTGGAGTCTAGCCATGAGACCAAAGTTCGACTCTTGGTGTGGGAAATATAAGTATATGTTTTCAATTATAGTGAAAGTTAATGATATCCACCTAGTGGGGAATTTCTATAGATGTTGATCAGCCAGTCATGCAAACGATTTCAGCACCATAGATAGCATTATGCCCCTATTGTTAGGACTGTTAGTACATCTTATGTAGACACAGAACTCTATAGTGCATACGTATTGGTTCATCATACAGATATTCCACTGATGGATTGATAGTAGGTTACTAGTTAGCGTATGATTCATGTTGATAATCTTTTGAAAAATGTGATTTTACGGGGGTTCATATGGTAAAATGCCTAAATTGTAAATTGTGAACTATATAACAATACTATTTACAGCATCACATACACAAAAATGATACAAAAACAAACAACAATCATACAACAGCAGAAAAACAAGACAATACGTGACACAACAAACAAAAAATACTAAAACAAAATAAATAAACTACACAGCAGACAAAACAAAAACTTGACAAAGCACAACACCACAAAAACTGGACAAAACACAACAAAACAAAACACCCATTAAACAAATATCATGACACAAAAGCAAAAATACTAAAACAAAAATCAAAAAGCTACACATCAGACACAACAAAAACTTGATAAAACAAAAACCATGTCAAAACAAAAACACAATACATACATTAAACAAATATCATGACACAAATGCAAACAAAATAAATAAACTATACAGCAGACAAAACAAAAACTTGACAAAGCACAATACCACTAAACCTTGTCAAAACAAAAACACAAAAGACAAAACACAACGAAACAAATATCATGACACAAAAGCAAAAATACTAAAACAAAAATCAAAAAGCTACACATCAGACACAACAAAAACTTGATGAAAAACCTTGTCAACAAAAACACAAAACAAAAACTTGACAAAACACAACACAAACAAAAAATACTAAAACTAAAATAAATAAACTACACAGCAGACAAAACAAACTTGACAAAACAAACTTTTTCAAAACAAACTTGACAAAACAAACTTTTTCAAAACAAAAACACAAAACACACATTATACAAACATCATGACACAAAAACAAAACAAAAATTATACAACAGCAGAAAACAAAACAAAAATTACACAAAGCAAACAGTAAAAATATAACAGTAACAATACGAAACAAAATCAAAAGGCTACACACCAGACAAGACAATATGTAACAAACATACGTGACACAACAAACAAAAAATACTAAAACAAAATAAATAAACTACACAGCAGACAAAACAAAAACTTGACAAAGCACAACAAAACAAAAACTTGACAAAACACAACACAAACAAAACACCCATTAAACAAATATCAGGACACAAAAGCAAAAATACTAAAACAAAAATCAAAAAGCTACACATCAGACACAACAAAAACTTGATAAAACAAAAACCATGTCAAAACAAAAACACAAAACATACATTAAACAAATATGACACAAATGCAAACAAAATAAATAAACTATACAGCAGACAAAACAAAAACTTGACAAAGCACAATACCACTAAACCTTGTCAAAACAAAAACACAAAAGACAAAACACAACGAAACAAATATCATGACACAAAAGCAAAAATACTAAAACAAAAATCTAAAAGCTACACATCAGACACAACAAAAACTTGATGAAAAACCTTGTCAAAACAAAAACACAAAACAAAAACTTGACAAAACACAACACAAACAAAAAATACTAAAACAAAAATAAATAAACTACACAGCAGACAAAACAAACTTGACAAAACAAACTTGACAAAACAAACTTTTTCAAAACAAATAAACAAAACACACATTATACAAACATCATGACACAATAACAAAACAAAAATTATACAACAGCAGAAAACAAAACAAAAATGACACAAAGCAAACAGTAAAAACATAACACAGCAACAATACGAAACAAAATCAAAAGGCTACACATCAGACAAGATAATATGTAACAAACATATGTGATAAAAACACAAAACAAAATCAAAAACTGGACAAAACACAATATGTAACAAACATATGTGATAAAAACACGAAACAAAATCAAAAACACAACAAAACACAACAAAACAAAAACTTGACAAAACACAACACAAAAAAAAAAAAACTAAACAAAATAAAAAAACTACACAGCAGACAAAACAAAAACTTGACAAAGCACGACACAACAAAAACTGGACAACATATATCATGACACAAAAGCAAAAATACTAAAACAAAAATCAAAAACTTGACAAAACAAAAAAACCTCGACAAAACACAACACAAACAAAAATACTACAACAAAAATAAATAAATAAACTACACAGCAGACAACACAAAAAAAAGGGCTATCATGAGGCCCACAACCTGACAGGGGCCGGTTTTTATCTAGTATCTAGTCTAGGTACATCTATATAGTTGTATCTAGTATACAAGCTTTTGCTCGATATTACAAATTATTTACAGTTTTTATTTTATTTGTAATGATAAGATGTTTTGTGGGAGAAAACGTATAGTTCCTACATAGGCAGGGGTTATCGATGTATACAAAAACATCTACTCGGATCAATTATCCTGGAATTATTTTTACTTCTAAGATTATATTCTTGAAAAAGTTGCTAAACTCTGTTGTTAAATGCTAAACGCCTATTGTTTTCTAGATCTACAGTGTAGATGTAGTGTGTATAGATAGTTTTGTCAGTGATAGATAGTAAATCCTTCACCATCAATCACCAGGCACTTTTGACTCATGCACTCAGTTGTTCTCTCACATTATATTATGACTAGTACATTATTCAACCAATACCAATAACTATTAACTAATAACTATTTTGCCAACTAAATTTGGAATAATTGTTAATTTCAGCTATTTTATCATTTTTCAGACATGTTCTCTATCCATTTTGTAACTGTGCAAACCTCTGTAGTGGTAAAAGATCCCCATACTTCACCATTCCCCCTGGCGGGTAGATAATTACAGAGCCAACAGCGCCCTAACAGCATCCTAACAGCATCCTCCATCTGATTTCACCAGCCATTGGTCTATATGGTCTATCAGAGATACAGGACAGCAACATTTTTGAGTATTGGGTATTCTGAGTACATACACAAATTAACCTCAGTGACATATCCAACACTCATTTACCAGTACATGCTGGTTAAACTAAATCACTAGTCACTAAATTGATCCCTAGGGGGTTATTGTACGGAAAAAAGCACACACCTAGGGCATGAAATCTGATGTGGAACACCGTATCTTAACATCTTAGTCAAAATAATAGGCTAAATCATCATAATAGTTCTCAATCCTGGCTGAGGATAGTAGGTAGATTAGGTCACTAGATCATTTGCTCACCCAAAGTTGCTGTGAAACTTCACAATATACAATAAATATATATATATTTATGTCAGGGCCTAGTAAAATATAGTGTAAGGGGTGTACTGGGGTAAATAAATAGGCATTTTCGGTTTATAAAGACCTAAAGAGCCCTGAAGATACTGTATTAATTGTTAAAGCTCTGCATAATATAGACCCAGATACCACTTATTGCACACTAAGGGATGGTTGTTTTAATGATAGACACAATATTTGTGACTATTGACAGCCTGATATCTGACTTGGGAACTCTCTGTCACAACTGGGTCAATAAAAATATACCAATTATGTACAGATACTGTTTGTCTCTGCATCTTTACACAAAACTTTTTAGCGTTAGGGGTGATGAATACGATCATTGTATGAATTATATCAGGGGTTTTCTAGGGGAAGTTTTGAAAAGAGTCAACAAGTTGGCACATTAAACTTGAAAATACTACATTCAAGTTGTTTATGTTTGGGCAAGGGTCACAATTTCAGACAAAATTACTACCCCATCACTGGGGAACACAGTCATGACCCAATCACTCTTTGTATCACCAAATTCTTCTATTGTTGTCTATTCTACACACAAAGTATGAAGTGAAATGCTAAACCCCTCAAAAGAGACTGACCCTAAACCAAGCCAAGCTACCAGAGCTGTTTCATAAAACAGATACTGATGTTAAAAACATACAATGTTGCAGAAATGATTTGCACTAACATGTAGTTTAACATCAGTATCTGTTTTATGAAACAGCTCTGGTAGCTTGGCTTGGTTTAGGGTCAGTCTCTTTTGAGGGGTTTAGCATTTCACTTCATACTTTGTGTGTAGAATAGACAACAATAGAAGAATTTGGTGATACAAAGAGTGATTGGGTCATGACTGTGTTCCCCAGTGATGGGGTAGTAATTTTGTCTGAAATTGTGACCCTTGCCCAAACATAAACAACTTGAATGTAGTATTTTCAAGTTTAATGTGCCAACTTGTTGACTCTTTTCAAAACTTCCCCTAGAAAACCCCTGATATAATTCATACAATGATCGTATTCATCACCCCTAACGCTAAAAAGTTTTGTGTAAAGATGCAGAGACAAACAGTATCTGTACATAATTGGTATATTTTTATTGACCCAGTTGTGACAGAGAGTTCCCAAGTCAGATATCAGGCTGTCAATAGTCACAAATATTGTGTCTATCATTAAAACAACCATCCCTTAGTGTGCAATAAGTGGTATCTGGGTCTATATTATGCAGAGCTTTAACAATTAATACAGTATCTTCAGGGCTCTTTAGGTCTTTATAAACCGAAAATGCCTATTTATTTACCCCAGTACACCCCTTACACTATATTTTACTAGGCCCTGACATAAATATATATATATTTATTGTATATTGTGAAGTTTCACAGCAACTTTGGGTGAGCAAATGATCTAGTGACCTAATCTACCTACTATCCTCAGCCAGGATTGAGAACTATTATGATGATTTAGCCTATTATTTTGACTAAGATGTTAAGATACGGTGTTCCACATCAGATTTCATGCCCTAGGTGTGTGCTTTTTTCCGTACAATAACCCCCTAGGGATCAATTTAGTGACTAGTGATTTAGTTTAACCAGCATGTACTGGTAAATGAGTGTTGGATATGTCACTGAGGTTAATTTGTGTATGTACTCAGAATACCCAATACTCAAAAATGTTGCTGTCCTGTATCTCTGATAGACCATATAGACCAATGGCTGGTGAAATCAGATGGAGGATGCTGTTAGGATGCTGTTAGGGCGCTGTTGGCTCTGTAATTATCTACCCGCCAGGGGGAATGGTGAAGTATGGGGATCTTTTACCACTACAGAGGTTTGCACAGTTACAAAATGGATAGAGAACATGTCTGAAAAATGATAAAATAGCTGAAATTAACAATTATTCCAAATTTAGTTGGCAAAATAGTTATTAGTTAATAGTTATTGGTATTGGTTGAATAATGTACTAGTCATAATATAATGTGAGAGAACAACTGAGTGCATGAGTCAAAAGTGCCTGGTGATTGATGGTGAAGGATTTACTATCTATCACTGACAAAACTATCTATACACACTACATCTACACTGTAGATCTAGAAAACAATAGGCGTTTAGCATTTAACAACAGAGTTTAGCAACTTTTTCAAGAATATAATCTTAGAAGTAAAAATAATTCCAGGATAATTGATCCGAGTAGATGTTTTTGTATACATCGATAACCCCTGCCTATGTAGGAACTATACGTTTTCTCCCACAAAACATCTTATCATTACAAATAAAATAAAAACTGTAAATAATTTGTAATATCGAGCAAAAGCTTGTATACTAGATACAACTATATAGATGTACCTAGACTAGATACTAGATAAAAACCGGCCCCTGTCAGGTTGTGGGCCTCATGATAGCCCTTTTTTTTGTGTTGTCTGCTGTGTAGTTTATTTATTTATTTTTGTTGTAGTATTTTTGTTTGTGTTGTGTTTTGTCGAGGTTTTTTTGTTTTGTCAAGTTTTTGATTTTTGTTTTAGTATTTTTGCTTTTGTGTCATGATATATGTTGTCCAGTTTTTGTTGTGTCGTGCTTTGTCAAGTTTTTGTTTTGTCTGCTGTGTAGTTTTTTTATTTTGTTTAGTTTTTTTTTTTTTGTGTTGTGTTTTGTCAAGTTTTTGTTTTGTTGTGTTTTGTTGTGTTTTTGATTTTGTTTCGTGTTTTTATCACATATGTTTGTTACATATTGTGTTTTGTCCAGTTTTTGATTTTGTTTTGTGTTTTTATCACATATGTTTGTTACATATTATCTTGTCTGATGTGTAGCCTTTTGATTTTGTTTCGTATTGTTGCTGTGTTATGTTTTTACTGTTTGCTTTGTGTCATTTTTGTTTTGTTTTCTGCTGTTGTATAATTTTTGTTTTGTTATTGTGTCATGATGTTTGTATAATGTGTGTTTTGTTTATTTGTTTTGAAAAAGTTTGTTTTGTCAAGTTTGTTTTGTCAAGTTTGTTTTGTCTGCTGTGTAGTTTATTTATTTTTGTTTTAGTATTTTTTGTTTGTGTTGTGTTTTGTCAAGTTTTTGTTTTGTGTTTTTGTTTTGACAAGGTTTTTCATCAAGTTTTTGTTGTGTCTGATGTGTAGCTTTTAGATTTTTGTTTTAGTATTTTTGCTTTTGTGTCATGATATTTGTTTCGTTGTGTTTTGTCTTTTGTGTTTTTGTTTTGACAAGGTTTAGTGGTATTGTGCTTTGTCAAGTTTTTGTTTTGTCTGCTGTATAGTTTATTTATTTTGTTTGCATTTGTGTCATATTTGTTTAATGTATGTTTTGTGTTTTTGTTTTGACATGGTTTTTGTTTTATCAAGTTTTTGTTGTGTCTGATGTGTAGCTTTTTGATTTTTGTTTTAGTATTTTTGCTTTTGTGTCCTGATATTTGTTTAATGGGTGTTTTGTTTGTGTTGTGTTTTGTCAAGTTTTTGTTTTGTTGTGCTTTGTCAAGTTTTTGTTTTGTCTGCTGTGTAGTTTATTTATTTTGTTTTAGTATTTTTTGTTTGTTGTGTCACGTATGTTTGTTACATATTGTCTTGTCTGGTGTGTAGCCTTTTGATTTTGTTTCGTATTGTTACTGTTATATTTTTACTGTTTGCTTTGTGTAATTTTTGTTTTGTTTTCTGCTGTTGTATAATTTTTGTTTTGTTTTTGTGTCATGATGTTTGTATAATGTGTGTTTTGTGTTTTTGTTTTGAAAAAGTTTGTTTTGTCAAGTTTGTTTTGAAAAAGTTTGTTTTGTCAAGTTTGTTTTGTCTGCTGTGTAGTTTATTTATTTTAGTTTTAGTATTTTTTGTTTGTGTTGTGTTTTGTCAAGTTTTTGTTTTGTGTTTTTGTTGACAAGGTTTTTCATCAAGTTTTTGTTGTGTCTGATGTGTAGCTTTTTGATTTTTGTTTTAGTATTTTTGCTTTTGTGTCATGATATTTGTTTCGTTGTGTTTTGTCTTTTGTGTTTTTGTTTTGACAAGGTTTAGTGGTATTGTGCTTTGTCAAGTTTTTGTTTTGTCTGCTGTATAGTTTATTTATTTTGTTTGCATTTGTGTCATGATATTTGTTTAATGTATGTATTGTGTTTTTGTTTTGACATGGTTTTTGTTTTATCAAGTTTTTGTTGTGTCTGATGTGTAGCTTTTTGATTTTTGTTTTAGTATTTTTGCTTTTGTGTCATGATATTTGTTTAATGGGTGTTTTGTTTTGTTGTGTTTTGTCCAGTTTTTGTGGTGTTGTGCTTTGTCAAGTTTTTGTTTTGTCTGCTGTGTAGTTTATTTATTTTGTTTTAGTATTTTTTGTTTGTTGTGTCACGTATTGTCTTGTTTTTCTGCTGTTGTATGATTGTTGTTTGTTTTTGTATCATTTTTGTGTATGTGATGCTGTAAATAGTATTGTTATATAGTTCACAATTTACAATTTAGGCATTTTACCATATGAACCCCCGTAAAATCACATTTTTCAAAAGATTATCAACATGAATCATACGCTAACTAGTAACCTACTATCAATCCATCAGTGGAATATCTGTATGATGAACCAATACGTATGCACTATAGAGTTCTGTGTCTACATAAGATGTACTAACAGTCCTAACAATAGGGGCATAATGCTATCTATGGTGCTGAAATCGTTTGCATGACTGGCTGATCAACATCTATAGAAATTCCCCACTAGGTGGATATCATTAACTTTCACTATAATTGAAAACATATACTTATATTTCCCACACCAAGAGTCGAACTTTGGTCTCATGGCTAGACTCCAAGCATCCTAAACCACTAGACCATATGGGATTATGATGTACTACCTGTAATGTTTGGTTAATAACCTGATCATACAATGTCTGAAGACAATAATTACTGCTCGAACCACTGTTCCCTATGAGCATAGCATAACCATATTGTAATATAATTAGAGAGGACAGATATGTTACATGTAAGAGCCTCATCATGTCTGAAGGATACCAAATAATAGCAGAGAATATTGGATCCATGTAATACTGTAAAAACTGCCAGTTACTGCGTACAGATAATCGTAAACACCTATGGCTCTCATACTATTCTGTATGTTGTGTAATTGTTCACAGATAGGCTACACAGGCTAGATTTACACCGGTCAATATTCAAGCTAAGTATAACCCCTTCATGTATGTATTGAGCCTATGGGGTAGATCTGAATTACACCTACATTACTTAAATTCACAGCCTATGGGGCAAACCTGTTATTACACCCTTTGTGGTTCCGCACATGCACAAGGCAGCCAGATAGGCATACAGTCATCCAAGCATACAGTTAGATAGCATCTCAAGAGTTAGATATCTAATGGGTTCCATTTGGTCCCCACCTGTCCATAATAGACCTATGTTACAGACATATAGAAAAATCAGTTTAGACCGTAAACCACCCCCTAGAAAGTCATATAGACAGCCATACTATACTATATACTATACCGTCAGGTCCATATACCGTGGGGCATTTGGTTACCATACCACCAATAACATTGAACATTGAAAGCCTGAATTAGTCTAAAAAAGTCTAAAGAATAACCAATACAACTAAATAGTTTTTAGTAATTTTGAAGACTTGCTACATTTACTAGCAAAGCATGACCCCTATAATCATAAAGCCTTCATCAAGAGTCCGTTTGGTTGCATGCTCATCATGATTTTAGCTGTCTGTGGACCAAAATGAAAGTGAACTGAGATCCACTCCCCTAGAGGGCTTGAAACCCCAATGCATTGGGGTGTAGTGGTGTTAACCGGTATTACACCGATGAGATGCTCAAATCCATAGTCTATGGGCCAAAACTGGTATTACACCCCCTTGTAGGGCCCCTGGATGAGGGGTGTCCTCTGAACCACTGGGACGAAAAATAAATAGATGAATTGCACTAGGAGGCTGAAACCTTCTACAGGTCTGTAGTGGCTGTATGAGGAATTACACCTACATTATTAGATCCATAGTCTATGGTCAAAAATGGAATTACACCATAAAATGGACAAATCTATTAGACAAAAAAGAAAAGCTAGACAGCATACCAACCTGATGTTTAAACCTGCAGTACCCGCTATACGCCACATTTACACTATACTACACCTACACATAGTAGACCAACCCCCATACACACCCCACCCACACAGTAGACCACCCCCCCTCTAACTAACCATTATGCAAACCTTTTCGAACATATTTGCGGCATCTACAACACCCAAGCTAGTTCAAGCTTTCTTCACTACGAGGTCGCACGTACAACATTAACTCAAAAGTCTGGTGAGTTTCATTAGTAGTGTTTCACCAAATACTGGATACATTCGGGCACCGCATAGTGTATACTGTATTATAAATGCATTATAGCATTATATGATGATAATATAAATCATATTCATGAACAATACATATGTTTTAGTATATACATGCAGTACCATCGATAAGACACATTAAAGTTTTTAACTTTTTTACCTTTTGTACCTTTTTTAACTTTTTTTAACTTTTTAACTTTTTTTAACTTTTTTTTTAACTTTTTTAACTTTTTTTTTAAAGTTTTTTTTAACTTTTTAACTTTTTTAAACTTTTTTTTAACTTTTAAACTTTTTTATCTTTTTTTAAGTTTTTCTTTTTAAGTTTTTATTTTATATTTTTTAATTTTTAATTTTTTCATTATAAGTTTTGCTTAAATTCATTTTCTTTTTTAAATTTGCATAATTTATTCATACTTTTTTTTTTCCATACCTATACTCAATAGTGTACACCTACTGTACACCCAATACTCCAACGTATATATGCACCTGGAAATTGCAATGTTAGGTTATACCATCACAAAAGCTGTATGTTTTCCTGTCATCTGTCAGCTGCTGTCATCTGTCACCTGTCACCTGTCACCTGTCACCTGTCACCTGTCACCTGTCACTTTCAAAGAGAAGGGACCCCCCACCCCCCTGGCCCCCCACACACACACACATTGCATACAAACCCCTTCAAAGAGAATGGTCCCCCACCCCCGGTTTTAACTCCAACTAATTAACACATTAACACAACAACTAATGTTTTGAGGGGGGAGGGGGTTTACAACTGTCACCTGGCCCTTCAAAGAGAAAGGGACCCCCACCCCCCGGTTTTAACTTCATCTAATTAACACACTAACACAACACCAATGTTTTGAGGGGGGGGGGGAGGGGGTTACAACGGCCAGCTGGCACATCAAAAAGATAAGGGACCCCCAATCTGCCAGCTGGCAGTTCAAAGAGAATGCCCCCCCCCCACCCCCGGTTACAACTGCCACCTGGCAGTTGTAAAAGATAAGGGATCCCCCACCCCCACCCCCACCCCTACACATAGGTTAATCTAAACTTTCTATTGTCCTATTCACACCTGGAGACGCTGTGTCTGGGGGCTTTGGGGTGTGAGAGACTGTCACACCCCCCTTCATGAAAAACACGCACGCAAAGGGGACAGAGAGAGAGAGGGAGAGATAGGGACAGATTTTAAGCACTTAATGATATAAAACACTTAAGCTCTTAATCCAGAGAGATTTATAATAAGCAAGAACAAAAAGCATGGCAATACATCACATACATAAATAAAACGATTATAATAATAATAATAATAATAATTATAATATAATATGATTTTTATGATATATACAATATGATTATGGAATGTATGGAATGTATGGAATGTATGGAATGTATGGAATGTATGGAATGTATGAATAAATTAACATAAATTAACATAAATTACTCACTAGCGCCCCCAGTGGCAAAAATGTGTAAGGTACAGCCCCATATATAGACTACTTATGAGCTTAACCGCTCTCTATAGATGTTTTTAATGTTATTACAATGTCATAACATTTATATCATAAAAGTTGACATGATTCACCATCTCTGTAGACTATTGGGCTTTAAGTTGTCATTCATTAGAACAAAACTTCCATTTAACAAACATAAATAATTATTATAGTGGAAAATAATGGAGCAAAACGTGCAAAAATGCAATTCTGAGGTCAATGACCCCTCAAGGTCACCAGAGGTCAGTCAGAAAGTGGTTCCACGTCTGAAATCAAACCTTGGGGTGTGTAGATGATATTCTGAAAGTTTCATGCTTTAGTCATAAAATGCACAATACTTTCCATATATGAGCTTAACCGCCGCACTATTACAGAAAGGTGATCTTAAGTTCTACTTAAGATTTTTCACAATTTTGAAGCAAATCCTAACTAACTAAGGAGTTCTACACACCCTGCAGTAGCTATCTTTAGGTTCACGCATAGTTCTGGAGCAGCGGATTGTGTGTCCCTGGTTTTTCCCTAATGGGACTGATCAAGGGTAGCTACTGGGACGTAAGTCAGGACTTGATCACCCCGGCTGGGTCTGATGACCTTGGGATACATCACTGAGGATACATCCCAGTTGCATCCTAGCGATGTTTTTTAGTTCTTAGTTCTTCTATTTATAGTGACTCATAGGAATAGACTATGTGTTAACCGGGAATAGTCTGGTGACCACCCAAGAGATGGTTGGCAGCCGGAATGTAGACGGCACCCGGGTAAGCAGTTTGGGTTAGCGCCCCAGGCTGTGTTCACTGTGGACGCCCAAAAAACCCACGTGAGGCCTTTAGGAGGGCCATTCAAGCCGCAAGTGGAGCCTGCGGCACCAACGTCACCATGCCGGTGGAACCTGCGGAATCCACCACTCCCGAATGAAGTGTCTGGTGCTGGGAATCTGGTGCAACGCACAGGTCCTTGGCGCACCTGGTGAGAGCAGGAGAGGACCTGGTGAGGCGTAGGAGGTGCCCGGCCAGGAGTCAACCCACAGTGCCTAGTCCCTCCATGCGCCGGATGGCCCGCCCGGTACCCGCCGGATGGCCCGCCCAGTACCGGCAGAGTAGTTCTGGAGCAGCGGATTGTGTGTCCCTGGTTTTTCCCTAATGATCGACTGATCGAGGGTAGCTACTGGGACGTAAATCGGGACTTGATCACCGCGGCTGGGTCACCCGAGTGAGGGGTATGATTTTGGAAGACCCGAAACCCCGATGACCTGGGGATACATCACTGAGGATACGTCCCAGTTGCATCCTAGCGATGTTTTTTAGTTCCTAGGTTAGTAGTAGCATTTCACACATACACGCACACGTGTGTGCACGTGTGTGCATGCATGCGGTAATAACTAATCAGACTGTATCCTTTATGCTAAGCTAGCCAAAGAAGTCGAGTCAACATTATTTTGTTTTCAAGGAGGAAGGCAGTGGGACAGCAACAGGGTTAACCTAAAGTTTTTATTTGGTAATTTTAAGTTGTTAAGTTGATACTTATGTACAGTATGTACAGTACTACTATTTCCCCATTAAGGACTGTAATGGAAACAAGCTGTAAGCTTTCTTGCGTTATCCTTATGATATGGTGGGCTACCTCTGACGTGTGTTTTATTTCATGATCAATAAAGATTTCAATCCCATCTCAGATCTGTTGGAAAATACATGTACTACTAACTGTTGGCTATTTTCCTAAATTGTGTCCTAACTCAAATGACCATACTTAACCCATACTTACTGAACCCCTTTTGGTGTTAGCATTATGTTATGCTTTAGCTATTATTAGCTATTATTAGCTATAAAATAGCAGATCTACAAGCTCGTAGCGCGCCACCGAGTGGTGCGCTACGAGCTTGTAGATCTGCTATTTTTGAAAATTCGAAGAACGACTGACATAGAAACATAGCTTTTTCAGAAAACTGTCGGGATATAGAAGACATTTTTAGAATCTGATCTCAGGTCAAAATGGGTTAACTAGACATACTGTAGGTACATACATCCCCCGGTCTGCCTGTATTTACTTGCATAATTACTCCTGTTCTTCGATGGCAACCTGCATGGTGTTCCTCATGTGCTAGTACATCATTCTGTCATTGTCCAGCACAGAGGGAGTATGTTTATGTTTACACGTTTATTCACTTTCATCTTGCATTACTCAATAATTTATAACATACAGTAATAAACACCAGCGAGTTACCTTGGGGAGCCTGTCTATTCCCTGTCATTTTGCATGGACCATTTATCTGGAGTCTCTCGCTCTCTCTGTCACTGCTGTTCTACTCCTTTCTGCTTCTCGCCTTTGATGCCTGGCGTCCTCCAGAGCATGTAAATCTCACCAGTAAATATTTCATCAGGGGTTGAGCAGGGTTTCCCCTTCTCCTGGCGAGGTTAATGGAATTCTAAGCATGTCGTTGCCATCAGGATTACTTTAATTAAATCACAAGGGAAAGCTCCCAGCGTAGACTTGGCATTTTGCTCACTTACACACCGTGCTTTTCAAAGATACCGGAGGAAAGGCTGCGGAGATAATAGATATGAGAGTGAATAGCACTCAGAATAGATGTAAGCATATTTTGTCTCTAAGCAAGTTACTTCAACTTTACTCCAAGTAGCAACAGTTCTACAGGGATGACGTCTTTTTGAAGGCCAACTTGGAAGTTACTCCTGTCATAGCCTGGAACTCACCTATGCTTTTTATGGCATAGGCAGCTCCCGGCAGGATCCGCCGGCAGAAACTATGCGCAGCTGCTAGACATGAGACTAATTAATTAGAGCGACAGAGAGAGAGAGAGGAGTGTGTGTGTGTATATGTGTGCGTGTGTGTGTCAATTTAACAAAGGTGCAGACGATCAGAAATCAGCAGAGAGTGAGTGATGTTTACGCTACTCTATGCCGAATTGAAGTGGACTCGGACCCAGACTTTTTTTTCCTCCCTGGAAATAAAAACGTCTGGGTTTCCGAGGCTACTCCTGACATGGTTGCGCAGTGCGCACACAGTCCTTTCAATTAAAATGTCAAAAAATGTCATTGTATGGAAATCAAGAAAGTCATTTTTAAAGAGCACATACACAGAAATGTATTCAAAATGCATGGTCGCCATATAACATCCATAGTTTATGTTGCAAAACAAAACTTTAAACTCTCTTATAGGCTTATGTTAACGACAGACCAACGTTTCTGCATAAATCGAAAACCCCAAAACGCTTATACTACACTTTTCTTTCTCAAAAATATGTTTGGAGTAGTCGTTTCTGGCTAGTAGCCTAGTATATAATATTGCGGAGCGATATAACACTATGTTATTCATAACTAGTTTTTTGTTTCACTGTGTTGTTTGACACGATGCTAGACAGTTGCTTCACAGAAAAAACATCTGTAAAATGTCAAATGCAAAAGTTCTAAGCGCTAGAGTTCAGCGGCTTGATGGACTGCTATAGAACAAACAGCTTCGAGTGGTTTGACTTTATCATTATCACATACACACATGATCTTCTTCCTGTTGAACAGATTGCATTGTGTAATAATGGGTTCCAACACACTCACCTTTCAGTCCTGCTTTTGGCATGATGAACAAATTGTACACGCTATTAGTATGGCTGAGAGGCGCGTCTTGTTTTCTCTTTGGGAACCGTGACAGAATCTCCTGAAGGCTCAAAAAACACAAACTGTAAGCCTGAGATAATGACAAGAGGAGAATGCTAATCCCTCTAAAAATCCCCCCTGGTTATTCATTTTCAAGGCCACAAAAAGGTGAGGGGAATGAGTCGAGAGGAAGCTATTTTCTCTCTGTGTGTGTGTGTGTGTGTGTGCGTGCGTGCGTGCGTGCGTGCGTGCGTGCGTGCGTGCGTGCGTGCGTGCGTGCGTGCGTGCGCATGTGTGTGGGGTATTCTAGCGGTTTTATTTTAACTGAGAATAATCCAATAGAGACAGTTTTAATTTCTAAATATCCCACAGCAGGGACGCAAAATGAATTGTTTCCTTCTCCAGACCCCTTGAGACAGACAGAAAGGAACCAAAAAATACTGCATAATAATTACATAAGTGAGGAGCATGCTATGGAGAGGGAATCTCTGAGGCTAATGGCAGAGAGAGAGTTGACCCTATAGGTTGAGGCCGGGGAATACAGAGGTGGTGCAGGGAGCCATGAACGGTGTGTATATGTATGACAAGTATGTATTTATAGTGTGAATTTTGATGACCCCCTGCTGTCATCTTGGCTTTGCTACTGCGCAGTGGCGTGCACAGATAGACACTAGGGGGTGCTAGAGCACCCCCTGCCCTTTTGGCAATGTGCCCTTTTGAAAAGAAAAAAAGAAGAAAAAAAAAATTCAAAAATAGCAGACCTACAAGTTCATAGCGCGCCACTCGGTGGCGCGCTATGAGCTTGTAGATCTGCTATTTTTCAATAGCTAAAGCATAACATAACGCTAACACCAAGTTTCGCACAAGGTGCCCTTTTTTAACTTGAGCACCTGCCCCTCTAAATGTCTGTGCACGCCACTGCTACTGCGTGTGATTCAGCTGTCTTTCTGCAGGGGGTCATTAGTGTGACCTGGAAATCCTGAGATACCCGCTGTGTTCCTACAGTGTAGGTTCTATGACTAGCACGCACGCACGCACGCACGCACGCACGCACGCACGCACGCACGCACGCACGCACGCACGCACGCACGCACGCACGCACGCACGCACGCACGCACGCACGCACGCACGCATACATATCTTACATCTCTTCAATTGAGTTCAGTCAGATATAACTCACAGATAGATTGAACCAATATGTTTATCATAGAATGAGAATACAAGTGTGGATATAATATATTTGGTCCAATATTATATGAAATTATTATTTCATCTTGGCGTTCGGCTCTTCTGCTACGTTTTTCTCCCTGCTCAGCACAATCAGACTGCCATCATTAAACATTAAGAGCAGGGAGATAGATATACAATAATGTTCCCCCCCCATGGGGGAACAGAACAATAGCAGAGCGGTGGGAGCAAGCCAGGCGTAACAACCAGGAACGCATATGAAGAGGGAACGCAGAAAGAACACAGACTTATAGGTGAGCTTATACCCCGCCCAATTGGATTGCTGATTGCCACGTCAGCGCATGACAAATGGGTCTTGCATAGGTCGCATTTACTATGAAAACTGTATTTCCGTGTGTCACGTCACACCCTTAGAGTATATAGGAATAGAGACGGCACCGGATATCTCCTCCCATCCACTTGCATTAAGTTGCTCAAAAGCGCATGAGGCGATTTCACTCAGGAACAGAGTGCATTCTGGGATGGATTTTCCCCAAACTCATGAACGCGCTGGCCATTGACTATCATTGCACGCGTTCACGTATGAAACAGCGTTCACGTGTCATCATGAACGTGCACAATGATAGTCAACAGACCAGCGCGTTCATGAGTTTAGCCCAGCGCTGCAATACCAAATTCGGCCACTATGTCCATTTCACCTCAGGGTTTCCTCCGGGTGCCGTCTCTATTCATATATACTCTAAGGTCACGCCTCATGACATCACACCTCCATATGGTCACGGGTCGTCACATCACGCCTCCATAATAATGGTCACGCCTCGTGACATCACGCCTCGTGACACGTCACGCCACCATATATGGCCATCTCCATATCTCAGAAGATCACGACACTGACCTCATCTAACGCTGGATAACCATACATGGAGAAGACTGGCTCTTCACCTAGATCTGCATATATGGCCAGGCCAGCAACAACTACATCTGACCTCAAACCCTTAGATCTCCATATATGGAGCTGACCTGTTCTGACATTCCATATGTTGATCCCCCCCCCCCCCCCCCCACCCCGTCCTTCCTGTTCTGACATTTCATAATGTTGACCTCATCAAACCCTGTACACTCAAGACACGCTCCATATATGGCCAGTACATAATTCATTCCATATGTTGATATGACCCCCCATGCCAAAGTGCCTTCTCTGTGCACTGCTGCATCAAAATGGTGCTAACAGGAGGTGACTCTCAATCATTTTTCAAAAAAGCTTTCAAAATAAAATGCACTGTACACACCTTCACAATAAAGTAGTTCCAAGCTTTTTTTAAAAAATGTAAACAGAAACATGTAGCATCAAATTACTTATTAAGTAAAACATAAACAGAAACATTTAACAATGTACACAGCCAGTTTGTTGTATGGGCACGGACGGTTCGAACAGATGGGTTGTGGAGAGATTGTGTCCTGAATTGGTGCAGGGGTGCCTTGCGCATGACTGCCTTGCAAGCCATCACTAGTGTTTTGTACTGGGTGCGGGGAGCAAACCGAAAGCCATTGAAGGGAGCGCAAAAAGGGGGTGCATTGGGGTTTGAAGAGCAGGCATGCTGCAGCATTCTGGATCATTTGGAGGGGCTTCAGTGAGCATGCTGGGGGGCCATTAACCCATTTAGGCCTGACTAAATCCTCCAGTTTTCTGAAATAAATATTTTCACGATTTCTCAAAAATAGCAGATCTACAAGCTCGTAGCGCGCCACTCGGTGGCGCGCTATGAGCTTGTAGATCTGATATTTTTCAATAGCTAAATTATAACATAATGCTTAAAACACCAAAAGGGGTTCCCGCCCCAAAATGGGTTAAGGAGGGATTTGCAATAGTCAAGCCTGGAGATGGAACCTGGATAAGGAGCCGCACGTCAGACTCCTTGGTGAGGAAGGGTACAAGTAGGGTGAAAGTTTGAGTGAAGAGAGAGTAGAAATTGAACCAAATGGACCCGCTGTGTATAAACCTACAAGTTTGAGTGAAGAGAGAGTATAGAAATTTAACCAAATTAATGGACCCGCTGTGTATAAACCTGCAAGTTTGAGTGCAGGAACAAAATTGACATGGGCCTACTGTGTCTGCAATGTTCTGACCTTTGTACTTTTTCTTACATTCGATACATAAACATATACCGGTACTTCACTATAGTATAAATACATAATGATACGTATAGCTTGCAAAGTTATAGTTCAGGCAGCATATACTCAAAGTCAAAGTCATACGATTTGTCACACACGTTACCGCAGTGAAACTTGTTCTCCGCATTTGACCCATCTCTTGGAGCGGTGAGCCGCAGCGTGCGCCGCGCTCGGGAATCATTTGATTAGTAGATTTGACCCCCAATCCAACCCTTTGATGCTGAGTGTCAAGCATGGCGGCATTGGGTCCCATTTTACAGTCTTTGGTATGACCCGGCCGGGGATCGAACCCCGACCTCCCAGTTTCAGGGCGAACTCTCTAACCACAAGGCCACTGAGCTGGTACTCAGTGTTAACTCAAGAGGTTAACACGCTCCATTACTACCTGCAGTAAGACGCCCATGAGGGTGTCGTGTGCACGCATCCGCCTGGGTGACGGCAGACTGCTGGGTGAGCGCTGGCGCTTTGGCATGGAGGGGTCAGATCAACATATGGAATGAATTCTGTACTGGCCATATATGGAGCATGTCTTGTATACAGGGTTTGATGAGGTCAGATCAACATAATTATGGAATGTCAGAACAGGTCAGCTCCATATAGATCTAAGGGTGGCAGCGGGGGCAGTGTCTTGAGTGTACAGGGTTTGATGAGGGCCCTGGTAGGGCCGGGCCTTCATTTTCAGAACAGGTCAGCTCCATATATGGAGATCTAGGTGATCTCCATAGTCTTCTCCATGTATGGAGAAGACTATGTATCTATCCAGGGTTTGATGAGGTCAGTGTCTTGATCTTCATATTATGGAGACGGCCATATATGGAGCATGTCACGAGGCGTGACGGACTGACGGCTATATATGTGTTGCAATATGGTGGCGTGACGTGTCACGAGGCGTGACGGACTGACGTCCATATATGGTGGCTTGATGGATGGACTGACTGACGGATTGACAGGTTTTGCAGATTTTCATAGTAATCTGCGACCCATGGTGCAAAAAAAAAACCTTGCAGTCACAACTGCAGACTCACTCCCACTTTTCAACTGTAGTCTGAAAGTTCACCTTATCAGTCCTCTCTCCTTGTACACCTTTTTGATAGATGCTGCAAACTATAAGACTTTACTCTATGTTGGTTCGTTGTTGACGTTTTTTTGTTATTTTGATTAGTTTTTGCTTGACCACAGATATTTTAACACAATGGGCAGTATTATGCGTGTCTTAAGTACCAAGGTCTTATTACTTAACTTAAGACCTGGAGGCGTGATCAATGCCATTTGGCTGTTCTGAGTGGCCAAACAGCATTGACCACGCCTCCAGGTCTTAAGTTAAGTCATAATACCTGGTACTTAAGACACGCATAATACTGCCCAAATTGAGTGCTGCCTCCTGGACAAAGGTGCCGGGTGATTTCAGGCTAGTCCACTATGACTCGCGTCCGGTTTTGGCTTCCATCTTGAATGCTAAAGTATTAGCGATAATGCTACCGAGCTAAAATGATGTCCATAGTATAGCTCTAGAGAGCGCCAATGTTGTTCCCATCGCCGGTCTGTTCAACACCACGGACATCGCTTTAGTTTCCGAGAATGGCTATTGAGAAAGTTTTGCAGTGCGGGAGAGGCCCTGGCAACCGTGCATAGCAACCGGAGCGATTCAATGAATGAGAAACAGCCAGGCAATGTTATAGCGATATTAAACGCCTTATGACGAGTAATCAGCGCATGGCGCAAAATGCATTAACCCATTTTGGGCGGGAACCCCTTTTGGTGTTTTAAACATTATGTTATACTTTAGCTATTAAAAAATAGCAGATCTACAAGCTCGTAGCGCGCCACCGAGTGGCGCGCTACGAGCTTGTAGGTCTGCTATTTTTGGAAAATCGTGAAAATATTTATTTCAGAAAACTTAAAAATGTTGAGGTCAGGCCTAAATGGATTAAAACACCAAAAGGTGTTCCCGTCCCCATAATGGGTTAATCATGACGAGCAGACCTGTCCTATACGTATCGAAACGGTTAAGAATGTGATTTAGATGTTTGGTTTGACAGATGCTGTTGTGGTATGGCAGTTTCTTTGAAGCACTACATTGTTCTCTTTGCTCTCTACTGGTGTGATTATTTAGTTGTCAAACACATCAACCATTCAGCCGGAAACTCCATGCCTTCGCTCAAACTAAATATACAACTGTTTCAGTCATGCGTGTATGACCGTATAGTACTTAACCCATTTTGTGCGGGAACCCCTTTTGGTGTTAGCATTATGTTGTGCTTTAGTTATTGAAAAATAGCAGATCTACAAGCTCATAGCGCGCCACCGAGTGGCGCGCTACGAGCTTGTAGGTCTGCTATTTTTGAAAAATCAAGGAACTGACATATAAACATAGCTTTTTCAGAAAACTGTCAGGAAGTAGAAGACATTTTTAGAATCTGATCTCAGGTCAAAATGGGTTAAAGGAACTATACAACATGCATTTTAAATCAGTTTTTAATATTTAATATCATATTGTGTATGTCACTCAAACATACTTCTAATGGTTTGAGTGTAAATCACCACTCTGATATAACCGGTCCATGTGATTTCTGTCTGGCTCCTAAAGCAGTTTTAGCTGCAGTATGTGAACTCCAATGTGGGGGAGATTTTTCCTTTTTTTATTTGAGTTTAACACACGAGCAGTCCTTTCATTTTCTCTAATAAGTGTGGCCCTCTGCTCCCATCCTAGTCCTATCTGCAGACTAAGTATGTTCCTTGGCTCCATAGCTGGCCTATAGTCTTTTGTCATTGTTTATTCCTGTGTTTCTGTCTTATATTTTGCTCTACCTGCTCCAGTGTTTATATTTTTTACAAAAAAAATTGGGAATTTGGGGATTTTGGATTCTTGCCTGCTCATTTGGACTTCTTTGCTGTACCTTGCACTGCCACTGCTTCTATGGGTTCGACCTCTAAGCATTTAAGCCGGTCCTTGACTTGATTTGCTCTGTAATAAACCCATTATTTTTTAACATACACTGCCTCTCGCCGTTAGCACTTTAACAACTCTGTATGGCACAGTGTCCTAACAAAGTATTGATTTAACATAAAGATACGCACGGAGCAACATATTCCTTATACACTACAGCTTTGCAGTGATTATCTGTGGTGATAACTCTTTCAGAAGAGTTCTATCCTGTTAGTAGGAGCGAGATGGTACACAGGGGAACTGAATAAGCCACTATAACAATGGGAAATAATGGCTAAGCTAGATTATTATACCAATCATATCTGATTAGGCGGAACTTATACAGTATATGTGACCAGATTTGACTGAGAGACTGCCATCGCGCAAATTACAGCTTTTCACCAGAGGAGAAAAACTTTTTTTAATTTTTTTTTTTCCAAAAGGAGTTTATAGCACAGGCAGACTCTTCACATACTAGAGCATGTCTGAAGTAAGTGTCAGAGCTGAAATCAACATGTAAATATGAAATAAATGCTTAAACATGTAGCTAGGTGTAATGTTAGAGACCACAGAAGTGAACCTTTCAAGCCTGTTTTCTCAACTCGCTGTTTTCTGGAGTCAGATGATGGAGTCTCTGTCTCGCAGTTCCTCCCTGGGTGTTCCGGGCAGAACTGCAACCACTTCATATATTAGCCCATTTACCGCTAGCATTAATTCATCCCTCGATCGCGTACTGCCAGGGTTTTATCGCGCGTAACACTTACTTTGAAGAGCCAATTATCCGTAATTCCGTGTTCCTGTGACAAACTGCTGTTTGTGGTGTCTTCAACCGGTTGTTGTTCTCTCGGTCGATAAAGCCGACCGCGAGTATCACAACGCCTGCTACAGGCCGTTGAAAACGCTTGTCTGGCCCAGAAACTGCCCCTCAATGTCGTTTCTGAGATACAGGGCTTTTTAATGCAGGGCTTAGAATGGAAGTGGATGCGCGCGCATCTTCAAAATGGCCGCGACAGTGTGTGTGTTTTGTGTCCCAGAGTATTGTTTGCGGTAGCAACATCAGCTAACCATCGAAACGGATCAAACAGCGATGAAACAATTTAGAACACGAGAAATCTGTGTTTGGCGGAGCAGTTAGAAAGAGTAGGTTCTCGTGTTCCATGTGTTCGGCGGCAGGGCGGTTAGTAGTCAGGTTCTGTTTCGTTGCCCTAGTAATGACATTTGAACACGCACGTATGCACACGCATGCCCCGTGTGCGCTCGCGTGTGTGTGTCTCTTGGATACTGGATGCTTACGGACGCTGAGCATCAGTCTTCTTTAGGATTCCTCCAGGAGGCTATAATGCACTATTGATTTAACCAATATGTCTTCCGCCCGTGCAGAGGGGAGGACTCTATACGGCCTTATTCACCCATTTAGGCCTGACGTCAAAATTACATTTTAAAGGTATATTCAGTGATTTCACTTCATTCAAATATCACTTTTTTTTCCTTTTTTTTTTTGGATAATCCTCCCTACCATAGAGTGTGCTGACCATATAAGGAGTTCCTCCCTGTCCCCAGTGAGCCCCTGGGGTCAAAAAACCCTAGTTTCAGTTTTGGTGGCGGGTGGCAAAGCCTTCATCCAATCAGGATGAGAGGGACTTTCCTCCAATCATGATCGAGTGGGGGCACATGCTGTTGGCCTGTTGCACTTCCCCCCACTGTAGAGTGTGTGCATGTGCACATTTTGTTACCGGGGCGGACTGGGTGGTTTTCCAAATCACCCATATCACTGAATGCTCCTTTAACGATTTTTCAAAAATAGCAGATCTACAAGTTCATAGCGCGCCACTCGGTGGGCGCGCTATGAGCTTGTAGATCTGCTATTTTTCAATAGCTAAATTATAACATAATGTATGTAACCACCAAAAGGGGTTTCCCCGCTCAAAATGGGTTAACGGCCTGCATCTCAACATAGGACCGTGCAGCGACATTGAGAGCCAATGAGAGCCAAGGAAACCCTGTCCTATATACGAGCAAGCACTGGAGGACTGACTGCAACACAGGCTCAGAGATAGAAACACAGGGAAGTAGAATCTGATTGTGTAGACTGTGATCATATTCATGCATCTAGTGATTGACATCGCAGGCACTATATAACGTATTTCAGAATCAGCCGGCGTTGGATAATGAAGTCCATTATCTGTCTTCCTCTCAAGAAATGACATTCCCATATCGCAGCGGTCCCCGGTGAGCAGAAATCTCTGTCGAGAAGGCGGAGGTGGTCACGGCTCATGCAGCCTGGGGGCAGATTTTTCTGTTATTTTAAATAAATTACATTCCACAAGCAATACGTATAGGCTGTCAATGTATGGCGGAATCAATCAGCCACCATTCATCCCTCACTCCTCAGCAGAAACATGATGAAAGCCCGCGACGGAAAAGGTCAAACTCGTGTTTACAGCTGACAAGTCACGGTGACAGAATCGCAGGCTTATACACGTGGGGATGTATATAAACTGTTCTTTACTGGTGTTTTGCTTTCCAGTGAAATGAGCAGATATGAGGATAAAAATCACACCCGTGTGAACTGAGTGGTGTAAGGTCTTATATAGACTGATCAATGTGGTCTGACGTAATGAAATCACACCCGTGTGAACTGGGTGACCATAGCATGCCATGCTCATTTTTTGGTACGAACAGACACGTAAACTAACAAAGCTGAAATCACACCCGGGTGAACTGGGTGACCATAGCAACCATGCTCATTTTTTGGTACGAACAGACACGTAAACTAACCAAGCCAGTTGTAGGAGTGGTTTACACCACTCAAAAAAGCTGGGCGCAGATGGATTTTGTGGACATCCAAATGTTTGCAAAAATAAATTGTACCCATAATGGGGACATGTACTGTAGCTGTATGTGGTGTATGTGGTTGGTTACGATTACTGAAGCATTGTTTTAGCCATGCGACAACACAATCAAAGCCCAATAATTCTTGAAACATTCTGATAAACCAAAGTCCGCAATATAAATTATATCGTACAGTATGCTGTACTTTAAATATAGGCCATTATAACAGGACCACTTTAGGTCACCCAGCGGTATATTTCAGCTGTCTGCACTTAAATAGACTTATGGACAGACTCACATCCATACTCAAATAGACAAACGGACAGACACTCATCCGTTCTCAAATAGACAAACGGACAGACACACATCCGTTCTCAAATAGACAAACGGACAGACACACATCCGTTCTCAAATAGACAAACGGACAGACACACATCCGTTCTCAAATAGACAAACGGACAGACACACATCCGTTCTCAAATAGACAAACGGACAGACACACATCCGTACTCAAATAGACACTCGGACAGACACACATCCGTTCTCAAATAGACAAACGGACAGACACACATCCGTACTCAAATAGACACACGGACAGACACACATCCGTACTCAAATAGACACACGGACAGACACACATCCATACTCAAATAGACACACGGACAGACACACATCCGTACTCAAATAGACATACGGACAGACACACATCCGTACTCAAATAGACATACGGACAGACACACATCCGTACTCAAATAGACAAACGGACAGACACACATCCATACTCAAATAGACATACGGACAGACACACATCCGTACTCAAATAGACACACGGACAGACACACATCCGTACTTCTATATACAGACAGACACACATCCATACTCAAATAGATATACAGACATGCAGACACACATCCATACTCAAATATATATACAGACAGACACACATCCATACTCAAATAGACACACGGACAGACACACATCCGTACTCAAATAGACAAACGGACAGACACACATCCGTACTCAAATAGACAAACGGACAGACACACATCCGTACTCAAATAGACAAACGGACAGACACACATCAGTACTCAAATAGACATACGGACAGACACACATCCGTACTCAAATAGACATACGGACAGACACACATCCGTACTCAAATAGACACACGGACAGACACACATCCATACTCAAATAGACACACGGACAGACACACATCCATACTCAAATAGACATATACAGGCAGACACACATCCATACTCAAATAGACATATACAGACAGACACATCCATACTCAAATAGACAATTTACAATTTAGGTATTTAGCAGACGCTCTTAATCCAGAGCGACTTACATTAGGCAGGAACAAAAGTATGGGAATACATATATAAAATGCATTTATCAAGAAACATGCGTAAGCTAAGAACGTAACTAGAACATCTATATAATGACACTATACATATTAACTATACATATATACTATACTATGCTATACATATACAAATAGACACACGGACAGACACACATCCATAGTTCGACAACACCGTCGCTCCCGACATGTGTTGCCGGTTACAACTAACCCGTGGCACGTTAAAACTTCCTGTGAGGTTAGGTTTTAGGGTTGTGTTTTGGGTATAGGCTGTCGGACCAAACACATGCACCCGTGAAGCCAGAGGGTGAGAGAGCATGACAGTGGGTGAGAGAGCCCAGTGGTGTAAAGGAAGCAGCCTGGAGGAAGGGGTGGCCCAATGACCTTCATTAGAGTGCTTCAGCCAGCTGTGTCAAACAGAACAAAGCTTGTCATCATGCAGGTTAATGGCTGCCTGGCCAATGTGTCCATGAATGGAGAGCAGAGACAAGTTGAGAGTTTTGCTATCAAAAGTGCGTGTGTGTGTGTGCGTGTGTGCGTGCGTGCGTGCGTGCGTGCGTGCGTGCGTGCGTGCGTGCGTGCGTGCGTGCGCGCGCACATGTGCGTGTCAGAGTGACAAAGACACAGACAGACGGAGAGACAGTCAGAGCAAGAGGGAGAAAGAGAGAGACAGCTTGTTAAAGCACAGCCTGAGAAAAACAACAAACATTACATCGGACGTCTGTTTCAAGAGAACTGCTTGAGGGAAGTTTGAAGGAAATGGACAAACAGAAAAAACAGAGGTACACAGAAGAGGCTTTGTTTGTTGGCTGGCGCATTTAAGTCGACATAAACGCTTGTTCAAGCAAATTAAACAGCACACCTGTGCTTTGTAAATTACAATATGGTCTTCTCCTACACAGGAAATCTGGCCCGAAAAAGACTTGCTCACTGCACGGAAAATGTAGGATCTTCTCATACAGAGAGCAGGTCAGGTATCACAGTAAAACAGCTCTCGTTCATAGAAATGGACATAATGATTAGTGTGCGACTGTATGATTGTGCATGCATATACAGTAGGGCTGTGAATCTTTGGGTGTCCCACGATTCAATTCGATTCCGATTCTTGGGGTCACGATTCGATTCAAAATCGATCAACTCCATTCTCAATCCAAAAACGATTTAAAAAAAATTCAAAAGCATTTTTTTCCAGATTCAAAACTATTCTCTATTCAAAATGATTCTCGATTCAATACATAGGTTTTCATCACAATCTACTCCAGCCAACTGAAGTGACTATACTACAGTAACTTGAAAATGACTGAAGACATGATGTTTACTGTGATTAGGGTAAGCTTACATTTCATATCACAAACACCATGTAGTGAAAACTCCTGTAACTGTAACCAGAAAATTAATTAAAAAAGAAAATTAAATATTTTTAATTTTTGGAAAATTATGAACGAAAAAAAAAAAAAATTAATAAAAAGAAAAAAAACCTTTTGTGTAAAACAATGCAGCTGCAGATGCACTGTAGGACCTAAAGTGAACTAAAATGCGCTCGCACGCCCTTGATACGTCGGTGTTTCGTTTGGCCGCGCGCCATCAGTTCGCCGGCACCTGGCTTTCAGCCGCGCGCCTAGAGGGCCTCCACAACTCCACTTCCCGGGCTGAATTATGGGCCCACCACGTCCCTGCCCCTAATATACAGTATTAGGGGTGTCCTGCCTCATGCAGAACCACAGGCGGTTAGGCCTTGGAAGAAAGGAGAGTTGAACAGAGGAGACAATAAAAACAGGACAGGACAGAAGATAGCTGCTTCATGTGTTCTGAAACCTTCATTTGGGGACGAGGAGGAGAGTGTTATGTGTGATGTGGTTATATTATGTTGTGTTCTGGACTAGCAGTCTGAGGATCTATAACCCCTCCAGCAATGTGGTTCTATATAAGGATCATGCAATCTCAGTCCAACCACTTTGGTCACAAACAACAACACGTAAACAAATAAAGTACAAGATGGACCTTCATGCTCCCCAGTATAGGATGTTAGCAGTGGGCTTTCAACCAGTGGGCCCTGAGGGGGTTCCAGGTAAAAGATGGGATAGTTAAGGGTAACCAATTGGACCCCCCCCCCCCCCCCAGAAGCACAGATTTGAGTTAAAAACGTTCGCTCTGAAAGAATATATATTCAAAGATTTGCGCCACATTTTCACGATTTTTCAAAAATAGCAGATCTACAAGCTCGTAGCGCGGCACTCGGTGGCGCGCTATGAGCTTGTAGATCTGCTATTTTTCAATAACTAGAGTAATGCTTAAAACCCCAAAAGGGGTTCCCGTCCAGAATGGGTTAAACATCTGCATTACTTAATCAAGAAGTTTATATAATATGGGAATATTGAAGAATATTGTAACTTTGATTAACGTTGCCCGTTATCTCTCTACCACACGAATACAGCATTGATGGAATTGTGGAGATAATCTTATCCCACAATTACAGAATTTATACGTTTTGGGTGTGAGAGCGTGAACTTCATCCAATGGTGCACGTCCCTAGCCTGGTATCCAGCCTGCTTCGCTACGTTCGGCGGATTTTTTTTTCTCTCTTCGCTTATCAGTCTGGAAAGCCTCCCATTGGGAGGTTTTGCAGAACTACACTAGAACTACATATGTTACGTAGTCAACGTCGTTGCTGATTGGATGTTGTTCCAACGAATGAGAGTATAGCGTTAGGCAACCTACGTCATCAGCCAGCGCCACCCTCCATGCTTTTTGTCTGCAGTAGCTGCGCTTTTCTATGACGTCTCACTGGTGCTTTGTCCCGCCCCGCACCACAGACCAATCAGAAGCCACGTTAGGTTTCGAAGCTTTTGGCATGTCCCGCCTCCCTTGGAGATAGGAGGCTTTCCAGACTGATAAGCGAAGAGAGAAAAAAAAATCCGCCGAACGTAGCGAAGCAGGCTGGATACCAGGCTAGCACGTCCCCACCAAAGAGGTCCATGTGTTTTTGTGTGCAAACACTCCTTATTACCCAGGGGGCAAAGGGGGTTGACCTGCATTTGTCATAACATACAAAGTTGTCCACCAGAAATAATATCTATGACCCCATAGGATCACAACCTATATGGACAACTCGGTCAATTTTGTTGCGAAAGTCCAATATGGCCGCCCCCAATATTAGCCCCTATTAGTTATAATGGGGGGTGAATAGGGCACAATTTTAAACTGAGAGATATTTCCACGAAACTTCTCAGGTTGATCTATGATATGAATACGAACATTTTTTGTATTGCAAGTTTCCATGAAATCCAATATGGCCACCACAATATGGCCACCACAATATTAGCACCAAGAAAATAGGTTTTGGCTCCAACTTCTGAACCAGATGAGCTAGAAATGCAAACTTGGTGTCTATTTCATGGTTTCTGACCATGAGAGACTCAATGGAATACCTATTTCTATTATTGGGTGTGTCTGGACCCTTATTGTGCATATTTACAAGATGGTGGCTACCCGAAATAGTGCTTTAGCATGATTTCTACCATGATTGTTGACTGTTTTGGCAAACACAAGCAATATTAATCCATTGGCTAAGATTCATGGCACAGAAGGAACATATTTTCTTGAGCTTGCATATTGTCAAAATGGCTGCAAACATGAAAAAGAAAAGAGACATTACATTTCCTGTCAGATCCTATTACCCAGGGGGGCAAACCACTCCTTTTTTGGATACCTGCATTTGACATAACATCAAAGGTTGTCCACCAGAAATATCTATGACCCAATAGAATCACAACCTATATGGACACACCGGTCAATTTCTTTGCTGGAAATCCAATATGGCCACCACAATATTAGCCCCCATTAGCCTATAATGCGGGTGAATAGGGCAACATTTTTAACAGGGATATTTCCACGAAACTTCACAGGTTGATCAATGATATGAATTTGAATACCATAATGGTTTGTATTGGATGTTTCCATGATATCCAATATGGCCACCACAATAGCACCCAGAAAATAGGTTTGTCTCTAAATTCTGAACCAGATGAGCGCCTATAAATACAAACTCATGGTTTCTAACCACGAGAGATATATAAATATTTTAGCCATAATTTCCCTCTATTAAGTATTATTGTTCTGGGGTGTTTCTTTGCAGAAAGACATCCCTCTGGCTGTATTTTGGTTTTGTTCTACCGTTTCTGTTGGCATTTCCTCTGTTTATGTTGACAATCATCCCTGGCAGGGATGTGCATCGCCAAGCCGGACATCCCTTCACTGAGTATGGATGGTCTCTCAGTGATGGTCCCCTGTCCATCTAGAGATCTTGGACTCTGGCTGGCATCCTGTCATGAAAGGACGCGATGAGAGAGATCAATGTCCCTGGACAGCCAAACTTGCCAGGGATCTGCCACAGGCCCTCACGATTGACTGTGTGAAAGGCCTTGGTGAGGTCGACAAACATAGAGACCCTTCTGCTCTCTGCACTTTTCTTGCAGCTGGCAAATGGAAAAGATCATGTTACAGGTACCTCTGCCTCCGTGGAAACCACATTGGGATCCAGGGACAACATTCTCAGCGTGGCTGATTAGCCGGTTGAGGATGATTCTTGCTAAGAACTTTCCTGTGATGTTCAGGACTCAGGAGGGCTATACCATGATGGTTATCACATTATGCCCTGTCCCCTTTCCTCTTGTAAACATGCACTATGGATGCGTCCTTGAAGTCTTGAGGGACTTCCCCCTCTTCCAGATTACCTGGTACAGGTGCCATGCCTCCATTCTTGTAGATGTCTGCGGGCAACCCATCACCTCCTGGTGCCTTTCCAGAAGTGCTTTCACTGTCTCTGCACTGGTGGGGGGGGGGGGGGGGGTGGTCAGCCAGATCAGCTTTGATTGGCAGCTGGGGTATCGTGGCAATATCCTCTTCGGAAATTGAGGACTCTCTGTTTAAGACCTCACTGAAGTGCTCTTCCCAGTGTGCTAGGATGTCACTCTTGTCAGTGAGCAGGACACTTGTCAGAGGAGCGGACTGGAGTTGAGCCAGTGGGTTTGGGCCCATAAAGAGCACACAGAATGGTGATGCATCTGAGACATTCCCAGTCAGGAATGGAGTGAAGCTCCTGCTGCATCTTGTCTCCAGTCCCTGGCACATGAACAGATTTTCTGGCAGCCTTTGATACAGCTACATGATATTGTCTTGTTCATTGACATAGGCCAGGCTGGCTCTGTAGATGGACAGGGGACTGCATTCCCGTCACTGAGAGACCATCCAGACTCAGTGAAGGAAGGGATGTCCGGCTTGGCGATGCACGTCCCTGCCAGGGATGATTGTCAACATAAACAGAGGAAATGCCAACAAACATTAGAACAAAACCAAAATACAGCCAGAGGGATGTCTTTCTGCAAAGAAACACCCCAGAACAATAATATCTTTCGTGGTTAGAAACCATGAGTTTGTATTTCTAGCTCATCTGGTTCAGAATTTAGAGCCAAACCTATTTTCTGGGTGCTAGTATTGTGGTGGCCATATTGTTCCTTCTGTGCCATGAATCTTAGCCAATGGATTAATATTGCTTGTGTTTGCCAAAACAGTCAACAATCATGGTAGAAATCATGGTAAAGCACTATTTCGGGTAGCCACCATCTTGTAAATATGCACAATAAGGGTCCAGACACACCCAATAATGAAAATAGGTATTCCATTGAGTCTCTCATGGTCAGAAACCATGAAATAGACACCAAGTTTTCATTTCTAGCTCATCTGGTTCAGAAGTTAGAGCCAAAACCTATTTTTTTGGTGCTAATAATGTGGCGGCCATATTGTGGTGGCCATATTGGATTTCATGGAAACTTGCAATACAACAAATGTTCGTATTCATATCATTGCTCAACCTGAGAAGTTTCGTGGAAATATCTCTCAGTTTAGAATTTTGCCCTATTCACCCCCCATTATAACTAATAGGGGCTAATATTGGGGGCGGCCATATTGGACTTTCGCAACAAAATTGACCGAGTTGTCCATATAGGTTGTGATCCTATGGGGTCATAGATATTATTTCTGGTGGACAACTTTGTATGTTATGACAAATGCAGGTTTCCTAAAAAAAGGGTGGTTTGCCCCCTGGGTATATTGGCTATTTCCCCTACCATAAGCCCTCAATGAATTGCATTGAATTGAATGGGGTGTTGTGCTAATTCGCTTATTTCCATCAAAATAAGTAGGGATATTATTTACATTATGAAGAGAGGATATATACAAAACATATATATAAAACATATTTGTGTATGTATAAATATAATTTCAACACACTGATCATTTTGAGCGATGGAAATATAAGCGAATTAGCACAACATCCCATAGCCCCATTACATTCCCATTCAATTCAATTCATTGAGGGCTTATGGTAGGGGAAATAGCCAATAAGGAGGTTTTGCACAAAATAACACCTGGACCTCTTTGGTGGGGACGTAACAACTACAAATAAAGGTAAGGAAGCCTTTTAGCATGGAATTCTCCTTTAATATGACCTGGCATTCCCTATAGCACTTTGGTTCGGTTGGGTGTACGGAGGCCTCTCAGGTGTTGTCGACGTGGTACAAGGGTTTTGGAACCTTTTGTTGGATAAAAGACACGGCGAGGTATTTGTATAGCACATTTCACACAAAGGCACACAAAGGCAATTTAACCCATTTTAGGCGGGAACCCCTTTTGGTGTTTTAAACATTATGTTGTAATGTAGCTATTGAAAAATAGCAGACCTACAAGCTCATAGCGCGCCACCGAGTGGCGCGCTATGAGCTTGTAGATCTGCTATTTTTGAAAAATCGTGAAAACATTTATTTCAGAAAACTGGAGGATTTAGAAGATTGTTTTTAAATTTTGAGGTCTCAATGGGTTAAAAGGCATAAAAAGGCATGTAAACACAAAAGGTATCTCGATCGATCAACCCACTGTGGAGAAAATGGATGAGGACATAATGACACGCACGCACGCACGCACGCACGCACGCACGCACGCACGCACACGCGTCAAGCTACTGCAGACTGCAATGAGCCTTTCAGGAGAGAAATCGTCTGCTCTGCGTGAGGCGATTAGGGCTCCCTCCGGTTGCCATGGTGTTACCGATGATTGATGTGATTAATAAAGTTGTCGTTGTCATGGCACCCTTAGTGCTGTTGAATGGAGGCCAGGAGACAGAGACACAGGAGAGAATAGAGAGAGAGAGAGAGAGAGAGAGAGAGTAAGAGTGAGATGAAAGTGAGACAGACAGACAGACAGACAGACAGACAGACAGACAGACAGACAGACAGACAGACAGACAGACAGACAGACAGACAGACAGACAGACAGACAGACAGACAGACAGACAGACAGACAGACAGACAGACAGACAGGACGAAAGAGGAGAAGCCAGGACGAAAGAGGAGAAGCCAGGACGAAAGAGGAGAAGCTTTGATTTATCTTTCCTCTCAAACCCAAACCCTGTCTTTATTATTTGACATCACTGCAAACACAAATCCCCATCCACTGTATAAAATCCTGTGTGCTAAATTGATCATTTTGTGGAGTATACACCATTTGACTCTGTTTGCACACTTAATTTGAAGGTTTACTGCATGTGTAGCGGAGCAATGCTTCTACCCATTTATGCCACTGTTGACTTAAAATAAAGAGAGTTTGGCTTATCAATTTATTTTGCAAGGATGTTTATTCAAGTAATTATTTTTGAAGCGCCATAGCTGCTGGGTGCAGGGATTTCCCAAGACGCGCCATCAACGCGGATGTTTCTGTCTTTTTACTTTCGATAATCTCCCAGAAGACAAGTGGTTCAAAATAAGGTCACTACAGGTCAGACTGATACAGGTCAGACTGATACAGGTCAGACTGATACAGGTCAGACTGATACAGGTCAGACTGATACAGGTCAGACTGATACAGGTCAGACTGATACAGGTCAGACTGATACAGGTCAGACTGATACAGGTCAGACAGATACAGGTCAGACTGATACAGGTCAGACTGATACAGGTCAGACTGATACAGGTCAGACTGATACAGGTCAGACTGATACAGGTCAGACTGATACAGGTCAGACTGATACAGGTCAGACTGATACAGGTCAGACTGATACAGGTCAGACTGATACAGGTCAGACTGATACAGGTCAGACTGATACAGGTCAGACTGACACAGGTCAGACTGATACAGGTCAGACTGATACAGGTCAGACTGATACAGGTCAGACTGATACAGGTCAGACTGATACAGGTCAGACTGATACAGGTCAGACTGATACAGGTCAGACAGATACAGGTCAGACTGATACAGGTCAGACTGATACAGGTCAGACTGATACAGGTCAGACTGATACAGGTCAGACTGATACAGGTCAGACTGATACAGGTCAGACTGATACAGGTCAGACTGATACAGGTCAGACTGAT
Organism: Electrona antarctica; assembly: GCF_951216825.1. NCBI lineage: Eukaryota > Metazoa > Chordata > Actinopteri > Myctophiformes > Myctophidae > Electrona > Electrona antarctica. The sequence goes on from NC_136806.1 coordinate 62,339,273, forward strand.
ACAGGTCAGACTGATACAGGTCAGACTGATACAGGTCAGACAGATACAGGTCAGACTGATACAGGTCAGACTGATACAGGTCAGACTGATACAGGTCAGACTGATACAGGTCAGACTGATACAGGTCAGACTGATACAGGTCAGACTGATACAGGTCAGACTGATACAGGTCAGACTGATACAGGTCAGACTGATACAGGTCAGACAGATACAGGTCAGACTGATACAGGTCAGACTGATACAGGTCAGACTGATACAGGTCAGACTGACACAGGTCAGACTGATACAGGTCAGACTGATACAGGTCAGACAGATACAGGTCAGACTGATACAGGTCAGACAGATACAGGTCAGACTGCAGAAATGGGGCAATTGGTTTAGTCGGGGCCATAGTGAAGGCAAGTTGAAGTATATGTTGTGTTGTGTAGTGATGTCCCAGTGTCTCTCTCCATATATGCGAGGCTATAAACAACATGCAGTTTTGTTCAACTGAACTTGATCAAATGTCTTTAGCTTCTACACACTATGGCACTATGGTTTGAAGACCACTGACAGTCTCAGTAACCTCGCGCCCGCCCGCACGCACGCACGCACGCACGCACGCACGCACGCACGCACGCACGCACGCACGCACGCACGCACACGGGCGACTGGACCCTTGTTGTTACCCGTGAAGTTGAAATTGAACAGAATACAGGGGCACGGTGGCGCCGAGTTGATAGCGCTGTCGCCTCACAGCTAGAAGGTCCTGTGTTCCATTCGTAGGTGCTGTGGGCGCTGGGGCCGTGTTCTCTCCTCCGCGTCCTCAGCACCCATAGGGGTTGGCGAAAAGGCCTTTCTGTGTGTAGTCTGCGTGTTCTCCACGTGTCGCCTAGGGTAGGTATAGGTACCCTCACAAAAAACATGAAGTACCGTAATCCTGCAGGTCTCTGGGGCACCTGATTGAGTGGTTGGTTCCATGCGCTACAGTTGGAGGCCATCGATATTGTCCTTTTCTTTTTGCGTGATCTGCGCAAAAGGACAGTTAACCCTTTTTGGGCGGGAACCCCTTTTGGTGTTTTAAACATTGTTATAATTTAGCTATTGAAAAATAGCAGATCTACAAGCTCATAGCGCGCCACCGAGTGGTGCGCTACGAGCTTGTAGGTCTGCTATTTTTGAAAAATCGTGAAAATATTTATTTCAGAAAACTGGAGGATTTAGAAGGATTTTTTTAAATTTTGAGGTCAGGCCTAAATGGGTCAAATGATAAGGGACAATATCGGTGGCACCCAACTGTACGTCCTACCGGGGAAACTCCACCCTGTCAGGTGATACGAAGCGGCCTGCTCACTCTTCATGCAGTGACGGAAGCATGAGCTCATCTTAGGCAATTTGGCACTGGGTGAAAAATCCGTACAAAAATTGTGGGATGAAATTGTTTTTGGCAAAAAAAAAAGAGACTAAAATCTTGGATTAGCCTAATTTAAATAAGAAAAAAGAGAATTAGCCTGATTTAAACAAGACAGAAAGTGGGGCACCCTCATTTTATTCCTTCTCCCAAGTTCAATGTGGCATCGCACTCCAACCCATAGGAGGCTGGAGATGGCTGTCTCCATTGTGACACAAATAGAACCAGACAAGTCTTCCGGGCAGGGATTGAGCCACCTGGCTGTGAATGTGAGCCAATGGGTGAAGAATCACACTCTCTCTCGCATTCCGTCCATGTTGGGGGGGGGGGGGGGGGGGGGGGAGTCCTATAACCGCCGGCCATTATTAGAGGCAGCGTGATGAGCTCAGCCCGTGTGCTCCAACACGTTAGTGCTATAGGATGATGACAAGCCTGCGGGCGAGGAAGAGACACATAGAGGACGAGGGGGTTGTAATATTTCCTTTCCTTTTTCCACATTCATCACTTTTTTTCCAACCCACCCCTCTGTCTTTAAATTACTCATGCCCTGATTATCCAAACTAGAAGCTCGAACGGCCTGCGGCCGGTCTCGCTCTAGCGCCATGCACAGAAAACAAAATCACACCCGTGTGAAGTGAGGGGCGTTCGTATCATCGTACATCATCACGCTCAGACACATATGACGTAACTTCTCCATTCATTCACTACATGGCACCATGTAGTGGACTGTCCCACAAAAAGGGAGACATCTGGTCAGTGGTCACCCTAACACGCACGCACGCACGCACGCACGCACGCACGCACGCACGCACGCACGCACGCACGCACGCACGCACGCACGCACGCACGCACGCACGCACGCACGCACGCACGCACGCACGCACGCACGCACGCACGCACGCACGCCCAGGCATAACAGGTTAAACGTGTCTCGGTCCCTGCATTTCCACAAGTTGTTCCAGCATGTGATAAAAGCACAGTCCTGCTCTTACTCTCTCTCTCTCTCTCTCTCTCTCTCTCTCTCTCTCTCTCTCTCTCTCTCTCTCTCTCTCTCTCTCTCTCTCTCTCTCTCTCTGGTGACAGAAACTCATGTCTGGAAGCACATTATTTCCCCTGTGGTTGCTCTGGCATATTGCTGGGGTCATTTGTTGTTGTCGTTGTCAAACTGTCTCATCTCTAAGGCCCACAGCCCATTGTCATAGATGGACAGCTCTCAAACTGCTGCTGTGAGATCAGCAGGGAAGGGCTGTTTCCACACTTTTCCGCTCAGAGCAGGCGTCTCTTCCTGGTTTTTAGACAGCTGGTGGATGGAAATGAGGCCAAATTCCCGGAAACGCTTGCCCGAAGCGGGATTGTGCCACGTGGGTGGAGCTTCATTTCCATCCACCAGCTGTCTAAAAACCAGGAAGAGACGGCTGCTCTGAGCGGAAAACTGCCGTCCCTAGACGCCTAAGTGTGGAAACAGTGAAGGAGATTTCAGCACTGAGCCTTTTGACAGCTGGTGGGTGGAGCTGTCCATGGTGCTGAAGCCCTCCATTTGTAGAACTGACTGACTGACTGACTGACTGACTGACTGACTGACTGACTGACTGACTGTGACTGACTGACTGACTGACTGACTGACTGACTGACTGACTGACTGTGTGTGTGTGTGTGTGTGTGTGTGTGTGTGTGTGTGTAGGCAACCCGGCATGGCACAATGCACACTTTGACAGTGCTAATCAAACACAGGGATGTCCCGACATTTTTCATTCCAGATCCGATCCGGATACTGCAATTCCGGTGTTAGCCGATACCGAATACAGATACCAGTGGTGTGATCTCGTGTTGTGTTTATAGATATCTAGCTATATATATCTCATGTTGTGTTTATAGCAGTGTTTATAGCTTACTCATACAGTATGTACACTTGCAGTTTGAGCAACTCGAAAGCAAACTCCACACGCCCCAACATTTTATAGTGTCAACCTCTTACGGCTGTGTTGGATCGGTGGTTAGACTGGCATATTCACCAATACCGATATGACACGATATGACAAATAGGTCCGATACTGATACTTTTCTCTAATCAAAAAGCACTCTTCCTTTATTTGGAATGACTGAAATCATTTCAGCCATACTTCCAATTTGGAAGTATGTTGTTTATTGCCTAACACAACTATTTATAAAAAAAAAGGAGAAAAAGAATCACACCCAGTGTGAAGTAAGCTGTGCTTCACACCCAGGTGTTGCAAATACTGCTAATTAAAAAATCAGAGAGGCTGCTGCTGTCTCCTCTCTTAAATTAGTGAAATTAGTGTTTGCAGGCACGCAGGCACGCAGGCAGGCACGCACGCACGCACGCACGCACGCACGCACACACACACACACACACACACACACACACTCAGATGTAGAAGCTGTCTGGAAGCTTAAAATGAACAAATTGCTGTTCAAACAGTGATAGAAGAGATGACTCATTCTAAATGGTGGACTAATTCATGGAATGGTCTCAGGTTACTGCTAAAAACCTATCGTGAAGATACAAACCTTATTAATTATGTTTAGGGCAAAAAGCAAAACATTACCAGTTCATCTACAACAGCTATTCGATACTAGTTCAGAAAGTGGGGATAGTAGGAGGAAATTTGACTTCAAAGTTCAAACATAAGTTTGCACGGACCACTCAAAGACTGATGTGTCCTTCGATAACAGGAATCCGAATATGGAATTATCTGGATGACAATTTAAAGGGTTGTACAAATATTTGCCAATTTAAAAGAAATTACAAAAATCTAATATTTAGACAATATGAAGCCGATGAATAGGTAGAGCTAGAGCTAGAGCTAGAGCTATCATTTATTGCACGTGTCATTGCTCAACTTCTTGCTTGTTTTTTTTTTTTTTTTTTTAGATGTGTAAGCCAATCAATAAAGTAAACTAAACTTTTAAGTGAAAAGGGGGCAGGTATTTATACGAATTTATTCTTCTTCCTGCTCCTTTTTGTCATAGGTGTATCAGATACTGTATGAAAGACAAATTAATTAATTATGAAAGACATTAATTGTTATCTATTATGATTTGTACTGTATTGTGTTACACTATGTGCGAAATAAAATGAAATGAAATGAAATGAAATGAAAAAGCCTAAAATGTCAAATCTGAAGGTTATGTATACGTATGTTCAGTGTTGATAATGTCAACAGAGCTCCTATAGCTTCATGTCATCAATCTGACATCTTGCTCTAGATCTGCAAAATGTCAAATCAGCTAACCTTGAACTCAAAACAAATTGATATGCTTTGCATCTGGTATGCAAACTATGCATGGGGTATCCAGCCTCTCCAGGCACGTCGGTGTACTCCGAATGGTGTGGACAGATCAAGGTAACCAGGACCATAGGAGCAGTAGGACCACCATAGGCAAAGTGGAGAAAGATAGAGAAGAGAGGAATTGGTGATATTGTTTAGAGACTGACTTAGAGTGATATTAAATTACACACATGTTTAGTGAGGGCATGGCTCCAGTGTGTTTTATACTAACGGGAAGTGCACAGAAAGAAGATATTCCCCGTAGAATTTGCCAGGTGTAGCATCACCAGCCTGATCATTTTCAACGGAAATGAAAGCCTGGGTATCGAGGCTAGCCTGATCACAAAGTTGAGACTAGGAACTTTTTTTAAATAGTCAATTGAAAACAATTGACTATTTAAAAAATAGTTCTGTGTAGGCACAAAATGTTGGTGGGACATGTTCTGCAAAGACAACAATACAATTGCCCGCGTAGCCAGTCTATCTGTCAGACTTATGACAGATTGTGGACCAAACTATTCCACAATCTCCCAATGCTATATAGAGTCTGGAACTACACAAACATAATTTTAGAATATCTTTGGAAGTTATTTTTTTATTTCCATTTCTGCTAAGCAGCAAGCTTTATATAATGCTTAGATGATTTCTATTTATATTAGGATACATTTGCTTGACTGTAAAGATGAAACGGAAGTGAGGACGAGGCTCCACACTTCCGCTTTATATTTTACTCGTGATAGAGCTTCCGTTGCACTGTATGACGCTGAGTCGGCTCAATTGAACTTCACTGAACCAGTGCGTCATAGTGAACTACAAAGCACCTGGTCTGTTGCTTCACGCCCCTGTCTCCACTCCTGTAATCACAACACATATACAACTAGAAAAAGTGCCCTTCTGGACACAGGTCTCCACCAGGAGGATATAAGAGTGTGTGTGATGTTTGGCAAAATGTTTAGGAGTAATATAATCATGTTTTGTGTGTGTGTGTGTGTGTGTGTGTGTGTGTGTGTGTGTGTGTGTGTGTGTGTGTGTGTGTGTGTGTGTGTGTGTGTGTGTGTGTGTGTGTGACGCGGCTTGGCCTGTTGTAGCGCCACCATGAGGCTGATTTGAAAACTGTCAAGTGGCATTTCTTCCAAAGCCTAGTGGGAATATGCATGCACAGTTTCACCGCAATCGGACGCTGCGTTGAGTAGTTGTGGCGATTTGTACAAAATGGATACAAAGCGGGCTACTCCTGAAAAGTTTGGAAGCCAATCGTAGGCAATAAAGGTGGATTATGAGAAATCAAATAAAACCCGTCTTGATCACATGACTATGGAGAGCATGTGTACCGATTTGCGTGAAATTTTGATAAAATCTGAAGGAGTAATATTAGAAAATGTGTTTTACATATGTCGGCCTCCTGGTGGTGCTATAAAGAGCAGATGTGAAAAATTCCAGGCAAAGGTTTTTCCTTGGCCTCTAGGGAGTGTGCATACAAAGTTATCCACAGATCCGTGCAGTTAGAGGTAAAAACCCTTTTCGGCCAATTATAGCGCCACCATGAGGCTGAGTTGAAAATGTTCACGTGGCATTTCTTCCTCGGCCTAGTGGGAATGTGCGTGCACAATTTCACGGAAATCACATGATGTGTTCATGATTTGCAGCATTTTGTTTAAAACTGAGCACTCCTGCGAACTTTGGAAGCCAATCTTAGCCAATCAGGATGGAGTCTGAGAAATCTGAAAGACATGTTTCGTTGAATGGCTCTAGAGAGACTGTGTACCAATTTGCGTGATGTTTCGACAAAATCTGAAGGTGTTCTGTCCAAAAACTTGTTTTGCACAAAGCGGCCTCCTGGTGGCGCTATAACAGGCCGTTCTGGAATTTTGGGGCAGAGGTTCATCGTTGGCATCCAGGGAGTGTGTGTGCAAAATTTGGCATCGACCGGGTTAACTGTCCCGGACATTAGCTGTTCACAGACGGACGGACAGACGGACGAACGGACGGACGGACACACGGACGGACTGCCAAACATACTCTCTCCCCATGCCTTCGGCCTGGTGGAGACAATGCCTAGAAAGATGGTGAGAGTGGTTGTGGTAATCGTGACAGTGTGTTAGGATCATGTGTGGGACTTATTGTGTGTGTGTGTGTGTGTGTGTGTGTGTGTGTGTGTGTGTGTGTGTGTGTGTGTGTGTGTGTGTGTGTGTGTGTGTGTGTGTGTGTGTGTGTGTGTGTGTGTGTGTGTGTGTGTGTGCAGCCCATGGGTGAGTGAGTGGCACCTGTTCTGTTGTTTGCCGGTCCACTATGATTGTGTCACGCTCGATATGTTGCCCTGAGCTGCCTCCACACTCACACAGACAGAACCCTAATGGAGGATAATGAGACACAGTTTCCCCTCTGCAGAGCAGGAGATGTGAAACTGCAGATTCATAGATGCCCCCCCCTCTCCTCCCCAGGCTCTCTCAGAACATCAGAAGAGCCCGGAAGAAGAGGATAATGATATATAAAGTATGTTAATGCTGTTTGTGGGAGCAGAGCGCAAAGTGCTTTTTCATGCAGAGAGAAAAAAAGATGTTGCTACAGGATCATCTGCATATAAGTACACCTTATTCAGTACACTGCCGTACACCTTGATGCTCCACGATACAAACTCTTCAGTGTTCTAGCTAACTGTTTAGAAGAAGTTGTACAACGTTGTAAATTTACAACGCTGACGAAGGCCCCTGGCCGAAACACGTTCGTTGTGTTGCTGCTTGCAGCATACCTTCCCATGTAAAGATGTAACAATAAAGTGCCTTAAAGGAGCATTCAGTGATTTGGGTGATTTGGAAAACCACCCAGTCCGCCCCGGTAACAAAATGTGCACATGCACGCTCTACAGTGGGGGGAAGTGCAACAGGCCAACAGCATGTGCACCAAGGCCCGCCCCCAGTCGATCATGATTGGAGGAAGGCCCCTCTCATCCTGATTGGATGAAGGCTTTGCCACCCGCCACCAAAACTGAAACTAGGGTTTTTTGACCCCAGGGGCTCACTGGGGACAGGGAGGAACTCCTTATATGGTCAGCACACTCTATAGTAGGGAGGATTATCCAGAAAAAAAGAAAAAATAAGTGATATTTGAATTAAGTAAAATCACTGAATATACCTTTAAAGGATTACTCAGTGAGTGCTGGTATTCTCCTTCTTCTAAAGTGTTTCCTGACCGTGCACCCGGTAAAATGTTCCAAGAGATTGAGACAGTTGGAGTTGTGCGGGCTTCTCCTTTTCGAAACTGTTTGCCACCCTCAAGCCACATCAACATCAAAACATACAGTAGTAGGCCTACCCCATACACTGTTACTGTTACTGTACCGACAGGCAGAAGACAGGTTCTGTCAAAGCCCTTTGGTTGTTAGAGAAAGTTAGGTGGTTTCTTCCCAACAGCAGATATATTACAGACTGTGTTCAGATCAGTCTCTGGACCCTGGATGGAATTCACACAGCTGGATCCTGCAGGCAGTACATCTGAGTGTCGGAATATTGCACAATGTAGTGAACAGGCCTTTGGGAAATGTAAAGTGCGTTGTGTGCTTGCTTTTGTGTCCAGGGTTGAAATAGACAATAGACAGAGACAGCCTCAGTGGATGTTGCAATGGTGGTTTGGGAGATGTCTCTGTGCTCTGTGCCTTTGCTCCAGGGTAGAACATGTACTGTACTTCAAAGGAGTGCTCAGTTACAATATGAACACGATGCCAACAGCACCGACGCTGCCGATGGAGCAGGAATTCAAAAAAGAGGACAGATGGAAATTAGGAACGTGTGAATTGTTTGTTCGGTTTTGCCAAAGCGCTGTGTTTTTGCGCATTTTAGATTTCATTGCGGCTTCACACTCATAGTGTGACACGGTCTCGATTCTTCAGTTGAGTCTGTGTTGCATAATTAGAGATGCTACAGTATACACCCTGTTACAGAGACCCAACGAGTCACATCGCACTCTCTAGCACTTCTGACCATAGAGTATATATATAATAGAGACTGAACTGGCGCGAAGCTCCGCCCCCCCAGCTATTCATGTCAGTGGAAGTTGCTCAGTGGCGTTTTGAAGCACCCGGAAGACTGCCGGAAGTCCCTCCCAGGACCTCAACTTTGAGGTCCTGGGTGACGTAGGGCAACCGAGCGCTCAACGTTAAAGCCCAGCTGCACGGGGTTTCCCGGTCATGAATCCACGGGTCCGCCTGTAGTCCCTCCTCCTACCACTAGGACCCAGAGCTTCAACGTTGGAAAGCCTGCCTGCCCCCTTGCTTCTGACTCACTCACTTGTTTCCCCTTTGCCATAGGCTGAGAGAGAGAGAGAGAGAGAGAGAGAGAGAGAGAGAGAGAGAGAGAGAGAGAGAGAGAGAGAGAGAGATCATCCTGGCCATTCGAGTGTTTACGCATGCACGCACGCACGCTGATGCAGGCCCTTTTTTATATCAATCAAGTACGTTTTTTTGGTGCATGTCATGTGGTCTACAAAGCAAAGCAAAGCAAAGTTCTTTGTTTACCCAGGGTGAATGGACTAAGCTCGAGATGCTTGTTTACAGCCAGACCCTGCTCATAGAACATTTCATGGTAGGGGTTCAATGCCTTGCTCAAGGGCACTTCAGCGGTGGTAATTTTAACGTGCCGGTCCGGGGATTCGAACTGGCGACCTTCCGATAACAAGACCGCTCCGCAAACCGTTCGGCCACCGCTGCCAACCGCTACCAGCACACCCTTTGTGATCTACTGGTAGATCGCGATCTATACCTTTTGGGCACCTCTGATATATAGTGAGGGGAAAAGGGGTGGGTGGGGGATTCAGATTGTACGGGGGCCAGTTTCGAATTGCAGCCGTCCGTAGGTGCCCTTTGAGAGCGGTTTTGAAGGAGTCAAGGGATTCACATGTCTTAATGGCTGTTGGTAGGGCGTTCCACATTTTTGTGGCATAGGAGCGAAATTAATTTAGTCCCTTGTTTGTGCCGAATCTGGGTTGCACATGGTTTGTTGAACTCCCTCTGGTGTTGTGGGTGTGGACTTAATTGACATTAAGGAAGTATTTAGACAGGTACATGGGTATCTTGGTGGTGTCGTGAATCTTGTGGACCAGACCCATTGCAAGATGTTGTACTCTCTGAGATATTTAGTATTTACCTTTCTAATCTTTTGGCTTTCAATGATACACAAAGAATTACCTCATATCACTGCTTCAGTAGTTTGGATTTGTTTTAACCAAAATGCTCTCTCTCTGTTGCTCAGCGGACTTTGTTAAACTTTCGGACGAGGCTTTCTTAACGAGCTTTAATAGGCTACAGGTGGAAAGAGGGGAAGACGTCAACTCTGTATGCACATTTCATGTAATGATGTAACAGCAGTGCGGGTGGATGATTTAGGCTACACATGAATCATGATCACAACATTTTGTGTTGTAGTTGGAAGCTTCTTGCTACATTAAAGGTGTAGTGAAACGGAAAGGGTGGGCATTTTATTTTGAAGTTTCAGCTTGAAACGCTGGCTCTGAAGTTTCTGAACCAATCAGAACGTTGCATCCTTTCAGGCGATGGGACGGTAGCTGTATTGTCCAATTATGGATGAACGAGATATGACGACATTGAGGGAAATATATGTGATCTAGACATGTGCTCTCATCGGAGAGAAAGAAGGAACTGTCATAGTATCACATTCCATGGGGCAATAAACAGGCTGCATGCAGGGGTTGCTTGCAGCTACCTTCCTGCTAGAGTGGGGGGTGTTTTACAACACCTACAGAGGAAGGGGGGCTGACTCACAAGGCACACACATATAATGGCAGGGGGGGCAATGTGTGACCAAGTACCACTTTAATCCTGTCATATGTGTATCAATATGTGTTCTAGAGTCAATACTTAGATATTGGGTTACCAAACCTTTACCTTTATATTAATATCTAAGAGTCTACCGGTTTAAGCTGGTCAGAGCCAAGAGCCAGGCTTGCAGCACAAGGAGTGTGCTTAGAACAGCCTATCTCAGGCGGAGAAGGGGCCATTGGGCTTTTGATTGGCCGGGGAAGAGTGACCCATCCTGGGCCTGCTGTATGTGGGTGAAAGCAAGCAGTGCCAGGGTTAGATTCAAGGGAGACCATCGTGGAGAGCAGGAAGGCGGGAGGCCAGTGGTAAATATAGATACAAGGGTGCATAATTAATATCATGTGTTGTGTTGTGTGATGTTTAGATTATAACAATGTATGTATCTGTGCCTCTTGTTTGTCTCCCAATCAGATTTAAAACCATAGGTATAACCATAGGTATAACATCGGTGAACATAGGTTGTAGACTACCATGGGTGAACTTAAGTTGGTAGTGTTGAGCTAAGTAGTACCAAGATCGACAGGGGCTGAACTCCTCAAAGACAGCTAGGAGAGGAACAGACTATTATAGGCAAAGATCCGGAGTACTGTAACCGTCCTGTGTCATGGGGAGGGAGAAACAAACCAGTGTGTATGTTGTATGTGTTATGTTGTATAATGAGCTAATAAACCTTATAAAACGCATGTTGAGTTTGTAAAGAGAAGCGATTATTGGAACATTTAGTTTAGCCTATGCGTGTTAATTCTTTAGTAAATCCCGCCTGTTGCTAGAGTCTGTCGGATACTCGGCTAATCTCCCGAAATCCGAACAGTAGCTATGCTACCTGCACGGTGACGCAGGACGCATGGAGTGTTTGTTTACAAGTCAGATAGTCGGCCAGCTATACCTATAATGTTTACAGACACATATTTTAGCGTGATGATTACGTTTAAACCGAGTAATTCACTGTCTGGATGTCATCTTGAAAGGGATTAAAAACAGAGGATTTCTGTAATCAGTAGCAGCTGTGTTTGGACGGACGCGCAGATATGGAAATCAAACGGATCATGTCATCACGCAGTACGTTTTCGTTTTCGGGAAGTAATTCAAATTCGATTTTTATGATATAAAAATACACAAAAATGAAAATGTACCCATTTATGTATTTAATTTGGCATCCAGTATGCTCATATGATGACCACGGATGTGGTCTAAAAGTGTGAAAAACATATTTTTAATTTCACTACACCTTTAAGGAATTTATTGGAACAAGAGGAGGCAGCCCTGCAGGTAGTCCTGTTCCAGTGCGTTACGCACAGTGGGAATAATTATGAACACAGCTAAAGTTTTTATGTAACATTGTCTGTCTTTAGAGGACTGCTTCAGCAGTGTCAGGACTCAGGCCCAGCACTGTGGAGAGCTAGCTCCGCCTCCGGCGATCTGCAAGCCACAACGTGTTGCTGATGCAACACGGTGTAGGCTTGTAGATCAGCTCTGTTCCCTGCGCGTTAATGCAAATACGATGGAGGAAACAGCCGAGACGGGCCGACCAAAAAGTATAACAAGTACTTTTCAGGCTTCCTAAAAATGTACTGGAGTAAGAGTACAATTACTTGTCTTGGAAATGTACTTGAGTAAAAGTATAATTTTCAGGCCTAGTCCAAATCTAGTCCTACATTGTGCTGATCGAAGGTTTAGCTAATTTGCTAAATATATGAAAATGAAAAGGACAATATTGCATGGCTTCCATGTGGATCTCTGCAGTCATGGTGATGATGTTATATTACGGTGGGGCGCAGCCTTGCGCACATCGTTGTTGCTAAGCATGCACGGCAACCGATTGTGTTTTGCGAGTGAGGTCGGACCAGAGCTCTGCTCAGCACAGTGAGGTCGGACCAGAGCTCTGCTCAGCACATATGAGGTGAGGTCGGACCAGAGCTCTGCTCAGCACATATGAGGTGAGAGTGAGGTCGGACCAGAGCTCTGCTCAGCACATATGAGGTGAGACCGTGAGAGTAAGGTCGGACCAGAGCTCTGCTCAGCACATATGAGGTGAGTGAGGTCGGACCAGAGCTCTGCTCAGCACATATGAGGTGAGTGAGGTCGGACCAGAGCTCTGCTCAGCACATATGAGGTGAGTGAGGTCGGACCAGAGCTCTGCTCAGCACATATGAGGTGCGAAGGTATACTCTAGACTTGCGCTTCATTCAACTGAGGCCGGACGGTATGGGTTGTCAGTGTTGCGAGAGAAAGGGATACAGAACAGAACAGTGCGAGACAAAGAACACGGGGAGATGGAGAGAACACATTTTCCAGCCCCCCCGAAAAATCCTGAACGGAGTCTTCCTGGACTAGGCTCTCCTGTTCCGAATGCACCTGCACGAACCACAACGACCTCAACGACCAAACGCCGAGGAATGGACACGTCTTCTCGGAGGCCTGTCAGAAAATAATCAGCTCCGTAACCAGGCGGAAGTGTCAGGGTTGGGAACCCTCAGAAATGCAGGGGGTTGGAGGCTCAGAGGCAGAAGAAAAAACATCACACCCATGTGAAGTGAGGGGCGCTCTTATACATCATCATCATATGATCATCATGTACATCTCATACTGTACATCATGTCATTCCGGGCCAATCACAATTTGCGTCATCAATGTTTGCGATTGACAATGAAAGAGAGAAATTAGGTAAAATGTACGCCAAATATGACGTAAATCTTGTCCCCACACGTCTCATATTTGCAATCCCCATGCACCTCCGTATATATACACCACTTCGGCTAATACGATGAGTCGGGTCATCGAGGCAGCAGAAAATATGAGAACAAAGTTGCACTGCAGCACAAGAAATGAATCAAAAACCTTTGTAAAAGGCAGTGGCAAACATATAAGTATCGACCTGCGGGGATTGTTTTGTGGCGCCTGAAAATGGAATGCTGCTTCTTCACTTTAGTTGAGATTCTGGAGGACAGGAAGGACAGCCCTGTCCCATGTGACCTGAGAGCTCTGGATGCTTCATAACCAGTGGTGGAAAAAGTACTCAATTGTTTTTAATTAAGTAAAAGTATCAATTCTGCAATGTAGAACTATACTCTGTTACAAGTAAAAGTCTGGAATTAAAAATCTACTTGAGTAAAAGTACTAAAGTATTGGCATCAAAATGTACTTAAAGTACCAAAAATAAAAGTACTCATTATGCAGAATGTTTTCAAATCAATGTATACAGATCTTTTGAAAACGGCAGATCTACAAGCTCACAGTGAGCTTGTGAGAGCTTATATTATATTTTCAAATGGCCGAAATGTATATAGGACTGAAGTGGTTATAGCGTATGGTTTAATAATCAAAATCTACAAAGTAACTAGTAACTAAAGTTTTCCAAATAAATGTAGTGGAGTAAAAGTACAATATTTGCCTCTGAAATGTAGTGAAGTAGAAGCAAAAGTATTGGAAATTGGAAATACTAAAGTAAAGTACAAATACTTTCCACCACTAGTATATACCATAGCCGAAGATTGTAAGCCCGCTGCTCATTTTGTATTCATTCCATCCTTGGCTGTAATGTTTGTTTCCATCTCTCTCTGCTGCCTGCATGCTTTCAATCAGGGTTAGGGGTTACACAAACACCATCCAGGTCGTAATGAAATATGGTACAAGGTGTCAGAGGGAGGCGGCCCACCGCCCCCCAATGAAAAGACCCCCAAATTGCAGACAACAGTTTATTCACCAGAGCAGAACACAAACTTTAATATCCTGTCCTATTTTGACCCTCTGTCCCTTCTGACCATCAGACTGATGCTAACAAGGGCCAATCAGACACTCCTTTCAACACACATGGCTGTGCAAGAGGAAGGTTTCATTGGCACTATGTTATGGGTTATTGTTGTTAGTATTCTTCTCTCTCTCTCTGTGTATGTGTTAAGGCTGTACGCGTCCCTAGCCCTGTTTGTAGGACTCGAACTTCGGCAGGAATTTTCAAGCGAACCTTCGAACCATTCGTTTCCAATTAATTTTAAAAATAACCTTCGAGCACCGAACGTCGGCGGGTGGGGTGGGGGAGCACGTAACTTTGGGAAAGTGTCATAGTAGCTTGTTTACAACTGAAACGGACTTCCTGTGCACTAACTTCCTCTTCAACATAAGTGCCACATGTAATGATTAGTCAACACTAGTTTTATTTCTAAGTCTACTTACAGGACATTTTAACACTTAGCTTGCTGACCATTCTAATTAACTGCATGGCCCTCTCTGCTACATGATAGCATTGGACGAACAAACTTTTCCTAAGCCGCCAGTAAATGTTCTCTTATAGCGAGAATCACACAGCATACCTCAAAAGAAAGCGTAACTTGTCCACTCTAATTTTTAAAAAAAAGATTTAACCATCTTCCATTCTGGAGATATGCACCTTTATGTAACACCTGCTTTTGTAGTAACGTACTCTTCTTGAACAGAAAGCCTAATTAGAAGCTGTTTTATGTCAGACGCTATCTATCGTTCCAACTCGGATAGCCGTGTTCGCCTGCTGTTTTTTCCTCCGAGGTGGAACGACTGTTAGTATTACTGCCAAGCCTTTCCAATTCTTGTTACAACACAACACATTTGCAATGTGCTATCTGACCGGCGTTGATCATCATGATAAAGAAATAACCGCTCGCCGAGGGACGATACAATCCGTGAGTTTTTTTGTTTGAATATGAAGAAAAAAGGAGACAGAAATCTGACGGAAAGACACAGTCACACTCGGGGAAATATTAATGTGAAGGTGTGAGTCACACCTTCCCATCTAGCATACAACATACAACATTGATGCATGATAGATGTCCCAATGCATTTCCAATGGAAGTCACATGGTTTGACACAACATTTGTGTTGTACGGCTTTCGGCTGTGTTTCGACTGCCCCCCACCCCCTCATACAACAAAAATGTTGTGTCAAACCATGTGACTCCCATTGGAAATGAATTGCGAGCTTGCATCAGTAAATAAGTCTCATGCATCAGCTATATATACATCAGTCTGTTGTAAAGGTGTGAGTCAGGCCCTAGTGTGTGTGTGCGTGCGTGCGTGCGTGCGTGCGTGCGTGTGTGCGTGCGTACATACATACAGTATATATATCTGCTTGTAGATCGTCAACCCCCTTTGTCAGAGATGAACTAGCTGCTTGTTGAAGGGAACGCAGTCTCCTCAGGGTAAAGATAAAAGGCTATACATCAGGATGGTATAATTGTGCATAAAATGAAGAAAGTCGACTGGCTTGATAGCGGTAAAAGCGAGTGATTTTGTCATTCATCTCTGCCGCAATTGTAAGATTGCAATCCTCCCTGAGGTGGATCCACCTGGAGCGGGATCGCGTCCACAACAACACAACTGTCATCTCCTGTTTACCAGAGTCAGCCCACACACGTGCAGCTGATTGAGAGGGTGCTCGGAGACAGTGGTGTAAAGCAGGGGTTCTCAACCCGTGGGTCGCGACCCCTCGGGGGGTCGCCAAATTATTTTGGGGGGTCCCCAAAATATTTAAAAAAAAAAAAAAAAAAAATCTTTTTAAATTTTATTTTCACGATTTTTCAAAAATAGCAGACCTACAAGCTCGTAGCGCGCCACTCGGTGGCGTGCTATGAGCTTGTAGATCTGCTATTTTTCAATAGCTAAATTATAACAATGCTTAAAACACCAAAAGGGGTTCCCGCCCAAAATGGTTTAAGGTTATTGTAGCAGTCAATTTATATTGGGGGTCGGGAGGGGGCGGGGCGGGGGTCCCGAGACATTGCCAAAGCATTTCCGGGGGTCCCCGGCCAAAAACGTTGAGAACCCCTGGTGTAAAGTAACTAAGTATACATTTACTTAAGTACTGTACTTAAGTACAGTTTTGAGGTATTTGTACTTTACTTGAGTATTTCCAATATCTAATACTTTTACTTACTACTCCACTACATCTCAGAGGCAAAGCTTTAGTTACCATAGTTACTTTGTAGATGTTGATTATTATAACAAAGCATACATACAACCACTTCAGCCCTACATTTTGGCCATTTGAAAATAGCAAAAAGTTCATAATGCGACATATTGTGAGCTTCTAGATCGGCTATTTAAAAAAAAATGATACATTTGAAAACCTGAAATGAGACATTCTGCATTATGAGTACTTTGTACTTTTGGTACTTTCATTACATTATCATGCACATACTTTTGTACTTTTACTCTGGCTGTACTTACTACTCCACTACATCTCAGAGGCAAAGCTTTAGTTACCATAGTTACTTTGTAGATGTTGATTATTATAACAAAGCATACATACAACCACTTCAGCCCTACATTTTGGCCATTTGAAAATAGCAAAAAGTTCATAATGCGACATATTGTGAGCTTCTAGATCGGCTATTTAAAAAAAAATCATACATTTGAAAACCTGAAATGAGACATTCTGCATTATGAGTACTTTGTACTTTTGGTACTTTCATTACATTATCATGCACATACTTTTGTACTTTTACTCAAGTACATTTTGAATTCAGGACTTTTAGGCTACTTGTAACAGAGTAGTTTTAGTTCAAGTTCAAGTGTATTGGTCATTTAAAATAATCACACCTTATACAATGTATTCTACATTGCAGTATTGATACTTTTACTTAAGTAAAACATTGGAGTACTTTTTTCCACCATGTCACTGCAGTTAAAGGTTTAGTCACTAAATCCTTCACTAGACCTCCCCATAATTGTCACAGTTTAGTCACCTAATCTTTCACTACACGAGAAAAACAGTCTTACGCCTCACTCAGACCTTTACAACAGATTGCTGTATGCTTGCTGTATACAAAGGGTGTGACACAGCTTGCCCCAATGCATTTCCAATGGGAGTCACATGGTCTGGCACAACACTTGTGTTGTATGAGGGGGAGGGGCGCAGTCGAAACACAGCCAAAAGCCATACAACAGCTTGTAGTCCAAAATGTAGTCCTCAAACCATGTGACTTCCATTGGAAATGCATTGGGGCGGCCATGACACTCACAGCATTCATACAACAAGCATGCAGCAATGCTGCAAAGGTCTGAGTGAGGCCTAAGGCTGAGCTCACACCTTTCATGCAATTCTCTGTGCTCGTTGGGTGTTGTGTCATGGCCGCCCAGCGGCCCAATGCATTTCCAATGGAGGTCACATGGTTTGACCCAACATTGTGTTGTGTGAGGGGGAGGGGCGGACGACTGCGCCCCTCCCCCTCACACAACACAATGTTGGGTCAAACCATGTGACCTCCATTGGAAATGCATTGGGCGGCCATGACACTACCCAACGAGCATCCAACGAGCACGAGAATTGCATGAAAGGTGTGAGCTCAGCCTATGGCTGAGCTCACACCTTTCATGCAATTCTCTGTGCTCGTTGGGTGTTGTGTCATGGCCGCCCAGCGGCCCAATGCATTTCCAATGGAGGTCACATGGTTTGACCCAACATTGTGTTGTGTGAGGGGGAGGGGCGGACGACTGCGCCCCTCCCCCTCACACAACACAATGTTGGGTCAAACCATGTGACCTCCATTGGAAATGCATTGGGCGGCCATGACACTACCCAACGAGCATCCAACGAGCACGAGAATTGCATGAAAGGTGTGAGCTCAGCCTATGGCTGAGCTCACACCTTTCATGCAATTCTCTGTGCTCGTTGGGTGTTGTGTCATGGCCGCCCAGCGGCCCAATGCATTTCCAATGGAGGTCACATGGTTTGACCCAACATTGTGTTGTGTGAGGGGGAGGGGCGGACGACTGCGCCCCTCCCCCTCACACAACACAATGTTGGGTCAAACCATGTGACCTCCATTGGAAATGCATTGGGCGGCCATGACACTACCCAACGAGCATCCAACGAGCACGAGAATTGCATGAAAGGTGTGAGCTCAGCCTATGGCTGAGCTCACACCTTTCATGCAATTCTCTGTGCTCGTTGGGTGTTGTGTCATGGCCGCCCAGCGGCCCAATGCATTTCCAATGGAGGTCACATGGTTTGACCCAACATTGTGTTGTGTGAGGGGGAGGGGCGGACGACTGTGCCCCGAGCACAGAGAATTGCATGAAAGGTGTGAGCTCAGCCTAAGGCTGAGGTCACACCTTTAATGCAATTCTGGTGCTCGTTGGATGCATGTTGTGTTGTGTCATGGCCGCCCAATGTATTTCCAATGGAGGTCACATGGTTTGACACAACATTGTGTTGTGTGAGGGGGAGGGGCGCAGTCGAAACGCCCCTCCCCCTCACACAACATGTTGCCTTATGTTTATAATCACATTAGTCACAGACAGACAGACAGACAGACAGACAGACAGACAGACAGACAGACAGACAGACAGACAGACAGACAGACAGACAGACGTAATTGACATCACACACATACATGCAATGGATAAGGATATCCCTACGTGCAGTTCCATGCAGTTTATAAATAAATCCCTCCGTAGAATCCGTTTTTTAAAGGACAACTTTAGTTTTTTTTTCCAACCAAGGTTCATGTTTTAGGAGGTCATTAGATAAAGTAAAAGATGAGTGTTAATTGTTTTTCATTCACTGCTTTCTTTCATTTTAGCGGTTGTCATGATCTTTGACAGTTGGCGGGGGCATTCGAGCAAGTAGCTAAATATTGGAGCCCCTTATAGTACCTCCCTCCCTCTTCACATTCAATAGATGCTGTGATCTTTTGTGGCCAGATTTTCTTTCTTGGGGTCTAGTAGGACTATAGTAAATAATAATAAAGAAAAAAATCATATTTACTTGCCACTTGTTCTAATGCCCCCGCCCCCCCCCATCCAGAAAATCGCTAAAACGAAAGAAAGCCTCTTTTCCTTTCTCTAATAACCTAAGATGTGAACCGTGGTTGAAATAAACTAAAGTTGTCCTTTAAACTGATAACATGCTTTGACAAGATTAGTAGGCCTAACCCGCAGCTGCAATAATGAGAACGTGAAGGCTATAACACCTGTAAACAATCACCCGTCCTCCTCCCCTGTTCCCTGTCCCTGTTCCCATGTAATGAGTTATGGAGCCATCCTCCTCTGTAAAAGTGTCCGTGGATGTGTCTTCATGTGTTTGCCACTGAGCTACAGTGTACCAATGTGGCATGACAATGACCACCATCGATCCTGAACGGCGGACATTAGCGTCTGGTTAGTGGCTGATTGCATTGACAAAATGACAGTCAAAAGGACAAAATTCAGACCCGGGATCGATTGTATACAGAGCGGCTGCATTTGCTGCCGCAGATCCACCGCATCCACGTCTGTTTGATGAAGAGAGCGAGCTGAGATGGAGTCATGCCTCATACTTAATGGCCTATCAGACCACACACTGAGCCTGACAGCCTTCTTTTTCTTTTGGATTTATTCAACTTCCGTCTTTACACGTCATTATATGATGCATGTTTAACAACTTAGTATTGAGCTCAGCTCATACACCATTTTAATGATTAACTTGTAACTTGCAATTATCATTGTGGTTATGTTACGTGACCACAAACGTGCATGTACAGTAGAATTTTTCTATGTGCTCCTTGGTAAAAATAATAATAATAATAATAAAAAATAAATGAAATAAAAATAATAATAATAATAATTCGGTAATAATAATGTTTCAACTGGGACTTAGTTTAATGAATACACATTTATTTTGATTTCCTGAATATTTCTATTGATTCAACATTCATAAAACTCACAGACCATTTTCCCTTTTACTGTACTTACATCCATCCATCCATCCATCCATCCATCCATCCATCCATCCATCCATCCATCCATCCATCCATCCGTGGATGATGACAACTGGATGCATGTGGTCTGGTCTCCCTCCAGCTGGCATTATGGCAGATCTTATCAATGGCCGGGTCATTTTGTTGCCAGGATTACCCTGGCTTTGTGAGAGGGGATATTCATTAACTCTTGTTGACATCTCACAGAGATCATAATCCCTGCACCGTGGGGCAGAGGACAGCACGCTCGCTCCTGTGAACCAGAACAGAGCCTCTCGCTGCACGCTCTCCAGCACTGTGATGTTTCTCTTGTCCTTGTACTCTGCCAAAGAGCACGGTCACATGGTGCACATCTGTGATCTTGTCTTGGACCGTGTTCATATCTGTCTGGATCACAAAAGTATTGGCATCAAAATGTACTTAAAGTACCAAAAGTAAAAGTATACTTATTATGCAGAATGTCTCCTTTCAAGTTTTCAAATGTATAAAAATCTTTTGAAAATAGCAGATCTACAAGCTCACAATGTGTCGCATCGCAACGCATTGCTTCGAATGGCTGAAATGTAGGGCTGAAGTGATTAGAGTGTGTTTAGTAATTATAATCTAAATCTAATAGGTAACTATAGTAGCTAAAGTTTTCAAATCAATGTAATGGAGTAAAAGGACAATATTTGCCTCTGAGATGTAGTGGAATAGAAGTAAAATTACTGGAAATCGGAAATACTCAAGTAAAGTACAAATACCTCAAAATTGTACTTAAGTACATGTACTTATTGCATCCACCACTGGACATGGTCTACCTGCAATGTTAAAAATACATGCGAGTGCATGGCCACCATACAATGATGAAATATATACATTATCTGTCTCTGCTCTGGAAAACCCCCAGCCTTTTTTTTGTTTTTGTCTATATCCTTCCACTCCTGGCAGAGAAGAAAAGTCAGTCCACGGCCAGGTGAAGCTGTCAGAGCCAACACAGACAGCCATGCATTCACCCCCCCTCCCCCCCCCCCCCTCACACACACACACACACACACACACCAAGGTGTGCCTGTCGTGGATAATTATATGCAATGTTAGTGGCAGACTGAGAAAGAGAGGACAGAGGCTGCAGGACAGTTTGGCAGAGATGAAATGAAGGTAAAGGATTTATTTTCAATTTCCTGGAAAAAGTTTTTTTTTTCTTTTTCTTTTTCGCCAGGTACCTGAAAAGCGCCTGGACTACATTTGCTACTACGTCTAGTGTCTCTAGGCCAGGGGTTCTCAACCTTTTTGGCTGGGGACCCCCGGAAATGATTTGGACATGTCTCGCGACCCCCACCCCCAATACAAACTGACTGCAAAACTAACCTTAATATTAGAGAAAATATATAAATGAATACTGAAACCAGATATAATCATTAGGGAAAGTTTATGCATGTACTACGTGTACTATGTAAACTCTTCATTTCCATTTTCCAGCCATTACGTTTTTTTATTTGGGGACCCCCCAAAATAATTTGGCGACCCCCCTAGGGGTCGCGACCGATGGGTTGGCTCTAAGCCAATTGGGAGACTTACCCATAAAGCCCATAGTCTGAACGGCATAAAACCCATACTCTGAACAACACAACGTGAAGCTGTGCACTGAGGCAGAGGCTGCGGCACACACACACACTGATAAATACTGTAGATACAAATAAACGAGAGCTTTCTGCACCTGGCACTTATGACTGAGTCATTCTTGTTTGTATTTGAGGAGACTTGGCTGACTTTTGTACTGTACTTCAATTTCAAGTTTACTGTCACATGACTTGTTTAGGTGTAAAATAATGGTTGAAATTATTTTTTAAGTGCAAGCATCCACACATTTGGTTAATTGGCTAATGGGAGGGGACGGGCGAACAGACCATGTCCAAGTCACTATGACTTAGACCAGTGGTTCCCAAAGTGGGGTCCTGGGACCCCCAGGGGTCCTTGAGGGAGTTCCAGGGGGTCCCCAGCTAAATGATAGTTTGGAACCAAGTGGACCCTTATGGGTCTGTAACTCAGTGTACACATGATTTTACAATATAAATTGGGGGTCCCAGAGATACAAATGCCATTAAATGAGGTAGAAGGGAGTTCCAATCGCGCCTCTAGCCTATAACAGGCCAGTCTGGTGCATCTCAGAAGCAGGACAGGTAACATGCGAAAAAGATGGCACTGGAGCAGCTCAGACAATTTAGGCCCTTAGTTTAATATAACAGGGTGCAAATATAAAGTGACAACGTTTCGATGTTTAAGTTACATCTTCGTCAGGTCAACGTGAATGACCTGACGAAGATGTAACTTAAACATCGAAACGTGAACTGTGAACAGTACGATATTAAAGCAATAAGCCACAAGAGGTCTCAGGTTACCGTCATTTTATAATAGCTGAGAGGCGTTTTCTAAAACGGTTACAAACATATAGCAATATTAACCTCAAAACTATTCCTAATTCACAAAAGTAGCTACACTTTGCACCGCTTTGCGCCCACCAGAGTGAGCCACACTTCCTTGTTTTTACTCAGACGGGGGCATAGGAGGCGATTGATGTTTTTACAAGGCCGCCCGGAGCCACACATTCACAGTCATATGAGCGCGGGCGGTGCTTAGACGCCCGCACAGCCAGTGTTTGTAAGGCAATCAAGTGCTCCCCTTCCCCAGTTCAGCTACAGAGCTGCGGGATCAATGTAACGCAGCTGGGAATGATATAAAGTGATTGAAGGTGTGGATTATCATGAGATTTACCATGGCAATCAGAATCAAGTATTGGGACTAACCGTCTTAGAAAGACAATTCTATAATAAGCGCGTCAGCCAGGTCTAACTACGGGATCAACCCCCTCAGTAGCTCCGTAAAAGATGGAAGCTCCTATGATAATCTGTTTAGGACCAGATAGCATTCTAGTTTACGCTGCTTTTGGGTTGCTTCTTTCCAATGTGTCAGATAGCTTTCCTTTTGCTGTTTTATAATTTGGCTTAGTCACGCATTCACTCAGAGACTTGCTCACAAATTGTATGCGTCTCTTGCACCCAACAGCACCACGTTACATGTCATGTGTATGTATGTATGTATGTATGTATGTCTGTGTGTGTGTGTGTGTGCGTGCGTGCGTGCGTGCGTGCGTGCGTGCGTGCGTGCGTGCGTGCGTGCGTGCGTGCGTGCGTGCGTGCGTGCGTGCGTGTGATATGTATGTGACATATGATTTTATTTCGTGATCAACATAGACCTCAATCAATCAGAATGACGTATATATTGTTTGCAGTTCATGTGCTTGTTTGACCTAACTTAGAAAGATTGCATTGGGCACTGGTATCACCATTAGCCTTATATGGTGGTTCCTATAAGATCAGCGCATGGCTAACAGGGTTCATCTGAGGTCAGCTGTCTCATCGCCGTCTGTTGCCTTCACTATTAAACAGGTGTGTGTCTCGAGGTGGTGGCTCTGTAATGAGCGTATAGTGGGCTAATGGTTTACTGAGGTCAACAAAGAGCTTGAAGTGGCAAGATAGAAAATAGGGCAACACCTTGGCTAACCATCCGCAGTGTAAATCCCCATGTGTATTTGCACATCTGCTCAGCATTATATGCATTGTAGACATGCATATAACGCATATTCTGTATAACTCTATGGACATTATGTATCTGCATACTTGAGTATTATGTACTAGTATCTGCGATTACCACAATGAGAATGCAGGTCAATGACTAATGTTAAAACACACAAGTGGATCTGAATATGTTTCTAATAAATATTATGTCTCAACATTCACACTTTGAGATCTCTGGATTACGAAATGTATAGGTCCAATGTATAAGCATATACTGTAGTGTACATAACCTCTAACGTGACTCAAAATCCAACAAAACTGGCCTACCTACAGTTTAAAGATGGAGTGCCGTGATTTTGTTCCACCCTAAAACATGATCATCAGGTCTTTATATTGTTATATAAGGAGGTATAATTTTTTCAAAAAAGTGTACAGTATTTGTTAAAATATTGTTTTTATGTGGGCACGCCCACCAGTTCATTAAGTATGCCTGCTTTGCCTGGTGGGTGGTGATCTACCTGAACTGAAGCCGCACCCACAGCTGTAGTTGTATGATAAAGGGGGAGGGGTTAGGGGAGGGGCTGATAGTGTGATGTCACTATATTACTGTTTATTTCATTGGCCCGTTTGACTGTCAAGGGTTCAGCCTCCAGGAAGAAACCATAAATACAAAGTTAATACACCATTGCACATAAAAACAACTCCAGGGTGTCTATGTCAGGCTTCTATCCCAGGTAAGGATCCAAAATGCAGAACTCACGGACACAAGGAATAAACTTAAAGTCTTTACTTGGCAAAAGTAGAAAACAGGTACACCTTACAAGGCAAGAAATAAAGAATACACACGGCAGAGCAAACTGATAAACCAACAACCACATGAGAGCATCAAGGGCTATATATAGACTAGGTTCATTAGGGAGCAGGTGAGGTGAGACACACAGGTGGGCCCAGGTAGTCATCAGGGCAGTGGATGAGTGGGTGTGGCACAGACTGTGGCCAGGGCTGTGACAGTCTAATGAAGTACTGTCACCTCATAGACACATGAAAAACTGGAAAAATACAAAACTTGTGGCCCTAGGCTGTAACAGCTACAGCAGTGTTATAGCAGTATCAAATGGCCATAACTTAGTGACCATTGCTTTGGTCAGTGCTTGGAAATCTAACTGAAAATACATCGCATGGATGCACCTGGGACGTATCTTCTCGCATGGATGCACCTGGGACATATCTTCAGTGATGTTTCCTGAGGTCAGCGGGGTTTCGGGTCTTCCAACATCATACCCCTCACTCAGGCGACCCAGCCGGGGTTGATCAAATCCCGACTTACGTCCCAGTAGCTACCCTTGATCAGTCCAGTCCAGTATAGATAGATAGATAGATAGATAGATAGATAGATAGATAGATAGATAGATAGATAGATATTGTATCATTGTTGCGCTTGATTGGTTTGTACAGTACGCTGCCTATCTATTACTGCTGTGCGAAGACACGTGTATGTCAAGTGGAATGTGTACATTTCATCTCATGTTCTTGTAATATCTTACCTCATGACATTCAGACCCCACTTACACAGGATCATTGTAATTACAATTCAGGACAGACTGACTCCTTCTAAAATTATACCATATGATCAATCGGACATTGAGCAAACCATTTTTAGGTAATACACTTTAATAGCATGGATATTAATTTCATGGCCAGGCCATTTTGTATTATGGCTCTGTCTGAAAGATCGAGCTGAGACTGAGAGATCAACCTGCGATACATTTTATGAGTGAACTGGACTATGAACAGAAACCTGTGAAAGTAATCTTTACATTGTTATGATTTATAACGATTCCCTCCCCTCCCCCCTCCTCTGTGATTAGATCCATTCAAGCGTTTTTCTTAATGGGCAAATGATTGATATGTGGAGAGAGAAACCCACCGGCTGCTTGAGGGTTAATAATAATAATAATAATGGATTTTATTTATAACGCACTTTACATTCCATGGAATCTCAAAGTGCTACAGCAAAAATAAAAGCAGAAGAAACAACACACCATTAAAAACATCTAATAAAACAGGAACTTTTAAAACATAAGGAACATTTAAAACATAAGGGTAAGGCTATAAAAATGCTTTGGTAAAAAGGAAAGTTTTTAGTCCTCTCTTAAAAGTGTCAACCGACTGTGGGGCTCTCAGGTGGGCGGGGAGAGCGTTCCACAGTTCGGGGGCGACCGAGCAGAAGGCCCGGTCACCCATGGTGCGTACAGTGGAGTCCCATTCCTTTTTGCCGGGCTGACATGTGTAGGTACCTATCAATGTCAGTCAGCCCAAAAAATACCTCTGGTAGCCACACCTCTGTTGGGTGGGGTTTAGCCTTAAGGGGTGTGTTTTTTTCACCCACTGTGTAATATAATAAATGGACAGTAGGTGGCAGTAGGACAGAGGCCACAGCAACTATACATTCCAGCTAAGTAATTTGCACTGCAGTTTTAGGGATTGTCATTGCTGCTGTCAAGGAGTGAAACAATATACCCATACTCAACCTTTTAATTGTAATTTACCGTAGTATCTCATATATATATATATATATATATATATAGTTGTGGAAATGTAGATCTGCTGTTTTCAAAAGATTGAAAACTTTAAATGATACATTATGCATAAAGTGTATTTTCTACTTTTTTTTTGTATGTTAAGTACATTACATCTGTAATACAGTTGTGTATTCTTATGACATTAATTTCATTATATATTATTATAATTAGTTAAAAGCAGGCTCTGTACCCAAAAAATGCCTGTATTTAGCCTGTCCTCAGCAGGGCACAGGACACATTAATGCATGGGGCTTGCTATTGTCTTTATACCTGGGGGGGACAGGGGGAGGGGAAGCACTTGATCTTGTGAAATGATCTTGTGGCAGGCAGGCGGCAGGCTGATAATTTTTTGTCTTGTGTAAAAGTACAAAAGTATTGCTATCAAAGTGTACTAAAAATAACTAGAAAGTTGTTGTTGCAAATGTTAATAACATATTCAATCAGTGTGTACTTTGCACAGTAGAGTCAACACAGGAGACAAATGTATTACTATGATATATGATAATATCATGTCATTTTCACAGTTGTGTACTTTACAGTAGAACTAGCTAAACACGGATACCACTTATCATTTAATGTAATGGCTCTGCATGCTTTGCGTGTGTATTTGATTAAAAAAAAACACAAAGTTTGTCATTCACTGTGAACGTACGGTCGTGATTTTGTAGGAATAAAGTTCAGTACTTTATACAACACTATTTCATTTGATAATGTGATGGCATAGTGTTTCATAGTTTGTATTATTTGTGTTGCGACGTTGACATGATGACATGAGTTGACAAGTCGCTTATAACAAGCGGACATGGCAACAACGGAGAAATCCATGAAGAGCTCTCGTTTTTAACAGGAGATTTAAGACGTTTCTAACTCATGTCATCATGTCAACGTCGCAACACAAATAATACAAACTACGAAAAACTATGCCATCACATTATCAAATGAAATAGTGTTGTATAAAGTACTGAACTTTATTCCTACAAAATCACGACCGTACGTTCACAGTGAATGAGTTTCTGCCGACCGGAAGCGTTCCGGCGGCCCAAACTGAACGCGGAAGTGTTGGCTGCATAGAGCCCATTGGGAAGGCTGTAGCTGAGGAAACTGGTTATACTGCCTTTAGCATGGCCAGGCCTAGTGCTCAGACACCTATTAGGTGTTAGACATTAGGCCTGCACCCCCCCACCCCCCCCCCCCCCACACACACACACACTTGCTTGGCACAGGTAAACGGCAGGGGGAACCTAGTAATTATAGTAAGACAAAGTATTTTAGCAACTTAGTCTTAGTGTTACTTTTAGTAGCAAATTTATTTCTGATTTAAGCTCAGTCTCAGGCTGCTTAAACTATCTAGTCTTAGCCAACTAAAAATTAACACTGGCATACAATAAACTAAAACATCATTTCTCAGACTCTTCAACAAAGATGGCAAAAACAAACATTCTTATGTACTTATACAATTGTATAGTATAAAACACTGATTTTAAAACTTTGACAAACTATTGCAAACCAGCACTACAGGCTACTTTGCAAGGGCAAAAATAATGTGGGAAATTCTCTCTCTCTCTCTCTCTCTCTCTCTCTCACCACTGATAGAAAAAGAAAAGAAAAAACATTTCCCCACCCCCACCATGCAGACACCTCTGGCTGGAGGACCATGCGTCCCCAGACTGCTCCTGTACTTTTAATTATTATAATCATTTTGATACTTTTTACTTTTACTCAAGTAAATGGTGAATTACAAACTTTTACTTGTAACAAAATAGTTCTACATTGCAGTATTGATACTTTTACTCGAGTAAAAACATTTAGTACTTTTTCCACTACTTGGTTTTAAGTTAGTTTAAAGGGGTATTTGTTTTCTCTTTAAAACATGTCTGGGGTCTACTCAGGTTTTTGAGTGAACCCCATACAGTTTCTCTGTGTAGGGCCAGATAGCACTAGATAGATACCATTATTCTCAATCTCAACTCTCAATTCTTATATTAATCGATTAACTCTAAAGCAAAGCTTGTGAAGCTTGCTACAAGTTGGGGTTTTTTATATAAGCAACCAAGCTTCAGAAACAATTAAGCCCAATACGGCAACATGCAACTATAAGTTTTCAAGCTACTTTACAGGGAAACTAGATGGGCATAAATGGGCATAAATGGCTGATTGCAGTATTGATACTTTTACTCAAGTAAAAACATTTGTACTTTTTCCACCACTGAAGAATAATTTGTGTAAAGTTCTACAATAAGCATTAGTGAAAGTCTTTTTACTTGATTTACTTTTTTGCTTGAAAAGGAAGCTTGTTTATCTCTCTCTCTCTGTCTGGACAAAGAATATACACTGAAAAATAGGTGGGCTGCAGGGGGTAGCCAGCCACTAGCCAGTCTCCAGATCTCGTATCTTCACACCTCTCAGACCGGAGAGAGGGGGTTGAGAGAGAGAGAGAGAGAGAACAACTTTTTTTTTCATTTCAAGTTTTCAAATACATACAAATATTTTGAAAATAGCAGATCTACAAGCTCACACTTCATCGCACCGTGGTGATTGTGAGCTTGTAGATGAAATGGCCAAATTGTGTATAGGGCTGAAGTTGTTAATGTTTTATTTACTTCTACTCCACTACATCTCAGAGGCAAATATTGTACTTTTACTCCACTACATTTCATGACATGACAGTCAGGGGTAAATATAAACTGTTACTGACTTACTCCTGATGACATAACAAAACCATTGATTTAGGACAAAAAAAAATCTTATTTTGGCCTGCATGGTAAACCAATTAATTTAAGTTTTTATATTTAAATGATATTAAGAAAGTCACCACTCACCATTCCACAGTGGTGGAAAGTAACTAAGTACATTTACTTAAGTACTGTACTGTACAATTTTGAGGCATTTGTACTTTAGTTGAGGCATTTGTACTTTAGTATTCATAATTTCCAATACTTTTATTTCTACTCCACTACATCTCAGAGGCAAATATTGTATTTGTACGCCACTACATTTATTTGCAAACTTTAGTTACTAGTTACTTTGGTGATTTTGATTATTATAAAAAAACATGCATTAACCACTTCCTCAGTATAGTAGACTATTTGAAAATAGCCGATCTACAAGCTCACAATACGTCGTGATGTGCTAGATTATGAGCTTGTAGATTTGCTATTTTCAAAAGATTTGTATACATTTGAAAACTTGAAATGGGACATTCTTAAGTACACTTTGATACCAATAATTTTGTACTTTTACTCAAGTAAATGTTGAATACCGGACTGTTACTTGTAACAGTATGTATTTCAATGTATTTCTATATTGCAGTATTGATACTTTTACTCAAGTACAAAATGTGATACTTTTTCCACCACTCCACTGCATATTGCAAGCTATACTCAGTGCAGCTCTGCTCATCATGGCTTGAAGCCACCTGGTGGTTGAATGGCCACTCCACATATTAAAATAAACCTGTGGGTGTGGCTGAGAATCTGGGGGTGGGTCTGTGGGTGTGTCTATCAGAGGTACCTCTGGGTTCTGATAAATGTCCTTTTGAGACTGAGGCAAAAAGGAATGGGACTCCACTGTAGGTTTGTTTTTAAGGGTTTGAGGAGGTTGGTGTTTGAGGAGCGGAGGGAACGGGGTTGGGGTATAGAAACCTGGCAATTAAAATTGTCCTGGTCTGAACTTAAGAACACGAGTCAATTATTAGTCAAATCATATTTAAAAACAAAAACTGTTCAATACAATTTGCTAGTGAGAAAGGATGCTTGAGTAAGTGGTTCTATTATGTTTAGTTTTGATCCATGAGAAATGATTTTAGTTTGATTTGCTTCATTCTGGGAAATTACTCTGTAACACCCTGGCCTGTCCAGTGAGAGGTTTAAAGTGTGCAGAGCAAATGTGACCAAATTTGACTGAGGGAGAGGGACTGCTATTGGAGTTTTTTTGAGTTTTCGTTTTTTTTTCATGTCATATGAAAGCAGGGAATCATAGCTTCAAATTGACATATTGGTTGTTCAGTTTGACCCACCTGTTTTGGAGATATGGCTTATAGGGTAATGTCTTGCAGAAAACAGCGAGTTGAGAAAACAGACTTGAAAGGGTCACTTCTGTGGATGGACTCTAACATTAAACCTAGCTACATGTTTAAGCATTTATTTCATATTTACATGTCGATTTCACCTCTGACACTTGTTTCAGACATGCTGTGAAGAGTCTGCCTGTGCTATTAACGCATACAAAAGAATCCTCTGGTGAAAAGCTGGAATTTGCACGATGGCAGGCTCTCAGTCAAATCTGGTCACCTTGCATTGTGGTTTTCAGTTCAATGTAATGTTAAATACTGTTAGCCTGCACGGGCCAAAAAGACTGAAGAGTTGGCCTGTTCCCGGAAGGCATTCAGCACTGAGCACAGTTCTAATAAGACAAAGAGCATGATGCAACCACTGATGATTCCTCATGTATATTTCATGACACAATTTGTCAGTAAATAATCCCACATGCACACACACGTCTGTGTGTGAACGTGCTGAGCATTGCATATAGCTAATGTGAAAATGTGCAGGGCATGAGGGAAGTGTCCGTTCATTTGTCACCTGCAGAACTTTGTTCTTGTCGCTTGTCTCAAGCCAAGTGCGCTGGCTGGGTGTTTTGTCAGGTGAGTGGTGCATGGCACTGCATGCTTGATGGTGCAAAAAATGTCAGCTGCCAGCCAGCAAGAAGAGGATTATCAGAAGGTTGAATGTTGTGCTTGGAGGTGAATGAGTGGAAGAAGTGCAGATGCGGTGGAGGAAAACGGAAGGAATAGATTGGTTGATTATGTGTGTTATGGCCCTGTGGGTCATATTGTGTATATTCCTGTGTTGCTCTGTCTTTTTCCCTCCGTGTTTGTGTGAATGAGTGAGGAGTGACTGATAGAGGACCAGCTGGGGTGAATGTGGGATGAGTAGTGATTGAGTGAGTGGTTGCCAGCTTGTGTGAGTAGACTGAGTGGTGAATGTGACTAACTACCAGGTGGACCATGCTGGTGATTGGCTCCTCTGACCAGGCTCACCTATAAAGCTGCCTGGTGTCAGTCCTTCTTATGTCTCCCTTATAGCCAAGTCCTAAGCACCAGCACTTTGACAGTTTTTAGCTTGTTATGTGATCAAGATGTATTCGGTATGTAGGGGTGGGTGACTCCGATCTTTTCGTCAACTTTGTATTTTGATTTCGGTTGTTTGTTAGGAGTTGTGTTTTGTGTTATGGTCCCCACCCTGAGGTATTGTACCCTGTAAATGCATTTTAACTTGAATAAATCCTACAGCCATAGGATTTTAACCATGTGTGGCCTGACTGAATTGGGAACTGGGTAGGAGGGAGTCCATTTTAATGTTTTGCGACCCAAGGTTGCCCTAGACTGGGTTGTTGCGAACGCAGTGAGCATTTACTATGAGACCCAGCAGATCATGTCTGTCTGTCTGTCTGTGTGTGTGTCTGTGTGTGTGTCACGCTGTAACACCACCCGCCCACCACCAGAGGGCGCAACTGTATCACACACAAAAACACACACGCATGCATGCACGCACGCACGCACGCACGCACGCACGCACGCACGCACGCACGCACACACACACAAAACTTTAAAAAAAACTTAACTTAAAAAAAAAACTTAAAGGAAAAACTTTAAAAGGAAAAACTTTAAAAAAAACTTAACTTAAAAAAAAAAATAACTTAAATAAAATCTTAAACACAAAAAAAGAGAACTTAAAAAAAACCTTAACAAAATTACGTAATTGATTCTAATTGTTGTTTTTGCAATTTACAAGCTGCGTTCGCTTCCCGCGTTCGCGCGTCTTACGTGTAATATGGGGGCTCGTCGAAGCTTTGTTAAACCTGTGTATAATGTGACACTGCCACATAAAGGTGTTAAAGGGCCATGTTTGGGTATTGGAAAAACACATAACATACTTAACATAACATACAAGGATGCAGGTTTTCTGGCTCAAACAAGTGCTCTGATTTCCCTGCTGACTGTGATGTCACAGCCAGCAAAATCCCATATATGACAATGGGATTTCTCAGCAGATGTCACTGTTTTCACTGTTTTGCCTGTTTTCATTGCAGCTCACAGAGGCTTCGCAGACACAGAAAATCGGTGCCGGTTTGGGTCGCGCATCATCGTACCAAAACACGTTCTCACGGATGACAGTTGACTGGCCCTTAAATACCCGCTGCTATATTATTATATCACAACATAATGTTAGCCTATATCAAATATCATTGACCTAAATGGCGTTATATCAACAATGAAAAAAAGGTTAGGCTCATGTCTGGAAAACATCTGGAAAACATTAAACATGCGCGGTTGACGCATTAGCCTACTTTACCTGGGTAACATCAACTTCTGATACTTGACATGAAATGATAATCCTGTACCGTCACCGTGTAGCGTTTAAAGTTTTTAAAGTTTAAAAGCATTGGTTGGCAGGTATCAATAGGCCTATACTTTTATTATCACATGTTTGTGCCACTGCCGGCATGGGTGATTAGATTTATTTCTTGATCGCCTCTTGTCTTGATTGTTCAAACATGACGACATGGGCCTCTATTTGCTCGATAACAGGCTTGATAAGCTCAAAGCTTATTGATACCGTGTACTCAATAAGCTTGTTATCTGTTATTTTTTCGGGTATCGGATGTCGAGCTCCATCCCTAGTGGAGAACGAACGGCTACTATTACCTGCAAGCACTGAACCTCCTACTGTACTCTTACTATACTACTGTCACCGTGAGCTTTGTTTCATCAAGCTGTTTGAGAAGAGAGCCAAGGGAATTCTAATCTGTATTCAGCTGTCAAAGTGATTTATCCTGCCAGTTGTAAACATATGGTGTGTGTGTGTGTGTGTGTGTGTGTGTGTGTGTGTGTGTGTGTGTGTGTGTGTGTGTGTGTGTGTGTGTGTGTGTGTGTGTGTGTGTGTGTGTGTGCGTGCGTGCGTGCGTGCGTGCGTGCGTGCGTGCGTGCGTGCGTGCGTGCGTGCGTGCGTGCGTGCGTGCGTGCGTTTTCACACGCATATGGAGGCAAGAGAGGAAAGCAAATGGCAGTTTGCTGGGAGTGCTGGTGAAATTGCTCATCAAAATGTTTTCACTTCAAACGAGCTTGATTGTAATTTTATGCATCTCTGACTTTTGATTGATTGACTGATTGAAATATTTATTAACAGTTTGCAGAATTACAGTACATTTCAAGCACAACTCAACTCAAAGACTGTTAACTGTGAGTGGACGACCCAATAAAGCATTACACTTGTTTACAAGAGGGTCCACCTTGTTCAATGAATCAAAACATTTAGAGACGTACAAATAGACACTTTCTATATAGCCAAAGAACAGAACAGGAATTCATCATAAAGGAGGTAAAAAGGGAAAATGAACATATACAGTGAGGGGAAAAAGGGGTGGGTTGGGGGGGTTTCGAATTGCAGCCGTCCGTAGGTGCCCTTTGAGAGCGGTTCTGAAGGAGTCAAGGGGTTTGTGCCAAATCTGGGTTGCAGATGTTTTGTTTGCACATGGCATATGACAGTCGGTGCGGTGCATTGACCGAAACACATGCACGTTCACACACACTCACACGCACACACACGCACACACACACACACACACGCACGCCATGCACTCCACGCACTGCACGTACACACCACCCACACGCACACACACACACACACACACACACACACACGCACGCACGCACGCACGCACGCACACGCGCACACACACACACACACACACGCACACGCGCACACACACACACACACACACACACACACACACACACACACACACACACACACACACACACACACACACACACACACACACACACACACACACACACACACACACGGAAGAGAAGAGAAATAACAGAACATTTCCTTATTGTCTAATGACATGGTGTGGCATTTCGCCCCCTAGTGGCTCTATACTGTTTCTGTCCTCCGACATTGTTCATGCACACATATCGGCCGTTTTCAGGTGCCCACAGCCCACTGGTTCCAAAGATAATCTCCCCAAAGCTTGAGTGACAGGATTTAAGGTGTGTTGTGTGTGAGCTCGCCTCACACGCTCTCTCTCTCTCACACACACACACACACACGCGCGTGTGCGTGCACGCGCGCACGCACACGCATGCACACGGTTAGTCTGATTAATCAGATCTCATTCTGCAAAGCTGCATGTGGAAAGCCAGATAGCATTCCAGGCTGGTGGTGTGTTCTGATTGGCTCCCGAGGCAGAGAGAGAGTTCTGTGTCATGTCTGTTCCGTGCGTGGTTTGATTCAGTTATGTTCCGGTGTTCTATGAGTGTATAGACGTACCGAGGAATCCTCCGTCTCCGCCCGACCACCACAGACTGACTGACACACCCGCCAAAGACTATAGTCTAGTGCAGGGGTCATCGCCATGTTGGCTCTTGGTGGACATTTTTGTCAACCAAAACGTTTTGCCACGGACACACAAAATGAATAGTACTGAATAACAGGTCTTGAACTCTGAGAGTGTACAAATGGAACCAAATGGACCCGTAAGGGTCCATTTGGTTCCATTTGTACACTTTCAGAGTTAAGAGGGCCTTAGTACAAGTGGACTCCTATAATATGCCATAGTGTCTTATAATAATTGTCCTACATATTCTGAAGAAAAACTGGAGACTTGACACTCAGTAAGTGGGTCTTATGATCAAAATGAGAACATTATAATGGTGTGTAAAACAGAAAATCAAAAATGTGCCACGGACAAGACCAAGTCTTTGCCACGGACACATGTTGGTGACCCCATGTCTAGTGTGTGAGTTATAGCCTTAGCCTACCTGTACCGCTGTGCACTGTGCAGTTGTTATTATCGCCGACCTGTGAAGTGCCTTTGTTGTATACCTGTTGGATGGATGTGTGCTGTACTGCCAGCTAAACATTGATGTATATGGAAACCACAATTCACATTAATATAGTCTGTTTTAGCTAAAGTGTAAACCCGGATCTTTGTCTCCCCTGAGAGAGAGACATGTTCGGACAGACCCACAGCTGCAGGCCCTGTAGGGGTCCCTGTATGCTAATAGATCAGCTCGCTGATAGCAGCACTGTGCTTCCTTCCTGGTGACCACTACCTTATTTAGGCATGTTTGACCATTTGGTACTGGGGGGGTTGAGACCATGCACCTTTCCTTTGATGTCTCTGTCTTTGAGTTGTATAAAAGTCTACTGAAAATGCTTGTAACAGGGTGGTAGTCTCCACGCCGAGAGGCTGGTGGAGGATCCATGGGGCCTGTCCCCATGGCTGATGCTATATTCTGAACTCTGCAATAAAACTGGACTCCGAAACCTTCATTCATCTGCCTGTCTCTGCTGTTGACTTCATTCTCCGTGTTTTTAGTCTAAGTATTTAAGGTCTGTTTATGGGCTATAGGGACGGGAAAAGCAGTCTCTCTTTGTGGTACATTTACTTCAAAGTGGTGCGAAGACTCGGTCGCGTTGATGCATTTTTGCGTCAGGCGAGAGAACCAGTGGACAATTCAGTCTGATAGATATTTCGGTCGGCAATTTTTTGACGGAGGAGAGCGGCGACGGCGATGCACGGCGCGCTGCGGTCGAGCCAGCGGCGTTCGACGCAATGGCGATCACCACCACGACGGAGGCGATCTGCACCGAGGAGCGGCGATGGGCAACGGCCTGCTCTCAGCGATCGTGACCAGCGATGCACGGCGAGGAGAGGGGTGCTACGAGCACAGTACCCCGGCCCGAGGGCGTTCATCGGCGGTCGAAGGGAGGCGAGTCATGGCCACTTCGTTGGCTGATCTACAAGCTCGCAACGCGGCACATCACAAGTTTCTGCCTCACGGGCCTACAGGCTCCTGTGATGACACTGATTCACTTTCTCGTTTTTTTTGTCATGTTGTATTGTCATGACTGAAAGGGAGGAGGTGATAGAGTGAATTCAGATCAGAATGAAAGTTTCCGGACAAAGGGCAACTCGACAACAAAGCGGCCTACGCCATGCGGTGCATAAGTGTACTACATCACAACCTCGTTTGGCCTGTGTTTGCGCTGGCTGATGAACATCCAAGGTGAGACAAAAGAAGAAGAGAGACATTACAGAGAAGAATTCTACTATATCAGATGGATATCGTTCCATTTGATTCCAAATTGTGTGTCGCGTTTGTTTTCAACATGAATTAGAAGGCATTATGTTGATTGTATGTTTTTGTCGTATAATTAGATAAGTTGAGTCATGAGTAGCCTACTTATGAAACAATTAGGTAATTTCCTCGAGACGTGTAGAGAATATTAGTTGAATATTGCTTAAACTCTGGCCTGTTAATGTATTTTTATCTTTTTCTTATTTTTGTCATTTATTATGTACTACCCTAGTAGAGCAGAGTTTTATTTAAAGCATTATAACGTATATGTTATTGCACGTCCTACATTTCCTGAAAGCGGCAACGTATGTTAAATGTCAGTTATTATTTGTACTAATCATTTGACCATTATTCTTTGTTTGGGATTGGGTATTTGTCAAAAGAATGATTTGAATTACAGACAGCTGAGTTATCGAGGTGTAAAGGGGATTTTTACTGTGGTTTTTAAGCTAAAATGTAGTTTTTTATATGTTTCCGTGGGTGTGAATCACAAAGAGGTGGTCAGGTCTCACGATGGTCCGTCCATGACCTAAGGGGTCATGAAGTGAATGTTGTAAGTGTTTATTTTTTATGTTTTAGCCTAAGATTAAAGTAACACAGAGAGAGTCCTAAAAGCACATCGAAGATGAAATGTAATGTAATGTAATCATTTGTGACAAGCTGTAATCTTGAATGTCTGTGTCTGCAAACCATTTTTGAATTCTACTGTAATTGTTGATTTCTTTGTGTCATATTTTTTATGTTCCAGTCGGTGCCAAAGGGAGGACGAGGGTACATTGTGGTTCCATGTTCTTTTTTTATGAGGCATGGTTGCCTCAAAGGGAGGTTATGATGTATATGGAAACCACAATTCACATTAATATAGTCTGTTTTAGCTAAAGTGTAAACCCGGATCTTTGTCTCCCCTGAGAGAGAGACATGTTCGGACAGACCCACAGCTGCAGGCCCTGTAGGGGTCCCCGTATGCTAATAGATCAGCTCGCTGATAGCAGCACTGTGCTTCCTTCCTGGTGACCACTACCTTATTTAGGCATGTTTGACCATTTGGTACTGGGGGGGTTGAGACCATGCACCTTTCCTTTGATATCTCTGTCTTTGAGTTGTATAAAAGTCTACTGAAAATGCTTGTAACGGGGTGGTAGTCTCCACGCCGAGAGGCTGGTGGAGGATCCATGGGGCCTGTCCCCATGGCTGATGCTATATTCTGAACTCTGCAATAAAACTGGACTCCGAAACCTTCATTCATCTGCCTCTCTCTGCTGTTGACTTCATTCTCCGTGTTTTTAGTCTAAGTATTTAAGGTCTGTTTATGGGCTATAGGGACGGGAAAAGCAGTCTCTCTTTGTGGTACATTTACTTCAACATCAAGTACTGAAATGAAACCCCTTGTTGTGGCATCATTCCACGCGCCTCCATCACAGAAAGTTAGTCCACAACACTATACTGTGGCAGCTGAGTTGATTTTGACTGCACATTTAAGTTAGTTTTAGTTTAGTCTTTTCGATACAAATTCCATTTAGTTTTATAGTCATATTTTAGTCATCTGAAGAGTTTTAGTTTCTGTCTAATTTTAGTTGACTAAATACAATAAGATTTAGTCATCTACATCTAGACTACAGTTGATTTTGTTGACAAATTATTTTTTTGATGGTGTTGTAATGCCTGATTTTACACTTGGTTGCATGCTGAATTGACCTGCAGATGAATTGGGGTCAAATAACGCACGCACACATGCACACACGCAGGCACGCCAAGAAGGAGGGGTCAACCCCCGTGCTTAAGTCAACAGCTGTGCTCGACTCCAAGGCACCGTTCACTTCACATTTGTGGATTTTCTTTTGTCATAGTTTTAGTCGACAGTTTAAAACAACTTTAAAACAAGCTAATGTAGCGCTCTCAGAAATACAAGACTGCTTCCTGGTGCCACATATTTTAATTTATAGAATTGTTGGTTTCTGAAATGCAGAAAATACAAACACACAATGTGTCAGCAGAAAATCATGGCTTCGTTTCTGTCTGCTCTGTTCATATCAACTGAATTTCCTGAATTATCCAAAATACATCAAACAGTACATTTACAAGTTACAATCATCTAATCATCAGTAATCACAATAGTCCAATTCTAATCAGTTCAACCAGAATTACCCAAAATCATCATTTAGGTCCAAAAATAATAAATGCATATCTCCAAAATCACAGTAACATATACCTTATCAAAGAAATAACCAGTACAGTATTGTAGTGGATTCATAGCACACACTTCAATACAGTACAGTTACTACAGTAGTGGATTCATAGCACACCTTAGCTTGTAGCTTTAGCTTGACTAGCAGTGAGCATATAGCCACCACAGCACCATGTGCTACAGTAATACAGGTGCTAAGGCTGAACAGGTAGCTATTAGCTAACAGGCTAACCACAGCACAAAGTGCTAATGCTGTTCCTAAGTTCTCAAATCAACACTCTTATTATAAACAAACAAAAACGAGTTGTGTCCAGGCACAGATAACCACAATAGTTAATACAGTATTCATGTTTTGCACTATATCCCACCTGAAATGCAGAAAATACAAACACACAATGTGTCAGCAGAAAATCATGGCTTCGTTTCTGTCTGCTCTGTTCATATCAACTGAATTTCCTGCTCCAGTCCCTTTCAGAATAAAAGCAAAGAGCTTCCCCTTCAGAACAGAACATGACTAATGGAGAACACTGCCATCTACTGACGCAAAGTGGTATGAAATGGTACTGCAGACTAGACGTTTGCCAACTGAACTATATATCTGTGGACAATAAAATAAAAATAACATAAAACGTATGAATAGGGGTCCATGATAAACATTCGACATTAAGAACATAACTATGGCATGTGGCCAGATATGTTTCATATCGCCACACCCTCCCCCACTTTCTTAAATGTCTCCTGACATTTGACAAAGAATAAGGTCTCATCCTGACTGAAAAACCAAATGGTCACATCAAAACAGGCACAGTACCTTGTATGGCAATAACACCAATAAAGTGATACAATTCTACCATTATTCACCCACCACGATTTACCGATACTCAACACCATTTCAATGAAAAAAAAAACAGTTTTTCTTTTCAGGTTCCGTAAACAGTTTCACCTTTCCTTTTGGTAAAATTACTTCTCTCCTGTAACAAGACTCGATTAGCGGCCAACTCATCCAATAGTCTGTTACCCTCCTCTGTTTACTTATCAGAGACAATACACTACATCTTGTCGACCCATGTCCCCACAACAATACAAAATCAAAAATCAAAAACACAGAATAAATGCTTTTCTCACGCAAAACAAAAATAAATGCTTCTCTTGTCTTCTTTTCACTCATGTGACTATCACTATCACCGGCAGTGTTTCTGTTTTTGTTCAGTCTCTCAGTCTTTTCGTGTGTGTGAGTGTGTGTGTTGTACGATTTAGAGCAGGGGGTAGGGAAGTGGTGTTTATGCTTGTGTGTGCGTGTCCGGGTTGGTTGTCTGCATGTGGAAGGGGAGTTGTGTTTGTGTGCTGTATGTGTGCATCGTCTGCATGTGAATGCCGTCTCACTGTCTTTGTGTTGCACTCCAGGGTCTCCACAACATCTGGACACAGGGGGATGGTCTCTTCACTTCAACGTGTCCCATATCCATCCCTCTAGGAATCACTTTGGGTTGTCCTAGTGCTTCGTATGTCAGCATCTGAGGTGGGCGTCGCTGTCTCTGAGGGTAACCTTGTTCCACTGGTGGTTCTCTCTCAGCATCCTCTTCTTCTACCTCAGCTGCCTGCTCTGGTGGCTCTTCCCATTCAGCTTCCTCTTCAGGTACGGCGTCCTCTTCATCTCCAGTATCAGGTAAGTTTTCCTCTTCAGACACGGCGTCCTCTTCATCTCCAGTATCAGGTAAGTTTACATTCACCAGCTGTTCATTTTCTCTCTCCTCCATTCTTGGTTCATAGGGCTCAGCATCAGGATTCAATGTGACTGTTCTGCTTTGCTGGCTGTGACGAGGGAATCTTAGAACCATCTCACACTCATCCTCCTCTTCACTGTCTGTCCCTTCTGAATACAGGTCTGGACGCTGCTGCTGTTTAGGTTTCACATTTCTCACCTTCTTGGGAGCTCCTTCTGAATCAGGTTCTTCGACAGGTAAACTGTCACAGGGGAGCAACAGGTTCCTGTGTACCACCCGACTTTTTCCTCCTCTTTCTGGTGTAATCTCATACACAGGGCTGTCGTTGCTCTTGCGACTCACCACGACATACACCTTGTCCTCCCAGTGTGATCTGAGTTTGCCTGGCCCCCCTCTTTGACTCAGGTTGCGGAGCAGGACCCTGTTGCCTGGCTGTAGTTCCACTCCATGGCTCTTCTTGTCATAGTATTGCTTTCTTCTCATGGATTCCTTACTGTCTGTATTTGCAGCGATCTCATAGGCCTCTCGCATCCTCGCTTGCCACTGTTTCACATACTGTGCATAACTTTCTTGTTTCTCAGAGGGCTGCAGATTAAACAAGAGGTCGATGGGCAGTCGAGGTGAACGGCCGAACAGCAGGTAATATGGAGAGAACCCTGTGGCCTCACTGCGTGTGCAGTTGTATGCATGCACTACCTTTGACAAGGAGTTCTTCCAATCAGCCTTCTCTGAGTCGGTCAACGTCCTGAGCATGGACAGGAGGGTTCTGTTGAATCTCTCAACTTGTCCGTTGCCCAGGGGGTGATATGGTGTAGTGTGGGATCCACGGACACCACACAGCTTCTCTAACTGGGAAAACATCTGGTTCTCGAACTCCTTTCCACAGTCATGGTGAATTTTCGCTGGGAAAGAATACTTTAGAGCATAATCATTAAAGATCTTTTCTACAACTGTTTTTGCTGACTTGTTTTTCGTCGCATAAGCCTGAGCAAAACGGGTAAAATGGTCCATCACTACAAGTATGTATTCATACCCTCCTTTGCATCTTTCCAGGTGTAGAAAATCTATTGACACCAGCTCGAATGGATATGTTGTTTTGATGGTGGTCAATGGTGCTCTGGTCACCTTGTTTGGTGCTTTCCTCTTCAAGCATTCACAGGTGCGCGTGACAAAGTGTTCTACATCCCTTTGCATGCGGGGCCAGTAGAATCTATCCCTAATCAGGCCAAGGGTTCGTTCTATGCCCAAATGTCCCATTTCTCTGTGCAGCTCATGGAATGCGGTCTGGTGATGCTCTTTAGGTAGGAGTAGTTGTTCTCTGCCTCCAGCCTTCCTCTGCAGAATCCCTTCGTCACTCACATGAAGTCTGGTCCATTGTTTTAATAGCAGCCTAACATCAGCTGACTCTGCTTTCAGAGCCCGGCCAGCGGGGAGATGATTGCTTTCCTTGTACTGCAGAACAAGTCCTATGACAGGGTCTCTTTCTTGGCTTTTCCTAATGTCGGCTGATGAGAGGGACTTATCAGTGGGCAGTGTTGTAGTATCCTTCACCAGATTTATGGCATCCAGGCTCACTGTGTTTGTCCAGTGGCAGGGGTCCTGTTTCTGACATGAGACTGCCTCCACACAAGCACTGATCACATCTTGCTGGGCCTCTTCTGTGCACTGTCTCATTAGCTGGTCAATGTTTAGTGGCATTCGGGAGAGACCATCGGCATCTGCATTTTGTTTTCCTGGTCGATACTTCACAGTGAAATTGAAATCAGCCAACTCAGCAACCCATCTGTGACCTGTCGCATTTAGTTTCGCTGTGGTGAGTATGTATGTTAGGGGATTATTGTCGGTGTAAACCACAAAATTTGGGGCGTGGTACAGATAATCCCCATTTTAGCGCCAGGAATTCCAATTTTCCTGAATGCATATTGTAGTTTTTCTCCGGTGGTGTCAGTGTTCTGGAGCCATAACCGATTACGACCATCTTCCCAGCCTGCCTCTGATATAAGACGGCTCCCAGCCCTTCCTGTGATGCGTCACAATGGAGTATGAATGGCTGTGTAACATCAGGATAGCCAAGAATGGGTGGCTCTGTCAAACAGTCTATCAGTACATTCAGAGTGTCTTGGTGGTTCTGAGTCCAACAGATAGGGGTGCCTGGTGGAATGTGGTTTTTCTGTTTTG
This sequence comes from Electrona antarctica, assembly GCF_951216825.1. Taxonomy (NCBI): domain Eukaryota; kingdom Metazoa; phylum Chordata; class Actinopteri; order Myctophiformes; family Myctophidae; genus Electrona; species Electrona antarctica. Next base: position 62,381,865 of record NC_136806.1, read on the forward strand.
CACTGACCTTTTTCTTGTTTTTCTTTTGTTCAGGAGGTGGAATCTTTCCCGGTGGTATTGCCAGCAGCCCATACAGTGGTTTTGCCACTTTTGAAAAATTGGGGATGTAGGCCCTATAGTAGGACAGAAATCCCATCATTCTTCTCAGCTCTCCCACTGTTGCCGGCCTTCTCTCTTTTAAGGCCTGGACTGGTGCAATTTCAGCAGGGTCCATAGTATAGCCGTCTTCAGACACCATTCGACCAAGAAAGCGCACCTTATGTCTGAAGACTTCACATTTACGTGGGCTGAGCTTGACACCGTGTTTCTGATATCTCTTCAAAACTGCTCGCATGTTGTTCACGTGGTCTTCAAATGAGGAGCTGTGGACAAGATTGTCGTCTAAGTATGGCTGACACATGACATCTCGCAGGCCCGCTAGACAGTCTTCCATACTTCTCTGGAACTCTGCCGGTGCTGAGCTGAGTCCAAACGGTATCCGATTCCACTGATATAGCCCCCAGGGTGTTATAAAGGCAGTCAGGGGCCGGCTCTCTTCATCCAGGAATCCCTGGTGATACGCCTTCCCTTGATCCAGGACAGAGAACCAGGAGCTGCCACTCAGGGAGTCGAGCATATCTTGAATCCTAGGAATCGGATGCCGGTCTGGAACCGATTTTCTGTTGAGATCCCGAAAATCACAACACAGCCTCAGGCCCCCATCTTTCTTCCTCACGCAGACGACTGGAGAAGAATATGGTGACCGTGACTGTGTGATCCAACCCCGGTTCAACAGGTCTTGGAGATATTGCTTTACCTCTTGATGCAGGGGCTTTGGAACTGACATGTATGTCTTTTTCACAGGTGTCTTGTCATGCAGCGTGATATGCATATTTAGAGATGGAATTGACCCGACGTCACCGTCATCATAGGAGAAAGCATTGCACTCCTCTCTCAACAGCTGTCTCACAACCTGCTGTTCATCATCGATGAGGTGGTCTAGCTTCACAGGAGGGTCCCACTGCCTTGGTCTTTGTGTCTGGCCTTCTGTAGCTCTCACCTCACTTTCTAGGTTTTGTGGGCTGTAGTGTCTCTCAGGCTGTGAGTTGTTGCTCTCCTTGTTGTTCTCAGGCTGTTGTTTTGTTTGTACTGGTTCTGTTGTGGCTGCATACACAGTTTTTACTTCTTGGAGGTGGCCCAGGATGAGGCGGGAGGTCAGTGTGACATCATGCTTGTTAGTGTTAGCGATGGGGACTGGCACATATGCTGATCTGTCTCCGTCGATCCTAACGAGGCCCTCCTGTATGACCAAGCCCTCAGGAAGCTGTGGTAGTTCACATGGGGTAAACAGCATACTCTCACCTGTAAACTGAGCTCCTGTGTGTGCACGTGCAAAGATAGTAGTGATTTGCTCTGCTGCCAGACGTATTCCTCTCTTGCCTGTCTGTACTGTTCCAACATCCAACCTGGAATTTGGAGTCTGCATTATCTTGAGTACTGATCGTGCACTTTTCACTTCCAATGAGAAGAGCCTGCTCACCTTCTGGATGGCATCTGACTTTGGCATTCCTTTATTCCATCGAGTAGCTCTTCAATAACATTAAACCCAATAATTGGAGTCACCTGACACCAGCATAGGGACAAGCAGTGTCTCTTCTGAGTGTGGATCTGTTAACTGGAACTGTACCTCCACCCAGCCATCAAATGGGATCTTGGTTTGGTTTGCAGCTAACCCCACCAGTGGCTCCTCTCCCAACAGCTCTGCAAGGGGTCTCACTTCGCTGTCAGGTAGGTGTTCTTTCCTCCATTCATCATTGATGAGGCTCGCTTGAGCCCCTGTGTCCCACAGTGCCTCAACTGCAACATTATCTAGTTGACACTGGACTAGGCATCTATTTCCAATCAGGCCAATGAGCTTGGCTTGACGGCGTGAAGGTAAGTATTGGACAGATGTGTCACACACAGACGGTGTTCTGTCTGTCAGTTTGTTAGTGGATGACTGGTCTTCATTACCTGCTGTGGTCTGTTGTAGTGGTGGGGCTTTTTGACAGGGTGTTACATTTGTCTTGGACCTGGAGAGGTGGAGGGCTACTGGTGGTCCTGGCTCAGCAGCCCCCTCCCGTTTCCCGGACCTGGTCTCCTCAGTCTGCAGCCTCGGGAAAGGTGCCCTTCATGCCCACAGCGATAACAGTGATTACATGACTCACCAACATTTGCCTCTTGACATGCTTTGCATCCTTTGGTCCACTGCACAGCTGATGGTGGCCTTGTCCCTGCATGATGATGCAACTTTGTGGCTTCCATTGTCTCAAGGAACATCTTCTTAATCTCCATCACTTCTGCCTTTAGGTCTTCTATGCACTTAATTGAGTCCACATCAAGCTCTTTAACTTTGCCTTGCTTTTTCTTCACTCCTGGTGGAACTTCCTCTCTTCCCACAGCAACAGCATATTTTGTCCCTGTCTCACCGCTGTGTTCTGTGTGGATTTCATTCAGCTTAGGCTGCTTCCATGCTGCTGTCTTCCTCTGCTTGTTTTGCCGTTCTTGTTCCAGGCTAGCAGCCTCGTTTATTCTCTCTATTAGGGTTTCATCCGTCACTGTTGGGTTGCTAAGGTAAGGTTTGATCTGATACTTCACTGCATCACAGATTAGTCCCGTCTCCACTGATCTCAGGAACTTGCGTTGGATTAGGTCTGTGCTGAACTGTTCTCCTTCTTCCTCATCCCCCGATTTCCATGTTAATTTCTCTCTCAGCTCTATTGCTCTGAATAAGAAACTTTGGGCCGATTCTTTGGGATCTTGGGAAATGTTCATTAATCTCTGCAGCAGGTCTGCTGAAGAGTCAACTTTATAGTGTCCTTTCAGGATGGTCTTCAGTGTCTGAAGTGTGAGGCCTCGCTTTATTTCTAGGAGGTCGCGCAGGTGAAGGCCAGGGCTAACTGCTCTCACCACTGCCTCAATGATGTCCACTTCAGAGTAACCCTTCTTCACTCCAGATTCCATCTGATTGGTGAGGCTGGTGTAAGAAAGTTTTTCTTTCTGGCCGGCTTCCCCAATTTGTCCACTGATCCGGAACTCCTTCCTCAGGGTCACTTCTGGTGCTGCGAGAGGTGTTGGTGTGGCTGTTGCCTTCCGTTCATTCCCTGCTGGGACGCTGATCTTGGGCTTTTCTCCTAGTCCTAATGCCCCCATCTTCTCCTCTAATGCTCGACGTGCTTCCGCTTGAGCTTGCTGGAGCTGTGCATATTCCTCCTTCAATGTTTCTATCTCGCTGGTCTTTTCTTTATCCTCTGGCTGTTGCAGTGGTCCCATGAAAGACAGAAGGTCAGAGAGGTAATTAGAGAACTGTTCGGACTCCTCAGCATTCTCAATTTCTTCTAAAGGGTGTTCTGCCAGTCTGATAAGGGCTCGTCTGGTTTTGGCCTGGAATCCCCCATCTGCTGGTGCAGTGCACTTTAGTTGCTCACACACACGGATGAGTGCTGGTTTCTCCAATGTCGGTAGCAGTGAGCTCACATCATCCTGCAGCTGCTCCATGTCTTCCGGTTGGGTGTGTCACCTGAATCTTCTCTTTTGTCCTTAGTTCGTCTCTTGGTAAAGGGGCTGCGTCTCGCTGTCCTCTTTACACTTATCTCAGTAGCAGTGCCTCCAAAAATATGTAGCGCTCTCAGAAATACAAGACTGCTTCCTGGTGCCACATATTTTAATTTATAGAATTGTTGGTTTCTGAAATGCAGAAAATACAAACACACAATGTGTCAGCAGAAAATCATGGCTTCGTTTCTGTCTGCTCTGTTCATATCAACTGAATTTCCTGAATTATCCAAAATACATCAAACAGTACATTTACAAGTTACAATCATCTAATCATCAGTAATCACAATAGTCCAATTCTAATCAGTTCAACCAGAATTACCCAAAATCATCATTTAGGTCCAAAAATAATAAATGCATATCTCCAAAATCACAGTAACATATACCTTATCAAAGAAATAACCAGTACAGTATTGTAGTGGATTCATAGCACACACTTCAGTACAGTACAGTTACTACAGTAGTGGATTCATAGCACACCTTAGCTTGTAGCTTTAGCTTGACTAGCAGTGAGCATATAGCCACCACAGCACCATGTGCTACAGTAATACAGGTGCTAAGGCTGAACAGGTAGCTATTAGCTAACAGGCTAACCACAGCACAAAGTGCTAATGCTGTTCCTAAGTTCTCAAATCAACACTCTTATTATAAACAAACAAAAACGAGTTGTGTCCAGGCACAGATAACCACAATAGTTAATACAGTATTCATGTTTTGCACTATATCCCACCTGAAATGCAGAAAATACAAACACACAATGTGTCAGCAGAAAATCATGGCTTCGTTTCTGTCTGCTCTGTTCATATCAACTGAATTTCCTGCTCCAGTCCCTTTCAGAATAAAAGCAAAGAGCTTCCCCTTCAGAACAGAACATGACTAATGGAGAACACTGCCATCTACTGACGCAAAGTGGTATGAAATGGTACTGCAGACTAGACGTTTGCCAACTGAACTATATATCTGTGGACAATAAAATAAAAATAACATAAAACGTATGAATAGGGGTCCATGATAAACATTCGACATTAAGAACATAACTATGGCATGTGGCCAGATATGTTTCATATCGCCACACTAACAACAATATAATTCCAGTGCCTTAAAAGAGCACAGCCACTGGTCTAGTGACTGGTGTGTTGCCTTAAAGGACCACTTCACCACTTTTCAACTTCTCTTCCTATAATTGGTCTTAACTGAAGTTCATGATAAAATACCACCATTTCTTTCTACTCAGTCTGTGTCTCATAGGAAGGCTGTGGGCAGTTCAGAAACCCGTCCACCAGTGACATCATCGATGGTGAATCCAAGCTAATAGAAACGGCAGGTTTTATTTTCCTGAAAAGTTGCAATGCAAAAGTTGAAGCCATCGTTCTCACGATAATACAAATCTAAATATATTTTAAAACAAATCTTGTTTAAAAAATATCTGCCTAATGATGATGTCACTGGTGGACGGGTGTCCGAACTGCCCAAAGCCCTCCTATGAGACACAGACTGAGTAGGAACAAATGGCGGTGTTTTATCATGAACATTAGTGAGGACCAATTATATGAAGAGATGTTGAAAAGTGGTGAAGTGGTCCTTTAACACTAGCGCGTCGGAGCGGTCAGGCTGACCGATTTTGAAATTTTGAAGTGGATTTTCTTTGCCCATGAAGTCCTGAGAAAGTTCCCCTTGCATGACTTTTTCTAAATGTTCGATTCAAACCATCTCTGTTTTTTTTTTCATCTGAAACGTTTTGGAAATATGATTTTAGACATAATTCTACTAAAATGTCTGCTCTTTTTCGGTCCGTGGGACCGCTCTTAGAGCCCTCACCCTTTCTCCCCCACAAGCAGTGCTGTTCACACCTTCCTCCCGGCTGGAGACGGGCATTGTTCAAGCTAATGTGTCATTTGCATTCCAACTACTTCCACATGTAGGCAAACTTACATTACAAACTTACATAAACTAAATGTTGTTTTAGATGTTATATTTGTTATATGCGGTTTGCAGAAATAACGATGTCTGACTTTATTTCTCGAAACGGAAAAAGAAATATGGTGTGTGGTATTGTTTCCACCAAGCGCATAGCTCAATAGATATAAATACATGTTGACTATACACGCCATCTTTAGCATAATTATGTTGGAATAATAAAGTTTATAGCATTGTGACTATGTCGCGCATATTCATTTCATATATCAGCGCATCAAAAATATGGTGAAATATGGTGTGTTTGCCGATGCGATTTTTTTTTTCCCAGGCCGTTTTCAATATACCCTGAGCTGTGGACCTCTTTCCTAGTCAAAGGCTGTTTTCAATGAAATGACTTGTGTATAATATGAATAAATGCTACATCCTACATTTATTTTGTACCGTAGGCTATAGTTTTTGAACGAATATTACCATGTAGGCCTGAAATGTCTTTATTGTCTCAATACAAAGTTGTACATCAGCGCAAATCAGCGCGATGCCAAATAAAAATGACAGTGTTTGAAATCAGTCCAACCCGATAGACGTCCCGAACTTCTAAATGTTTTGTCAGTCAGAAGAACAGTTCTGTCCGTCCTTCTTTGTAAACTTTTCTGCACGCGACCAGTGGAACTGATTTCCACGCATCACGGCTCTCTTTTTTTCTCTCTCCCTCTCTCTCTCTCCCTCTCTCGTGGAGAGGGAGAAAATATCCAAGTAACTGACGGTGAGGTATGCGGAAGTGCATTTTAGATAACGCTGTAGCACTATTTGTGGCGGTGATGCGTCACATGACTTGATCTATCCTATGGTGTATATATAAACCGTGCTGCTGCTACGGACCTTTCTGCTGGCACAATAAATCAAATATATATAAATTACATCGATCATAGGCGGCGGGTATGTAAGGCTAGGCCAGGCTTAGCCTTCCCAAAAATTATGCTGGGTATTTTTAAAATATATATAGGCTAATATGTGCGCAGCATTATATAGAAGGCTAGCCGCTCCCAAACTCCCAACTCCTTTGTCTGTAGCCTAAACTTTTCTGATTTGCACGCACGCACGCACGCACAGCTCTTTCCTTTTTTTGGCACAATCAATCAAATATATATTAATTACATCGATGTTTCCCCCTCTATATAAAATGACAATATATAACTAATGTCGTATTTCGTCTGAGCAATGTGCCTGACTCTGGCAATAACGTGTGGTAGCCTATTGTATTGGCTCAATACAAAGTCGGACAGTGTTTGCTGCGCAAGGGTATTCAATATAGCGCTCACACCGTCACTATAATTATAGTTTGGTAAACTGAAATAAAAAATAACTTTGAGTTGTCCTGTCTAGTTGAAACTGCTGCCTTGAATTCGTTGGAATGTAACATTTAGAAGACAATGGCAAGCCGTCAACGGGTGCAGAGAGAGGTGTGAAGATCATTAGACAGTGGGGGAGACAATGGCCAATCAAATAGCACGAAAAACACCGGTCAGCCTGACCGTTAGCCGTCATATTAGTAGTGCATTTTTTTCAGACATCCTAGTGTTAAGGCATGAAGTTAAACATTTCTGTATATTTTTCACTTGAAGTAATTTGATTGTACATGGTTGTATTTCTGTTTACATTAGAAGGGGTTTGAGTACTTTATTGTGAAGGTGTGTACCAGAGCTTTTATTTTTGAAAACTTTGTATTTAATGAGAGTCACAATTTTGACACGCGCCCCAGAGCCAGAAGAGCCGTCTACCTTTTTATGTCTATGTCTGTCGCAGCACTTCACAGAAATCACAAGCTATGTGAGCCTATAGAATCCCATCGAACCCACTTGGAAGCAATGAGGCAATGCCGTAAGTTGTGTTCAGTTGTTTTCAGTTATGTTAACTTTCTGTACAACTTTGTGACTATGTGTAGCCTACATGTTTTATTTGGAATTCGGGAAAGTTTGCTGCTGTCTGCAGAGCATAATAGCCATAGTAGCCTAGAGTGCACAGGTGTATATATCATCCTGCTAATTGCCTTGAAGTCTGTGTAGGTGATTTAGCTATACTCATCATTACTCACCTGGTTTAGTGGAATGCTGTCAATTATGAACAGGCACTGGATGTTTGTGTGTTAGTATTTTGCACCGTCAAGAGCAACAGTAAATAGTCCAATCTTACTTGGTCTCTGTCTTTGTTGGTTGCGGTTTAACTCAGTGTAACTTGTGTCCTGTAGCTCTCACCAGTATACTGAGCAACACGTTTTAAGACGCTCTTAACAGTTTTAAAGGTTTCATGACATTCATTTTCATTTATTTTTTGTTTTTATTTTAGGTTTTATGATCTCAATTACACCCAAAAACATGAACTTTGAACATTCAGTGGATTTTGCTGTGGCCTGGAGTTGTCTCTGGGGTTTGGAAGCCTTTTGAGCTGCAATGAAAACAGGCAAAACAGTGAAAACAGTGACATCTGCTGGCAAATCCTATTGGCATATATGGGATTTGCTGTCAAGGCAGACAGGGAACCCAGATGCAGACAGATCAGACAAGGAAACGTGGTATGATGCAAAAATCCAGAGTATTTATTCACTCCAAAACACAGAAGTTCTTCCAAACGTTCAAGGCAAAAATTAACTCAAGTCCAAAAATATAAAGTCCCAGTTTCCAAAGCAGAAAATATACTTAGGTCAGGCTGGCAGGCAGGCACTGAGGAAGGAGACCAACAATTAGGAGCAGGCCAGTAGAGGAGCGGAATATGTTCTTAAGTCTTAGAATACAACTGACCTAGTACTTAAGTCTTAGAATACAACTGACCTAGTACAAAAGCACAGAGGTGTGCACTGGCCGAAGAGGAACTATCACTGAGCACTGCCGTCACAGCCAAGTATAAGTAGCCACCCAGGTGATTGCCAGATGGGGACCAGCCAGGTAATCGCCAGGACACACCTCCCCACAGGTAGAATGCTGGACATAGAAATAAAAAGTCAGAACAGACATTCAAGCTGCCATGACAGTACCCACCCCTAACGGGTGCCTCCAGGCGCCCCACCAGGTCGACCCGGGTGCTGACGATAAAACTCCCGGATGAGAGCAGGATCGCAGATGTTGCGCCGGGGAACCCAGCAGCGCTCCTCAGGCCCATAACCCTCCCAGTCCACCAGGTACTGGAACCCCCGGCCACGGCGGCGAACATCGAGCAGACGGCTCACAGTGTAGACCGGGCCACCATCCAGTATCCTGGGAGGAGGAGGGGGCGGAACAGGGGGGGACAGAGCACTCGTGACCACTGGCTTTATACGTGAAACGTGGAACGTCGGATGAATACGAAGAGTCCGGGGCAGCTTCAGGCGGACCGCGGCCGGATTGATGATCTTGTCGATGGGGAAAGGTCCAATGAATTTAGGAGACAGTTTACGGGACTCCGTCCGAAGGGGCAGATCGGTGGTCGACAACCACACTTTCTGTCCCAGTCGATACTGGTTCTCAAGGAGCCTCTGCAGGACCAGGCGGACATGCTGGACGTGTTCAGCCAGGGTCTTAGAAAAGACAAGGATGTCATCAAGAAAAACAAAAACAAAACGGTTAAGCATGTCTCTTAATACATCGTTAACCATAGCTTGGAATACGGCAGGGGCGTTAGTGAGTCCAAAAGGCATCACAAGGTACTCAAAATGCCCTAGGGGAGTGTTGAATGCCGTCTTCCACTCGTCACCCTTGCGGATACGGACCAGGTGGTAGGCATTGCGCAGATCCAGTTTAGAAAAAACAGTGGCACCCTCAAGGTGTTCGGACGCAGAGCTAATGAGTGGAAGGGGATAACGGTTCTTGACTGCGATATTGTTTAAGCCTCTATAATCAATGCAGGGTCTCAGACTGCCATATTTTTCCCCAACAAAGAAAAAACCTGCCCCCACAGGTGAAGAGGAGGGACGAATGAGGCCAGCAGCCAGAGACGTCTGAATATAATCTTCCATAGACTGACGTTCAGGGCGAGAGAGGTTGTACAGGTGGCTTCCTGGCAGAGGAGCGTCAGGCAGCAGCTCAATTTCACAGTCATATGGCCGGTGTGGTGGGAGAGAGAGAGCCCGCTGTTTGCTAAAAACCTCTCCCAACTCGTGGTACTCAGAAGGGATGGTGGTCAGGTCAGGAGGGGTTACTGGAGGAGCAGAAGTGAGGGGGTTAGGGCCCAGGGCCGACTTGAGACAACAGGAATGACATAAAACACTCCAGCTACGAATAGTGCCTGACTTCCAGTCAACATGATGATTGTGTAACATAAACCATGGACTTCCAAGAATCAGAGGTACGTCAGGGGAACTCAACACAAAGAAACTGATACAATCTTGGTGGTTACCGGACAGGTGCAGCATTAAAGGTTCAGTCCTCTGGGTGACAAGGGGTAACAACTCCCCACTCAAAGTCTTGGTCTTAAGAGGCACTTCTAGATCAATAAGGGGAATATTAAGCTTCTCACACACAGAGGCATCAATTAAACTAGAAAGGTCGCAATTTTAAAAAATTGCAGAGTGTGGTTGCCTCAATCCCCAATATATAGCTCCACCATTTCACACATAGTAAAGGCTTTGTCTTGTTCCATCATTCAGCAACTGTCCTTGACCGTTTCAGTGTCAAATAGTGATTCTTATATGGACCAATGCACTGAATGCAGTAATGTTATTTGAAAAAGCAATCAATGAACATGTTTACTCAAAATTGACCAGATGTTTTTTGTAGGTCTCAGAATACAAATTTGGAACCTTATTGTTCTCATGTGAATGCGTGGGTAAATAAGACTGTATCCTGTTTATATAGTAATTGGTTAACATATCAGAAGTTTTTTTGTACCATGTCTTCTGTTCGTAGCATGAACCATAATATGCACACATCTGGTAACATACTCACAATAAAAGCATGTCAGCCATTACCAGTGAGAAAATACCTGTAGTAATGTATGACTAAAATATTAAGTAGGCCTACTTTATTTTTCCATCTTAAGAATATATGAATATTACCTTGTAATTAATTTTGTATAGGGTTATACTTCGTGTGTATATATGTGTATGGGCTTATGCAATAATGACATAGCATTTATTCCAAAGTTAACATTTTTGTTCAGCTTCAGTTTTGATGAACCCTTCCGATTGTGAATAGTAATTTCAAAAGAACCCAAAACACATCTGTATTCATTGTAAACATTGTATCATTATTGATTTAAATTGCTATTGTCTGCTCCCGACTTGCATGTGTGATATAACTATCACACAGGTGGAACCATAGATATTATAAGAAATAGATGCCTCTTTTGCCGCTGCAGTTCATTGGAGCGACGTGTATCCCAATGAAGGCGGAAGTGCAGTGCTGAAGGCTTTTTTTTTTTTTTTTTAACAAATCTTTATAACAGTCATGACAATATACATTACAATACAAAACAAGACAAAAAACAAACACAAACAACAAAGTTATTAACAATACAACATCAGAGCCAGGGGGGATTAGATTACTAACAGAAAACATTAAAGAGTGAACACAAAGCAACAGTTCTCCGCAGCTTTCTTATTTAGAAGTGCTGAAGGCATTTGCTGAAGGCGACTGCGTCGCTGCACAAGTGACGTCACTCATGTGACTCCTCTACGTCTCTCGCTGTCACTCAAGTGACTACTGGCCAATCACAGCGCGTCTTTTCCGGGACTTATGTTACGCACGCGGAAGCTTGTCAAGCTTCCGCTTTGCTTCCGCTAATGCTTTGCAAGGAATGTCGGGAAAATTGTGCCTTCAATGGTGACACGCATAGATATATATCTATGGTGACACGCGCCTCAGAGCCGGAAAGGGCGTCTATGTATATATGTCTGTGGGTGGAACTGTCAACTTCAGCGCTATCAATGTAATGGCGCCATCAAGTGGTCAATAGTAACAGTAGTAACAGGTTTTCATTTTGACGTTGATTTGATAACTCAGACCAATACATATTGGATGGACACGACTGGTGATGAGGATTGAAATGGGAATCATATTTTGTTTATTAACAGACAATTACCATTAGGTAGAGCATTATGTAATGTGAGAGGGTGAAATATATTCATGGCCTACAAATTATTACCCTTTAGTTTATTGGCCAACAATGCTAAACAAACAGTAGCTAGGCCTTTTCTGTCATAGCAAAGAAATAATTCACCCAATTGTCTCATATAGCCAGATTTGCCACATTGTGGCAAAAAGTGAGATAAGTCTGTTTCTAAAATATAAATTGTGTGGTATATTTGTGTATGACACACGCTCCCTGACAATGCATGCATGTTGTAATTACTGTGTGGTGCTAGCCTATGCCAAGTGACTGATGAGTCTTAAAGTCTGTCAGTCACTGTGAGTGATGTATGGTAATTATCTTTCTGGTCAAATAAAAATATTTGAAGTTAAGAGGATGCATTTAGCTTTTGCACAGAAAATCAGACAACTGATGTTAGAAATAGTTTGTTTAATGTCAAACATGACAAAGAAGGCTGAAATACAAATGTAAAAAAGATGAGATAAAAATAAAGGAAAAAAGTATTTATTGCCTGTTAAGGGCAGCACAAATAAATGTTCCTGCAATCTTCAGCTTGTGCAGGTCCACTCCCTGATACGCACAGAGAAACACACAAAGCAAACACAGAAGTCACAAAGAAGCATTGTCAAAATTTCCAATAAATGTAAAAAACAAAATAAATAGTGATATCATTGTACAACATACTAACATGGTTATGTTCTGCCCACTGTTAGTGTGCATTGTTGCCACCTAGTGGTGGTTTTCTTACAGTTTAGTTTGCACCATGTGATGTTTTTGACCCTTCTAGCTTGCCATAGTTTAGTGTGTGTTCAGTCTATGCAGGACAGCAGAGGAGAGAACATGCTAGATCCTGTTCTTTTGGCAAGCCTTTTGAAGTATATGATTGTAAGCATATTTCTGTTGATTTCTTGAAGTGTTGTTTTGTTGTAGTCTTCTGTTGGTCTATTTGGTGATGTTTATCCATCCATATGATTTGAAGCTACACTACATGAAGCAAATATTGATATTTATGTTTGGAGCTGGCTAAGCTAATCAACCTCATTTGTTTGCTACAACTGCATGTAATTTAGGTACATTACATTATATATGGTGGCAGCTTTTGTATGTTTTTTCTTTTCTATTGAAATATGTTGTTGTTTTGACATATTAATATTACAGAGTGCATATTTTTCTGTATTTCCTTGTTGCAGTTTTACAACTTATCCAGTGGCAATAAACAAGACTACTGCAAACCGTTTGTGCTCATTGGAAAGACTGTTCGCTATCTGCCAAACTAGCCTGCTAATTCACCACTAGGGAGGGCAGAATAGTAAAAAATCATACATCACAGCGGGCTTTCTAACAAAGAGAGGATCAACAGCACTGAGACTACAGTCTACAGCAACCCTACAAGCACATTTCAACATGGCCACTTCTAAACAAATAGATGAGAATTTGACAGTCAGGTCTGAATGCTCTGGTTCTACAAAGTCAAGCGGAACCTCTACATCTAGCATACGTGCTACCAAAGCACGGGCCAAAGCAGAGGCCGCACGGGTCCAATTTGTCTATGCCCAAAAGGAGGCAAATCTGTTAAAACAGCAAGCAGAAATGGAGTTTGAACAAGAAAAAGAAAATCTTCTTTCTTCTTTGAAAGCTACAAAGAAGAAAGCTGAGCTACAGGCAGACTTGCAAGTGCTTCAGGCAGAGAAAACAGCCGCTGCAGCACTAGCTGAAGCTCAGGTTTTGGAGGCATTTGCCGAAGAGGAAAATGGAGAACCTCAACACCATCAGTTAGAGACTAACATGGTGCCACTCAACCCTATGCAACGCACCATAGAGTACGTGAAACAACACACAAAGATGAAGCATCAACCGTCACTCTCTCATGCAGCCAAATCAGAACCTGTCTCTCCATCTAAGTGCCAGCGAGATATGGATGACGATGAAGAAAACAGTTGCTCTCTAGAGTCTGGTGAATGCAGTAACTTAGAGTTCAAAAACCTACCTTCACAAGCCCGCATAGAGACTCAGGTTGCAGGAAATATATCAGCACAACACACTTGTGCTGTAAGCCCCAAACGAGAGTACAGGAGTTTGAGAGAAGAGTCACGTGACACAAGACACACAAGTAGAGAGGAATTCCATCATCTCCAGCATGATTACTCCAATCCTCCTACGTCTGACTTGGCCAAGTACTTAATGAGACGAGAGATGGTCAGTTCTGGCCTACTGAATTATGATGATCGCCCAGAAAATTATTGGGCATGGAAGACATCCTTTCTCAGATCAACCAGGGACTTGGACCTATCACCTCAAGAAGAGCTTGACTTACTTTCAAAGTGGCTGGGACCTGCGTCAGCTGAGCAAGCCAAGAGAACAAGAGCAGCCTACATCCATAATGCAACTGCAGGCCTCAACATGGTGTGGCGACGGCTGGAAGATAGCTTTGGGGCCCCCGAAGTTATAGAGCACGCAATGCTGAAAAAAGTTGAAGATTTCCCACGCATCTCAGTCAAAGACAACCAAAAATTGAGAGACTTTGGAGACCTTTTATTAGAACTGGAGGCAGCAAAAATGAATGGTTATCTTACTGGCCTATCACATCTCGATACAGCACATGGAGTTAATCCCATTTTAGCGAAGCTCCCGTCCTATCTTCAAGAGAAATGGGTAACTGCAGGGTCGAGGTACAAGAAAGAGCATCGAGTCTCATTCCCACCATTTACTTTCTTTGTGAGGTTCATATGCGATGAAGCCCAAACTCGCAACGATCCAAGTTTCGCCTATGTCACCGGCGGAGGTGAAAACAGAACACCAGTATCTGTAAGGAAAACTGATGTCTCTCCAGAATTTGATACCAATCAAGGCTCCTCATCAGAAAAGTTAGAGGACATAGACAAGCAGTGTCCCTTACACAATAAGCCCCATCCTCTGAGGAAATGCCGCGGTTTCCGGTGCAAGTCCTTAGAAGAGAGAAAGGCTTATCTCAAAGACATGCATATCTGTTACAGATGCTGTGCTTCTACTCGCCATATTGCCAAGGACTGTGGCACGGCAGTACAGTGTAAGGAGTGTAACAGCAACAGGCATCCCTCTGCACTACATCCAGGGCCAGCCCCTTGGGACGCTGAGAGGGTCGACACTGACAGCGATTACGGCGAGGAGCAACAACAGGATGACAATCCAGCAGTAACATCAAAGTATACCGAAGTGTGTGGAGATACAACCAACTTCAGATCATGTGCAAAAATATGTCTGGTCCGAGTCTACCCTGCTGGTCATAGAGAGAAGGCTACCAGGATATATGCTGTTCTTGACGAACAAAGCAATCGTTCTCTAGCAAAAGCAGACTTCTTTGACCTCTTCGGTATCAAGGCAGGTGCAGAACCATATACCCTGAAAACGTGTTCAGGAGTCACAGAGGCAACAGGGCGACGAGCCAGCAACTTTGTCATAGAGTCAATAGATGGAAAAATGCAACTGCCCCTTCCAACACTCATCGAATGCAACATGATGCCTGACGACAGGTCGGAGATTCCCTCTCCTGAGATAGCTCACCACTACCCCCATCTCAAGCCAGTGGTGGGCAAAATCCCAGAAGTTGACCCAAATGCTCCCATTCTGCTTCTCCTCGGCAGAGACATCCTGCGTGTGCATAAAGTCCGGGAGCGTTATAATGGACCCCTGATGCACCCTATGCACAACGCCTTGACCTTGGGTGGGTCATCGTTGGCGATGTGTGCCTGAGAGGAGCCCATAAACCAACTAGCGTTAGTGTTTACAGAACCAATGTTCTTCAGAATGGACAAGCTTCCTTCCTTAGTCCAAGCACTGTCTTCCAAGTCAAAGAGAAGTTTGACATCTCACCACCTTACCATGATCATCAGAGTCCTAAGGAAGCATCAATCCAGATGGAAGAGATAGATGACTTTGCCAGCAGTGTGTTTCAGAGAACACGTCACGACAAGCCAGCCTTTTATGTTGAAGATGGAGTCTACATAGACAATTCAAATAGCTGGATAGCCCCCGTACCCTTTCATCCACAAGTTATCAATTTCAGAACCAAAGTCACTGAAATCCAGCCTAGCTCCAATAGGTCTGAACGGTTCTCCAGCAGGAATTTGTTAACCCAGGTTGTACCCAGACTCATTCAGCAAGCCAAGTTGGTTGACAGCACCAGAGTTACAGAGAGTGGCAGCTGCAAGGTTGAACACGAGCATGTGAAAATACAAGTCAACAAATGTGTACAGAAGGAAGTTTACAGAGACGAACCTGGAAGTCTCCTCAAAGGTGAACAAGTGTCTGTCTCTGGACCCCCTGGAGAGTTAAATCCCAAAGACCTCCATGGCAAACAATGGAAGCCTGGCCTGGCCAATACACTGGAGACAAGACTATCTTCTCACAAGAGACTGTGTAATAATTAGTGGTATGAAGTATAATACCAAGCGAGGAGTGTTCTGCCCACTGTTAGTGTGCATTGTTGCCACCTAGTGGTGGTTTTCTTACAGTTTAGTTTGCACCATGTGATGTTTTTGACCCTTCTAGCTTGCCATAGTTTAGTGTGTGTTCAGTCTATGCAGGACAGCAGAGGAGAGAACATGCTAGATCCTGTTCTTTTGGCAAGCCTTTTGAAGTATATGATTGTAAGCATATTTCTGTTGATTTCTTGAAGTGTTGTTTTGTTGTAGTCTTCTGTTGGTCTATTTGGTGATGTTTATCCATCCATATGATTTGAAGCTACACTACATGAAGCAAATATTGATATTTATGTTTGGAGCTGGCTAAGCTAATCAACCTCATTTGTTTGCTACAACTGCATGTAATTTAGGTACATTACATTATATATGGTGGCAGCTTTTGTATGTTTTTTCTTTTCTATTGAAATATGTTGTTGTTTTGACATATTAATATTACAGAGTGCATATTTTTCTGTATTTCCTTGTTGCAGTTTTACAACTTATCCAGTGGCAATAAACAAGACTACTGCAAACCGTTTGTGCTCATTGGAAAGACTGTTCGCTATCTGCCAAACTAGCCTGCTAATTCACCACTAGGGAGGGCAGAATAGTTACAACAAAAAAGAAAAGCAGAAACACTAATCTTGGAGATTAGATCAATGAGTAAACATATAGGTAACCATGATATTGATGATAGAGTGACATAAGTGAAGATGTGAAATATGATGCTGTGAGATTAAGAGTAGGTGTTGAACATTACCGTGTGAATTCCTCGTCCATGCAGCATGGAGACCACAGCTTCCGTTGCTACGTTTCCGGGGGCCCCCTGAGCATATGGGCATCCGCCCAGTCCAACCACTGATGCATCAATTACATTGACACCCATCTGTCGGTGAAAATATCAATACGTTATATGACTTTCATGCGTACCCATGAAAGTAGTTACATTTTACAGTTTTTGTCTAGAATGAAATGCTCAAAGTAAAGTCATTAGTTGACGTCAAAACAGTCAAAACAGTCTTTGGAATTATATCTGGTTGAAATGTTGCTAATAATCAAGGGAGGTTGAACTCCTGTGTATGGATATAATCTATCTTTTTACGCACATATTATTTTATCTAGCATCTGGCCTACTTACACTTTGGATGGGCAACTTGCCATTCCTCGTGTTCAAACAAGTCTCATCAGAGGTACTGACCTTTAAGGCTATGAGGATGTTGGCCAAGGCCTGCCCGTAGGTGTCATGACAGTGGACCGCCAGGGCACTGACTGGCACTTCCTTGGTGACTACCTCCAGCATCTTCCTCATGCCCTCTGGGGTGCCCACTCCTATTGTGTCCCCTAAAGAGATCTCATAGCAGCCCATGGCGTAGAGGCTCTTTGCTACCTGGTGATCAGGGTAGGAGTACAGATTCCAGGTTTTTTTATTAATCCTCTCATCACCTCATCATGGTCTCCCATCTATAGTTCAGTCAGACAACTCAAGAAGGATGTAATATATATTTATTGAATATAGATGAGCAATACAGTATATTTATTATGGTTTGGCGATGTATTGGATCTGCTTTTTAGGTACTTAGATCAAGCGCATCAGTCCCGACCATAGGGACTCTGAATCCCCCGTACCTAAACAGTAGATCCAAAACGACAGGTGGTAGCTGGGGTGGAGGTGGGTGCGCAGAAGGTTGTATACAGCGGCACGCTGATACAGTAGCAGCAAGCAAGTTGTATACTGCAGCACGCAGGTATACGGTAGCAGCAGCGAGCAAGCAAGCAGAAGGAGGAATGCAAACCTCCGGTTAAAGTAGCCGGTATGAAGATGGAGTGAGTGTGTGATTGGCTGAGTGAATCATGTGAATGGGAGCGTGATGCCGAGGCGGTACTGAGGTTCCCTGACTGAACTTGCTCTGCGCATGTCTACGACAGGCGCAAATGCTCATTTCCACAAAGAAATTCAAATAAAATACAATCTCATGATGACTGAACAATTGTGTCCTAATATTCTATTCTGTGACAGTGTGAAAGGAGCAGATTGAGGTTTTAACCACACCATGAGTTTTATGGGAGATTCTTTTGAACACATTGCTAGTTTGACCACATCAAATGCTTGAATAAGATAACCGGACGTAGGCGATCTACAAGCTCTCAATGTGTTAGACGCATTGAGAGCTTGTAGATCTGCTATATTTGCCACATAATAGGTTAGCATTTTGCGATAGAATCAGTGGAACCTAATCAAATCAAACTCACCTGTGGCACCCACTTGGGAGAGACAAAACTGGTGCTCTCAATGTGTGTCAGCCCAGTTTCTGACAACATGTTAATAAATTGTATTTTTGTTTCAGTCGGTACAATGGTCTGGGGGGAGGGGGGGTGAAGAAGAAAAAAAAGAGAACATTTGAACACAGTCACAGGAGATCTTTATATTGCTGCAGTATATAATACTTAGCACTTATTCATTCAATCTTCCAAAAAATCTGTTATTTATATAGATGCATCTACTGTATGTACTGCATGCATATCTGTATTTAAACAGAGTGTACTGTACTTTTAATGTGTATACTTTTAGGGGAAGTTCTTGATAAGCCTTCTGGCTTGTAACTTCTCCTGCACAATATGTATATGTTTTTTGGTTAAATATAATCATAAAACAAAAGCAGTACTAACCTTCTCATTTTGAAGCCCATCTCTCGGTCCAACCTCGACAATTCTCACTCTTTTCGGGAGAGCTGTGACAATTTGAGATATGTGACAATGATTAGTAACATATGATTAGTACAAATTACTTGATTCAATGCAATATGTAATTGAATATCCAATTATTCTTGTAAGAATGTTAACTGGATTGCTATAGTGCAATAAACATTTTAATGCTGTTCTGTCTATTTTGGATGTGATTCCAAATCATGTTTTTGAGTGTTTATGTGAATAATGTACATAATAAAGGTTATTTGAATTGTACCAAAGTTACATCTTTCTGGACAGTGGGTAGTACATTCTGCACCCGTGTGAGTGGATGGAAGGGATGCTCTGACATCCATGGTAGCTATGAGATAAAAGTGATAGAAAATACGTTATCATGTCATGAGTGTAACATTAAAAGTGCATGGTTAGAGAATTAACAAGTAGTAGATCTACAATTTCCTTTTGCACAGGTAGACCCTACTGAGTTTGTGAATCAGGAGACCATGACACAACTCTTTACTTCCAAATTCACGGAGTAACATGGTATGTCTCACTGACAGCTGTTTGATTGTGCTGCGGTCGTTGCATATTCCTGTGTTGGGATCGACTACTTCAGTGTGATATTACTGCAGCGTGGTGATGCAGATGTGAAGATGGTGATGTTTTGCCGCGAGGTGTGTCACGTCTCGCACAGCTACACAATGTGCATCATAAAGACTATTAGGATGTTACAAAACTTACGTTTTTCTGGCCCACCTGTAGAATCTGCAACAGATGCAGTTATATCCATGGTATCTATTAAACAAATAAGTATAAATATAAATGAGGTTACCTGCATATCAACACTTGATAACAACATTATGGAATATTGAGGTAACTCTGAGTTACAGACACATAAGGTTTGT
The DNA here is from genome assembly GCF_951216825.1 of Electrona antarctica. Classification (NCBI taxonomy): domain Eukaryota; kingdom Metazoa; phylum Chordata; class Actinopteri; order Myctophiformes; family Myctophidae; genus Electrona; species Electrona antarctica. Next base: position 62,401,441 of record NC_136806.1, read on the forward strand.
TCATTTCGTTCCAAACTATATCATTTAGCTGAGGATCCCTTGGAACTCCAAGGGGTCCCCGGACCCCTATTTGGGAACCACTGGCTTAATTCATTCTTTAATTGTAGTCTACTTACGTTTAAGAACAAAATAAGTTTCCTGCGGTAAGCTGCGCAGATCATAAACGTCTTTAGCTGGCTGGAGTACAGTTCCTTTAGTTGGCTAGCAGGTGGAATTGAGAACTGCGGGTGATTTTCAACTTGCTCTAATGCCATTGGTTGTAACATTCTGAATGTCATGTCATCGGACCAATCAAATAACTAGATATGCGTAGCGTAACTTCCTGTTTATATTAGTTGAAATTGACCCGCGGAAATAAGTACCGCAAAGCAGTCTGAGCAGTGAGCAAAGACACATGCAGTTTTCCACACACATTTTCCACGTTATTCACCAAAATGAACGCCGAACGGGTGGAATTGCGTGAGCTCCATGTAAGTAATTATGATTTAAACGATCTACAGACAATGGTCAGATGACGAAATCTTAAATGATACACCATATGCTACACGTGTTTACTTTAACAGTGTTGGAAAACGTATTTTGAAAAGGATAATTAGCAGTTTTACACTCGTTTGAATTAAGTGTACAGTATGATTTTAACTGTGTCTGAATTCTGGAAAAAATCAGACCACTTCAATACTGGCTATTAGACATTTGAGTGTAAGAATAGTACACTTGGGTCATTACATTTATTGGTGCCATTTCAAACTAGTAACCTTTTCAATCACATTATGAACACAGTAAGATTTTAATATATGCATCAAGCTTATTTTCATAATTAAGACAATGTAATGTACCCATTATACATACTGTTAATACATACTTCAATCGATCAATCATACAGATGTGAAGTTAATTATGGTTTATTTTTTTAGTACCGTCTCAAACTCCAGAGGCAGGAATTGCTGGCGTACATTGCTGAGGTGGCCTGCCAAGTCACTTCAGCAATCCGTACGCTGGAAGAGGAGTGGCAGCGTCTGGAAGAGCAGTTTGAAGCCCTGGAGAGAAACAAGTCCCCCATGGCCCCTAGTGAGTCAATAAACATACGTGTATGAATGGAGTTTGTTGAAATATAATTCAATTCAATCTTTATTACAGACTCACGGTCCAGATCACATACAGAGGAACAAAGGACAGTAAATAATAAAACAATTAAAAATAGAAAAATTAAAATATACATATATACATACATACACAGTGCATATGCTCACAGCCTGTAGAGGCAGTTTCGCTAATGTCTCCAAATCATGGAAGAGAACCTATTAGAGCTCAGCACAGGGTTGGTTAACAACCTGATGACACAGTTGTCAGACTCCTCTAGTCGACACATGAATTTGTACATTAAGTTTCTTAGAAGGGCTTGACAGGTAGGCACCCCCAAGTTCACAAACAGTTGACTGGCACTGTGCCATCTTGGTACCCTCACCTTGTAGTTACTCCACAGGTGAGCAGTATACAACGGTGTACAGAAAGCTTTAAACAGTGATACCTTGACATCTGAAGAGCAATTATGAAATTTCCTTTTATTTACTTTGACAGGACCACGGTGGCCACGGTGGCTCATTTCTCCTGACCAACAGTTGCCGGCGCACCCTCCGCATCTCATACCACGACGACCACGTATGTATAATAATAATAATAATGAGTCAAACATGTATGAATGGAGTTTGTTGAAATATAATGACACTGTATGTCTGAAAACTTCACAATAATAATCTATTCTGTCTTTCGTTTATTTTGACAGGACCACGGTGGCTCATTCCTCCTGGCCAACAGTTGCCGGCGCACCCTCCGCATCTCGTACCACGTATGAATAATAATAATAATGAGTCAAATATGTATGAATGGAGTTTGTTGAAATATAATGACACTGTATGTCTGAAAACTTCACAATAATAATCTATTCTGTCTTTCGTTTACTTTGACAGGACCACGGTGGCTCAACCCGTAAAGCAGGTCGTCCAATGATCCATGGGTCGGCGGTTTGAATCCCGGCTCCTCCTGTCTACATGTCGAAGTGTCCTTGGGCAAGACACTGAACCCCAAATTGCTCCCGATGTGCTGGTTGGTACCTTGCATGGCTTCCGCTGCAATGTGTGTGTGAATGGGTAAATGTAATGCACCGATGGCGGCAGAAACCATGCAAGGCACTAGCCAGCACATTGGGAGCAATTTGGAGTTCAGTGTCTTGCTCAAGGACACTTCGACACTAACTCTGGGGAGCCTGGGTTCGATCAGGCAACCTTGCGGTTACGATCCAGCCACTCCACCTCTGATCCACGGCTGCCTCCCTGATCATGTTGATCGAGTAAATAAAAACGAGGGGAAGAAAAAATTATGTTCTGGTCTGTTATTTCTTATGCACTTATATGATGTTAGAATGTATGAAATGATCTTCATGGTTTTATTGAAGATTTAAAAAATATTAAAATTGACATTTATTTTATTGGAAAAACATAATTCATACATACGCATGTATGACTCAATGTTTTCTTCAACTCGGTCTGTTTTGTGTTTGGCTTCATCTGTTAACTAACGATGATATAATTGTGATGTTTAAGTAACTGCTCTTTAGGTAAAGCACCTTGATATAAATGATACTTCTTGATATTTGACATGTGTTTTAAATCTGATTTGTAAGTACAAGAAAAGATTCAATGTTGGCTATACTACACATGACAGAGTTATAGGTCAGCTTAAAATCCTTTCAGATTCTTAACATTGATAACCATCATACTGGTCAATATGTAAGTTGAAGGTGACATTGTAAATATGTGCTTGTGTCACCAACCTTAGGACTGTGGTAGTCTGACAATAATGTATGAACATTGAATTCATTGGATAGCCTACCAGGTCTGTTAATAGGTTGCAAAGCTAAGATGAAAGTAGAGTGCTGAGGTAAATAAATTGTGTGTATTTTTGTTTTTCTCATTTTGCATGAATTGAGCATTTTCAAGATTCATATTTCCATTCTGCATTAAGCTGTTTGGAGGCTCAGACAGAACAACTTAAAGGGACACAAATATATATCAATGACGTTTATAAGATTTAGAACACTTTCCTGGCGTTATTTTTTGTGTAATGTCTGGGTTTAGATATTTTAGATTAACGGGTGGTTGACAACTTCTAGGCTGTGTCCTTTGGGTACAAATATGCTAAACCAGGCTGAGGCTATAACCATGCAGCAGCTAACGTGTGCATTGTATGTTCTCTTTCCTAAATAAAATAATAAATAAGCCTGACTATCCTACTTTGTGCGACACAACGTTATGGCATCAATTCAATCTATTTATTGTTGGATTTCTGGAGCCATAGCTGGAAAGTGGGTTATTGTTTGTAGCCTCGTAGAAATCGATTATGACATGTCAGAATCGATAAATACATCTACGACAGTCTAAAGCTTAGGCTAATTTGTTTGACGAGTGGTGCGTTTGCAAACAAAGTAAATGAAATGGCATAACATTACAGTACAGTAGGCCTAGTCCAGAAAGTTCCACGGATGGGTTCATTATCAATAATCTGCGTTTTGGGATGCAAAATGCACCCCATTACCATCACTGCAGTGGCAGTACCAGAGCCAAGTCAATCTGTAAGTTAGCCTTGCTGTTTGAAAGAAGATTTTTTTTGTATAGCTGCATAGAAAACATGTAATTAAAAGTTTGCAAATGTACATCTGGAATATTCTTTCATATGAAAGATTGCTATCAATCTGTTTTTCATTCAGACCACCATAGTGGAGGCACAGTGGAGGCCGATGACCCGGGTGATGACAGCTCCTTCCTTGACACAGACATATGGAGTTCATAGTCGGATGTCAGCAGAATGCCTGAGATCCACCTGAAATCAAGCATCATCACTTCTATCTTCCTTCCTGTATAATATATTTTGTAACTGCAAATCATTTCACCCATCAGTCCTCTAAACTTACAAAGTACAAAGAAAGTGTCTATCATCACTGTTATACATTGTTTTGACAGAGCATTGTACACACTTTAGTAGCATATTGCTTACATTACAATTTGAGGAACCAAAAGCAAAGATAGAATGTTATTATTTACTTCTAGGTGTGCCAATTTAAATATTGAGTGAAGGGTTGGGAATGGAGATTTTTGCATACTATCATTCTAATGCACTGGCACCCTTCTTCTGGAGAACATTTTTGTGTCAATGAATGGAAGTAAATAGAAAAAACATACTGCATTACTGTGTCCTTTTCCATTTTAAGATGCAACCAATGTTATTTGTCAACACATGAAGTTGATATTAGTGATAAATATTGAACTACAGCTAGAAGCTTTGTAAACATTAAAGTCTAATATAGCTGGACTGGTTTTACTCTTCACATGTTTTCACTGTTATCTGGCTAAACACATGGATGGACAGTAATAGGCATATTTACTTCTTACACTGTTATGTATCAGACATGGTCAAATGAATCCTGGGCCAAATGAGACTTATCAGACCATGTCTAATGAAGAGTTCAAAGGGACCCTTCACATTACAGTACTTATTATAGGCATACCTTCAATTGCAGGCCCATCAGGAAATTAATATCTGCACTATCCATTTGCAAATTCATGCTTCCTGTCTTTTCATTTTACTTAATCATTGTAAATATTAGGTCAACATAATGAATAGTTTAAAATAAATAGCATTTTTGATACTGAAGAACTATAAATGGCTAGTTATAACATTTAATCAGTACATGCACCAACGTAATTAGTTAGGCTACTATGAATTGGACAAACAACTTCGTATTGTAGTTTTTTTTTTATTGTTGCGGGTTTACACAGCTCCTTCGTCCAAACTGTCCATCATCTCCAAGTCCATTACTAAAGTATAAAAACAAAATAGAAATACTGTTAAGTGCATTCATTGAAAAAGTATAAAAGGCGATTAAATTAAGAATTGTAAGTAGTCTATATCCTTTTATATACGCCAAGGACTGCATGAACGTCAACATTCTATAAAGCTGCACGTTCTATGTGCTGCTTTCAGTGGTTTTTAGCTCCAAATCGACACCATGAATGTCGTTTATGGTCAAAACAAGGTTTTCGGGACATCAACCGGGTAAGACACCGCAGTTAAGTTCGTAACATTCGCTTATGGACAATAGGCTGTTCAAAATAAGGGTTGATGGGAGAAACCTAACCAATGCGTGATAGATAAATAAAATAAATATACTGCTTACTTTCGTCATTGTCGGTACTGTCTGGAACCTCCGTGCTTGCGGCCTCTGTAGCCTCTGGAACCCCCTCATTTGTAGCTGCAGGAACCGGGTCCATGTTTGCTTCCAGTGCTAAAGTTTAATATAAAATAGAATCATCGTGTTAATTACGTTACATTGAAAAGTAATACGATCTATTCTGCTAACCTATTATTAGGAATTATAAATACATCTTACTTTCTTCAAACATTGACAGACATGACGCACATGTCAGCGGTGCCGGTGGTTTCCTTTGGAGGAACTTTATGTTCCTGGCCACCACTGCGTTATCTTGAAGCATTTTGGTAATGCTTCTTTGAAGAAAGAGTTGCTGGCGATGAAGGGTGTTGGCGTGTGTCACCACCACACTACCAACATTTTTTATTTTCCCTTGCAGGTCAGCCTTGGATACCGAATCATCTTCGAGTTGGTGCTGTAAGAGAAACAAAAACAAAATAAATATATGATATATTAAACCGCCATATACAAGGTGTAGGCATGGTCAACTGTCTCGTGTGAATTACGAACATATTTTAAAATCAACATTTAGTAGATAATTGTTTAAACTTACCATGAGGAGTTCAAATTTATCCTTGATTTTTTTAAGGTGGTCGTCGTTTGTCATGGTGTCGTCGAGTTTGTAGGAAAGCCAGTTGTGACTAGGCTAGGTTAGGTTGGTTTTAAACCAAGGTATTGATGGGCGTGTCAGAGTCAGAGAATGCTGCTATTGGTTGTTTTTGTCACATGTCAAACAAATAATAATGTGCACGCAGCATTGAGCTGAGTTAATCAGCAGTTGCCACATTGGTTATTTCCACCTATTGGGCTTTTAAAATGCATTGGCTGGAGTAACATTGTGCCGTGTCTTCAAATGTTGTCCTTGTTTTTAACATATCTGGCGGGTTTTATCAGTCTCAAGACAATTTCCTTTTCTTGTTTTGATTACTTATTCAAATGATATTTCAGTGTTGGATCTGTTTGTCTTGTCATTATTAATAATGATATAATAATTATTTTGATGACTTGATGATGAATTTGTATTTATAAAAATGATCTTTATTTATAAAAATGATCTTTATTTATCAAAATGATCAAGGCATCAAATAATTTGATCCTAATTTAGCAATCCTCACGTTCTTTGATAATATCAGTATATATGGAGCAAATGTGTTACAAGAATACTTTATGATCTGCTGTCACCAATACTTCGCTGTTCCAATCATCAAAAGTTGAAAAGGTGACACTGATTACATCAACAGCACTTGAAGCACAACTGGGAACAGTTATGTATTCACTTCAAAATAGCCTACACACAAATAATAAAGATAAATAAAGATTATTTAACTAATGCAAAGCAACACAGTAATATATAGAGCAGTGAAAGAGCTGCATAGTCTTCACAAATCAGACAGGCAACAAGCAAATCAGATTTTAAAAATAAATTAAAGAAATATCTCATGTCACTTCCTTTTGCATTAAAAAAAATCATTAAAATGTATGTTGTATCAAACAAACAGTTTTCTGTTTTTTACACTATTGTACTCTCATTTATTAATGCATTTATCATATTTATCAAAGCAAAAACGAGTACATATCTTGGAGTGATGCAGCATCTAGTGTTGATTTATCAAATATAAGTAGAAAGTAGCCTACTTGTTCTAGAAAATAATACATCGTATATATTGAGGTCAAAAATACCCAATACGGGTGTGTAAGAAATAACAAACAGAACATCATGTGTTTAATTTCTCAAACTTATTTATTTTTCATTCTCCAGCTGGATCCTCTTCTGTAGCCTTTTCTTCTGTAAGAGTATAAAAAAATACATAATATATCATTTATTGTGATTACCTTCAGTCTTCAGACATACAGTCATTATATTTAAGTTCATGAATACATGGTGAATACGCTATAGGCCTATTATTTACTCACCGTCCATGCCGAACCATCCACATGTTGGACATGTCGGTTTCTCCAAAAAAAAATTCTGCTTTAGCAGCTTCTCGTTGTTATCGGCCAGGCCGGCCAATGTCTGGCGCAGTCGGTCTCTCTCTGCTTCCAGGTTGGAGAGGGTGTCCACTACCTGACTGCCCACCGCCTGTAGTTGTTTCCGCAATTCCGCCTTGGGCAGCGTTTGGCATCGATACTTGGAATTTAAAAAAACAATAAAATAAATGTGTTGAAAAGTTTACTATAGGCTGAAATGGCACCGAGCATGACCCACGTACGTGTATCGGTTAGTTAAATATCACTTACATTGATTAATGTTATTTGGTCTAGGAGTTCTTCTCCTTCAGCGGAGATGGCCTTCGGTATTTTGGTTGGAGTTGTCATTTTCTTTATTTTCTTTGTATTTTGTTTGTAGGTTGATGATGAGATGATGATGAGTTTGTAGTGTCAGTCATATGGTGTCAGTTCCCGGTTGGCAATAAGCCCTGGCATTTTTGAACCCGCCCAGAATCACCCACCCCGCCCCCCAACACGTACACACCTATAGCCAATTGTTTAGTCCGTTGTTATGACGTTGAAAATGTTACAACCAATGACATTTGAACATTTTGACCTACTTTTCAAGTGCGGGAACATTTGAAATGTACCCGTGTCTTTACTTCAGTGTTGCTGAACTGACCGTCAGTGACTGTATCGCTACTGCAATACTGCTAACAACAGAAAGTATGGCGTTGGAATCACGGGAGGCGAGATGTAAGTACTACAAATAATGAATTAGGCTTATAGGTCATGCAATAGTAATATTTTGGAAAGAAGGTATACGTATCTAGATTAAATTAAAGCAAATTCGAATTTTTAAACGGAGTTTCTCCATCGGTTTTCCGAAAAACGTGTCCGTTTTTTGTCCACCATTATATAACCCTTAACCAGGGTTAAGGGTGTAAAGATGGTTGTACATCCACCTTTACAATGGTTAAGGGTTGGTGGACAAAAATACAACAATGGAGATTTGAAAAGGTTGTGGAAGGGTATATTTTTGGGTTTGTTAGAACTTACAGCTTAATGATATATTTTAATTAATGTGCAAAATGAAATGTTTGGAACTCGACAAAACTTCCTAGAACTAATTAGATAGATAGATAGATCTTTATTGTCATTGCTTGCATGAAACAATGAAATTTAGTTTAGAGCTTCACCATGCACTGGCATACAAATAAATAACTATTCAACTTTTAATGGATTTGACAAAGTCTTAACATGCAGGTAACCTTATTTATACTTCTTTGTTTAATAGATTGCAAGGATTTGTGTACGTTTTGTAACATTCAAATAGTCTTTATGATGTAGCCTACATTATGTAAATATGCTCAAATATAGGATCATAGGAAAACGAAATGTTTATTTTTAAATAATATGTTTATTGAAGTATAATAATCCAGTTATTAGAAGAAAAATATAAAGTTATATTCAATTATAAATTTAATTTAAACATGTAATTTGTACTAATCTTATTGCATATGTCTGTTGTCTTTGTTAACAGCCAAATCTATCTGGATTGTGGGGTCCAGCCTAATTGCTCGGGCTTACCCCCGAGCATGTGAAACAATTGGGCCAGACCTTCACTTGCCAGCAGATATTGTTTGGATGGGTAAAGGTGGGATGCGCTGGGGAGACGTGCTCCCTAAGATGAACCTGGAACTCCGAACTCAGCACCCTCCTGACCTCCTGGTTCTACATGTTGGTGGAAACGATTTGGGAGCAGTTCCACGGTTGTCCCTGTTCAACAGCATGAAGCGGGATTTGCGCCTCATTCAGGACATGTGTCCTGACACAATCATTGTATTTTCTGGCATAGCTGCCAGATGCAATTGGAGAAGGGTCAGGAGTGCCCAAAGCATGAATAAAACCCGCATCTGGGTGAATGGCAAGGTGAAAGAATTTCTGCAGAACAATAATGGGGCAGTGATTCTGCACAGAGACATTCTTAGTCACCACAAGGACCTTTTTTTAAGGGACGGTGTTCATTTTTCAACTAAGGGCAATGACATTTTCATTGCCAGTCTCCAACATGGTCTCCAAGACCTGTTGTAATTAAAGGTCTTTGTCAACTTTCAAATGTGTCTTTCTTAAAACATGTTCTTATCAACAATGCAAATGGTTTTACATTTAAAAAGTGTATACAGTATGTTCATGTGTATATGTTCATATATGTTCTGATTCTATAATTGAATCAAACAATCTTTGTTTTTTTAATATCATTATCTTAGATAGGTTACATTGGTACTGTATGCAACAATGAGTAGGTTGACATACTGTGATCCATTGCACTGACATATATTCAATAAGGTTCAATCGACTCATCGCAAGGATTTATTGATTAATTCCTCGTATTGCTATGATTTCACCGTTTAACCTTTTATTTTGAAGATCCGCGACTAGTTGTTGGGGGGTTTACGCATATTTCCGGTTACGGAATTCGCTTCCGTATCTACTATCTAAAGTCCAAAGCATGCAGGCGATTTTCTTCCCCATTTCTGCCCAAGATTGACGCAGATACAGGCTCTTTTGTGTTTTGCATACTGTAAGTGCAAAAACGACTATTTGAGTGTTTTCTGTTTGTACCGCTGTATTTCTTTGCTGACGATTGTGAATGGATTTCATCTGTTAGGTCAATCTGTATGCTAAATCCAGGCAAAGATTCATTAGCTTTTGTGCTAGCTAGCAAAACATAACAACATAACAACAGACACCCTCACGACGAACGGCGCATCAGTGCGCCTTTACATTAAAACCCCCTTATGGCCAGTTACGTATCTGAATCAATAAATCCCTTATGGCCACTGACGCTATTGACGTAATAGTTTAATCCCCTGTAATCGAGAGTTTAATATAACCAAATGTAGCAACTATTAGCTTGTTTGGCTAACGGCTGATGTAATCTATCTAAAACCGGCCGAAATCCGCGCGTGCACGGTCGATCACGCACGCGTGTGATCGCGCATGCATCGCCGCGTAAAATGCGATATTTTGGGCTTGATTAGAGCTTAATTTGTCTTAGTTATTAAAATAAACAATGATCGCTTAGCATTCCGGACATTTGATATTGCTGCACCAGTCCAAACTATTCCCGGATGTTGTGATTCCTTAAACCGGAAGTGGCATCGCCAGATTCGCTCTATTTGGTCAAAATCGACATGATGGTGACGTTACCGCCACCATCAGGACTGGGTATAATACTATAGGATTTCCGTGTGAAAATGAGTTGGAGTGTGTATATCACGGATTTTTCTATTGGCATTAAAATGACAAATTAAACATATGAATAGTGCAGGCAGAAGGCACAATCCACTGTTAATTAGGCTGGCCATAAGCCAGTTTTAATGCTAAGATGTGCCATTGTCATTGTCACCCATTTGAAAAGATATGCCAGGGACCCCCATTAGAGAAGATGTTTATAGCTAAGGCAGTAATTCTCAACCTGTTTAATTTCAAGGACCTCCAGTTTGACATGCATTGGTCTACGGATCCCCATTTAGTGGTATTTCTATTTTTGAGACCCTATTTTAAAATCAATGTTGTTTTAATTGTTCCTACCCGGAAGGAGGAGTGAAATCGCCTTTTGATCAACTTAATGCAAGTGGGTGGGAGGGGAACTCCGGTTCTGTCTCTATTAATAATACTCTAAGGTGTAATCTAGTAAGATTACTGCCAGGTACGATGTTTTTTAATGTCCCCCTAACAACAACTTCAGTTCCTGCCTATACTACGATGTAAATGCACAATTTGATTGTTACTGAATAATAAATACCAAGACTACACACTTTATTTTCAATGTTGTTACTGTACCTTCACTATGGTACTCTAAACCCCCAAATAATCAGTTGTCATGGTAAATGTAAGGCAGAATACATAAACATAATGATGCACTTTTTAAACACATGGTCAAAAGACAAACAATAATGAGACAAAGCACAGTGGATATAGTTTAAATTGTTTATTAACAACAATGTATTGTTATGTTATTATAATAGTTAGTGGTTATTATATTTAACTATTTTAGTTTTCTATTGTTAGATTTTATATGGTTATAATTGTAAGCATTATATAATATGGTAATGTTAACATGTCAATAAACAGTTGCAGATATCATAATATTGTTATCATTGATGTCAGAATCTTTATTAGTATTATATTTAGTTACTATTTTTTGGCAAATTTTACCATTTGTAAATAGCCAATGTACAAGCTCAGGACAGATTGCAATGCGTTGTGACCTTGTAGATGCGTTGTGACCTTGTAGATCTGCCAATTTTTGTGAACATTTGACATTTATGGAACCGTTTTATGCATTTGAAATCTGTGAAGTGTTACATTTTGCATGTGTACTTTTGATTATCGCTTCTTTCAGCACATATTGATGCAGATACTACAAATACATTTGGAATATTAAACATTTACTTCTACCTACTTTCATGTAAACCATTTTGAGTACCGTTATCCGTTAAAATTATTTATTCTAATTTTTAATAAATCAAAGTTTTTCCAGGGTGAAGCGAAAAAACCCCTGACTCCTAATTTTGCCAATTTAGGAGTGCAGGGGGAAAAAATTATTCACCGACCCCCAAAGGCGATCAAGCACACTCCTGGAAATTAGATTGAACTAGTAACTAACTATTCTGGATCTGATTACCTAATTTAGTAGAAATAGGTGTTGCACTATTCTGGATCTGATTACCTAATTTAGTAGAAATAGGTGTTGCAGCCCTAAAAACAAACATTGAGTTAAGCTAATTTCAATATGCACATGTAAATTTAAGGCGTCATGAACACACAGTAAAACTTCAAAAGTAGCATTTGCTTAGAGATGTTTATTCCATGTGTTTTTATATAATTTAGGGATGGACAATAATGTTCTAGTATGTGAGCTTATACAAATTCAGTACTTGTAGGTCCATGAGAACATTCCTGAAAAGTAGGAAAGGTTAAAGGCAGAAAAAATCAAACATCTGTCAGCGCTGTAGCATCACTCAATGGCTTCTGAAAAACAGAGAAAGAAGTGTTAGTTTTTTCCAAACACAAATGGTTCACAATCAACATGAAGAAACAAATTATTTAGTTACTATTTACCCCTGAAAAACAGAAAAGTGTTAATGACAAAATAAGGCCGTAATAAGAATTATACTCTCAAATCTTTATTTATATAGAACATTTACCATCACAAGGTCAATAATAATAATGAACAAATCCGGAAACTGGTCCTCACAGGTTAAACAATTGTGAAAAACCTGGGTGTTATTCTAGACCACGAGTTAAACCATGAAAAGCATTAGTAATGTCACAAAAATATCTTTTTACCACCTAAGAAACATTGCAAGAGTCAGACCTTTCTTCTCATTGGAGGACGCCAAGAAACTGACCCATGCTTTTGTACAGTCTCGTTTAGATTACTGCAACGCATTCTATACAGGCTTGCCTTGTATAGACCATCTAGACCATCTACACTAATGCAAAACGTAGCAGCCAGAATTGTAACAAACACCAGGAAAAGGGACCACATTACCTCACTACTATAAATAAAGGTTATTATTATTATATTTTCTCATCGGACACCAGAGCATGGTCACCGTGTGGCTATGAAGAACATAACCGGTGCGAAAACATGTCTGTGGAACGTGTCAGATGAAACGTGTTGCGGTGGTTATTATTATTATATTTTCTCATCGGACACCAGAGCATGGTCACCGTGTGGCTATGAAGAACATAACCGGTGCGAAAACATGTCTGTGGAGCATGTCAGATGAAACGTGTTGCGGTGGTTATTATTATTATATTTTCTCATCGGACACCAGAGCATGGTCACCGTGTGGCTATGAAGAACATAACCGGTGCGAAAACATGTCTGTGGAGCGTGTCAGATGAAACGTGTTGCGGTGGTTATTATTATTATATTTTCTCATCGGACACCAGAGCATGGTCACCGTGTGGCTATGAAGAACATAACCGGTGCGAAAACATGTCTGTGGAGCGTGTCAGATGAAACGTGTTGCGGTGGTTATTATTATTATATTTTCTCATCGGACACCAGAGCATGGTCACCGTGTGGCTATGAAGAACATAACCGGTGCGAAAACATGTCTGTGGAGCGTGTCAGATGAAACGTGTTGCGGTGGTTATTATTATTATATTTTCTCATCGGACACCAGAGCATGGTCACCGTGTGGCTATGAAGAACATAACCGGTGCGAAAACATGTCTGTGGAGCGTGTCAGATGAAACGTGTTGCGGTGGTTATTATTATTATTATTATTATTCTCGCTCCTATGCCACCAAAATGTGGTACGCCCTACCAACAGTCATTAAGACATGCGAATCCCTTGACTCCTTCAAAACCGCTCTCAAAGGGCACCTACGGACGGCTGCAATTCGAAACTGGCCCCTGTAAAATCGGAATCCCTCAAACACAAGAGACGGTCACGGCCACACAGCCAACTCAAGGTACGGCCACTGAGCCGACTTGGGGACCCAACGCAAGGACAACACAAGAGACGGTCACGGCCACACAGCCAACTCAAGGTACGGCCACTGAGCCGACTTGGGGACCCAACGCAAGGACAACACAAGAGACGGTCACGGCCACACAACCAACTCAAGGTACGGCCACTGAGCCGACTTGGGGACCCAACGCAAGGACAACACAAGAGACGGTCACGGCCACACAGCCAACTCAAGGTACGGCCACTGAGCCGACTTGGGGACCCAACGCAAGGACAACACAAGAGACGGTCACGGCCACACAGCCAACTCAAGGTACGGCCACTGAGCCGACTTGGGGACCCAACACAAGGACAACACAAGAAATGGTCACGGCCACACAGCCAACTCAAGGTACGGCGACTGAGTCGACTTGGGGACCCAACGCAAGGACAACACAAGAGACGGTCACGGCCACACAGCCAACTCAAGGTACGGCCACTGAGCCGACTTGGGGACCCAACACAAGGACAACACAAGAAATGGTCACGGCCACACAGCCAACTCAAGGTACGGCCACTGAGCCGACTTGGGGACCCAACGCAAGGACAACACAAGAGACGGTCACGGCCACACAGCCAACTCAAGGTACGGCCACTGAGCCGACTTGGGGACCCAACGCAAGGACAACACAAGAGACGGTCACGGCCACACAGCCAACTCAAGGTACGGCCACTGAGCCGACTTGGGGACCCAACACAAGGACAACACAAGAAATGGTCACGGCCACACAGCCAACTCAAGGTACGGCCACGGAGCCGACTTGGGGACCCAACGCAGCTCCTCCAAGGAAATCAAACAAATGAATGGAGCTGAACTTGAATCCCCCCCCACCAATCAATCAATCAATCATATTTTCTCATCGGACACCAGAGAATCGTGTGGCTTCACTACTCATGTTCGGAGGATAATACGCAATACACAGGATTGTGGTAGCTGTAGTAAGTACGCAGCACTCCAGACTGTAGACATTGCTGTGGTCTGGAGATGTACATGTGATCCAACAGCGTGTTCTTGTCTGTGGTCGCCTCCTTGATGAGTTGTGCATATCCTCTGGAGTCTAGCAGCCTGCTTATGGGCCCACCAAAAGTGGGCCCTTGAAGTAGATCTTCATTAAAATCTCCACAGAGTACGATGGGATGGTGGTCCATAATTTCTAAGCCGTCCAGGAGGGCCTTCAGGTTGTCCAGGAACGGGTCACCGTAACGTGGTGGTCTGTACACCGCAGCGATCAGAAGCTTGACAGGGGACTCGATCTTGACGACCACAAACTCCATGTTTGTCACATTGAAAATGTTCCGCCTTTCACTAGCCTGGAAATGGTCCTTCACATACACAGCCACACCTCCGCCGTACTGTTCTGCACGGTCAGGGTTGCTTGCGTATGACACGTGTCTGTTGCGGCTGAACATGGTGTACCCATCCAAATGCAGACCGTCATCCACAACAGAGCCAGTGAGATGGGTTTCTGTCAAGCACAGGACATCTGCAAGTGGAAATTCGTGATGTTGCCTGATGTCCTGAATGTGAGCCCGTAAGCTTTGCGTGTTGTGATGGACAATCGTCAGCGTTTGCGCTTGGCCCATCCTCTCTCGAAAATGCAATAGTGGCATGACACTGTCCAGTGAGGCGGTCTTCATGGTTTCCAGGGCGGCTGTGATTTCCGGATCAGAGTAGATTTTCTTCTCATCAAAGTCGATGATGTGCAATCCTTGCAATGACGTTGTCCTACTGAGGGCAACGTAGGCCATGCCTGGTTGGAAGATCCGTTTCAGGGAAACCACGGCGGATTGCGTAGTCATGCCTTGGACTTTGTGAGCTGTGCAAGTGTGGCGAGGTGGAAATAGTAAAATATGGAGAATGTAGCCAACTACGCCACCTGGAGGCCAATAGAGCCCAGGAACTCTAATAAACACTTTTAGTTGCAACAGGTTCGTTTACCAAGGTTGAGCAGAGTAAAACTGGAGACAGGGTGCAATAATAGATTTATTGCTATGAAAATAATTAAACATATAAATAGTACTGTATCCGGTTATGGGAGACAATGTTCATTTCTTTTTCTCCTGGGATAGGGAACAGTCCATTCAGTCCATATATTCCTTAATAGTAGCCTTCTGTCCTTCGTTCTTCTGGGGGGGTCCTTATAAGGGTCAAACAACAAACAACCTGCGTCAGTGGGTTTGGTCTAATATTGCCTATAGGTCTCAGTGCAAAACACAGTGCAAAACACAGCACACAAAACAATAAGAACTAAATAAAAGTTAAAATATAAAAACATGCAAACGACCAGGCCAATAAAATAATCCAAACAGTGAGTAGTTGTCTCAGTGGCTGACAAACAGGAGATAAAACTATACTAAAATCGTCCGTTTAAAACAATACTCCAGTAGCACATTACACACGCTGTCAGGTCATAGAGGGGGTACTTAACTCGAAGAGGGGCTAGTCGAGACTCGGCCCCTCTGTTGCGTTGAACTGGCGTCCCCTCTTTCACAGCCTGCCGCCTCGGTGGAGAAAACGTGCACGCCGACACCGCCGATCCACAACCTGGACGTCCAAACTTGCTGCTCCGTGGCACGTAATGGTTGTTCGGCTGTCTGCTGTTTCTCCGTAATTCCCCGGCGTTCCAATCCGTATACTGTAGCTGTAGCCTGTAGCGTTCTCGTGTTGCGTCTCTCCGCTTGTTTGACGTTTGTCTTACTCGGGCACTCTCCTCCACAGCCGCCGCTGGTTTGTAATAATGTCTCCGTGATTGTATGATCCGCCCTCGTTGCCATGGGAACTGTTCTTGGGGCAGTAACAGAGCATACATTGCACACGCAACTACTGTCACACCAATACAAACAAATAACACATCTAACTTGTAAAATAAATGATAACACATACAGTGGCAAAACTGACCCCACCACACAAGCATATGCCAACTTGATGGGAAATTGCCTGCGAATCACTTTCTGGTCACTCAGGTATTCCTCTACCCTTATGATGTGCACTTGCTTAGCGCCAGGTGTAGTTCTGCGATATTTCAGCCCGGCATCAGGCTTGTCTAGCAGAAGCCAAAGCTTGGCTACCGTAGTGCCGTCCTGGTTCACCAGATACTCGACACTATCGATCTTGCCAAATGTCCCGTTGACAAGGCCATCTTCCACATCTATGTTCCTGATGATCATGACAGGGGCGCCTTCTGCAACTTGCAAATTGTCAAGAAGGTCCTTTTGCTGTCCTGTACAGGCTCTGTTAAGACGAGTCATCTGGTGATTCCGCTCATCTCTCCTGTAGTCTTCTGCAGGTATGTCAACGATGTGGGTGTGGAGCTCAGACAAGGACTTGTTGTTGTGTGCCGCAACTTCTTTGTTGGTTGCGAAGATGTGCACAACATCCTTGGGACAAAGGTGACGCTCAGTCACTCTCTGAGCAAGAAGATCTTTGTCTGCAACACTCAGCGGATCCTTCTTCCCTTTGATTCTCAGCCGATTGAGAAGTTCTGCGTAGGGCACATCATCTTTCTGTCGCATGATCTCCGTCAACGTGATCATCTGAAAGTGTTCGTGCAAAAGGTCCGGTTTACATTCCTCGAGCACGCAGAGCGGTTTCCCTTGTGACGTTGGAGGGAGCTGGTGAAAGTCACCTACTGCAAGCACAGACATGCCTCCGAATGGCATCTTGCTGCCTTTAATCTCTTGCAGTCTCCAGTGGACGAAGGCAAACAAGTCTTTGGAAATCATCGACACCTCATCAATGACGATGATTTGCGCATTCCTCAGCTTCGCTCGCATGTCATCCAATCTATTTCCCAAGCCTGTGTAGGGGGGTTTGAGGCTTCTTGGCAACTTCAACAGGGAGTGCAGAGTGTTACCTGAGATGTTGTATGCTGCAGTTCCAGTGAACGCAGACAGCAGCACTGTGGGCGTAGATGGATCAGTGTCTTCAAACAGTCTGGGGAGTCGACGGAGAATTCTTGTTCCCTCACTGTAGACGCACCTTATCAGGTGTTTTTTGCCAGTTCCAGCACCTCCAGTGACAAAGTAAAAGAACGGGTCGGGGTTCTGCTCATTCACGCTCTTCAAGCACCAGTCACGTACAGAGTGAAAGATGGAGGCTTGTGTCTGGTTGAGGTTTTGACACATAGTGAGCAGATGATCCAGGCTCACCTGTGGGGCCGATACAGCAACATGTGTAATATTAGGCACGTCTTGAGCACTGAACTCTGGCACGTCGTCTCGTTCCTCATCATCCAGCGGAATTTCATCTTGTTGGGCAAGACATTCCAATCGATCGAGCTCATTTTCTGCTGCAATGTCGGCCCACGCGTCTTCAGCAGGGCCATTCTTCAGGAACTCCTCCATGGCTTCTTCGATCGATTAACTGTGTTTCTCGAACTTCTTCCTGTTCCTAGCAACAATTATATTGGCTCCCCAAACCTCATCTGTTCCAGGTAATCTCACAGACGCGTTGTGGTAGAACTCTGTGTAGGAGGGGAAGGTTTCGGTTTTCAGCGATGTTTGGTAGCGATGGGGAAGGTAGACTTTAACCAGGGTGCCATAGTATTTTTCGGGTTCCTTCTGTTCCGAAAATTTCGCATATCTGATGACTGCGGGGTAGCCAACCTTTTTGCGCTTCCTCATGGTTCCCATGTTGTCGGCGAGCTTTACGCAATCCCGCTGTTTAGCTTCATCACCGTACACAACCCTGTAGTCGGATGCAAATTCAGCTAGACACATGTTGTCAAACTCGGGGGATTTGGGTCTGGCATTGTATCTGTCCAGACATCCTGTCATCCATACGTGTTCTGAATCGTCTGGTCTTTTCTGCAGCGTGCTGAGCGGGAGGCTCATTCTCATGGCATCGTCATCCGTGGGGAGGAAGATAACTTGCCGGGAGCATTTCTTCAAATGCAAACTGCAAGTCCGGGCGACTGCCTCCTGTGCGCTAACCTGTCTTTTTTTGACATAGGAGTGAACCAGTTGGTTCATTGCATCTCTCTCGCTCACTTTCGTGGGGTCTATTCCAACCACTACTTGCTTGAGAAGTTCGCCCATCTCACTTTCGGCCTTGGATATGTAGGACAGCATGTAGGAGATGCAGACATAGTGGTCCAGGACAAACTGGATATCCATGTTCGCATTCCAGGCCTTCAGCAAAACTGGGTTGTAGTTATTCACAAAGCCGTCCTTCACTCCACGCTTCATCAAGAGGACATGTGTCTTCCTCATGTCTTCAAGAGAGGCATTGTACTCTTCCCGAGTCAAATTGCACTTTGCCAGCAAGTCCGCTAGGTCAGTCACTTCTGATGTGCCATCAATCAGCATATCAAACAGTGGTTTGAGTTTGGCCATAGCAGCTTGCGTCTGTGCCGTCCGTTTTTTGCCTAAGCCTTTTGCACCGTCCTTTGCCTCCTTTCTTGCACTCTTATTTGCTGCATCATTTCCAGCCGTTGCGCCATCATCCAAATCTTTTTCAAGTTCTTCCTGAATTGGATCAACTGGCGTCGGGTTTGTGATCCACGTTTTGTCCACTGGTGGTTTTGGGAATCCAAACCGGCATGTCTTGTGACCTTTCCTACACGATTTGGTATGGTTTCTGCTGTGCATCTGAACCTCTGTGACAATTTTGTAGAGTATGGGATCTTCGTTCGGATCAGGCAGCTGGCACTTAATGTAGCGGTCTGCAAACTCGCAAATCTTCTCGTCTGAGTCTTCTCCATATACGGGGGCGTCGGCTATCCACATTAAACAATGCAAATGAGGCGACCCTCTTGCTTGATATTCCACGCGATGGAACCAATCGATGACGCGTCCAATTGGAAGAGCCCTATCAAACAGCACGTTTCTATAATACGAACTAACTCGCTTGTCAAACATGCGCATGGTCGTCACTGCATTGCTTCTGAGGATGTCGCATTTGTCATTCCAGTCCAGCTTGTCGAAGTCCACTATTTGGCCTTGCTGTGCTTTGATTGCCTTTATAACCTCCGGCCATCTGAACTCTGCAGCACTTATGGTCAAAAAGAAGGTGGGTGGACCTATCTGACGGACCATGGCAAACAAATCCAACATGGTCTTCTGCCAGTAAGCTGGAGTCCCCCTCATTGGCGACATGAATCTTGTTGCGTCGCGGTTTTTGACCAGTCGCTCGACTTCAGACTTGTTCTGCAACATCTTGTTGTTGATCCGGCGACCATCTTTGGTTTTGGGTTTGCCTTTTCTCAATTGGATTGAGATGGTGTTTTTTGCCAAGTGTGTCTCTGAGACAAACTGTGCAAAGAAGAGATAGGTTTGGTCTCTTGCAAAACGTGCGTCAACACCGAAAAGTCTCGCGTTGAAGTACCTGCTTGGGGACAGTTTGACCCTTCTCTTCCGATCAAACGTGTTCTCTCCAGTGGGAAACAATGTCGGGAAGGCCTTTGCTTCGAGGTTAGGGACTGTGCTGTAGCTGACAGGCTTGTTTCCTTCCGCTGGGGGTATGGTGAATATGCCATCTCCATATGTCATGTCCTGCCCAATGTCGTCCGGTTGCAGGCAACTGTCTAGGCCATGTCCAGGTCTCAGCACATCTTGCTCATCCTCAGCACTGGGTGGATGCTGATCCACTGTCCGTGATGAGTCGAGAGCTTCCGTAGAATCAGCCACTTCCATCATTTCGGCCTCATCACAACTGTCCATGCCGTCGTCTGTGGCCGTCTGTTCAGAAGCGGGTAGTTCTTCAAGCGTCCTCGTCTCGGATTGTGATGTTCCTGTAGTCGGGGTGTGTCTCGATGAGTTTCCTCAGAGCCAAAACTACATTCCTCACATTGACAGTGTGAAACAAATGATGGCCTTTGTACCGCAGACGTCGCTTCAGCTTCACTCTGTACAAACCAGATGAGTCGAGCCTTCTGGGTAAGGCGTTTATGGTGGTTTCCACGTTTGATGGTACACACACCACAGCACCATGTACAGCTCCTTGTTTGCCTTTAGGGAGAGTGAGAATCTTGGCAAATGGGATGTCTAATGCTGTCATTTGTCTTTCCAGAACATTCAGTTGGCAAAGCTCTGGAGGAATGGCTGCTAGCTCCAAGTTGTTTGCAACAGCTATGTCTGGCATTCTTCCTGCTAATACAATTCTCCTACAGCATTGACATATCCACTCTCTATGTCTTTCTTTGGGTACAGTGCACTCTGCTGGGCCTCCGCATTCATCGTCACAGAAATGAACGTATTTTCCAGTCAAGCATGCTGCAACTAGGTCAGGGTTTTTCTTGTAGTCTTCCCGGTGACAAGGGTACACTTGACCAGAGAACAGCGCCCGGTGACATGTTGTGCACACAAATGTTGGTCCATCTTCTATGTCTGCGTGGAACTTTGCTATACAGCAGTCTTGGAGCTGCTTTTCTTGTAAATCTTTCCGTGCTTCATTTTTAACGCGCCTATCTTCTGCTTCAACGCGCCTCTTGTTGTCTTCAACGCGCAATCTGAGCTGCACTCGACATAACTCAATGTACCTTCTTTTTAATTTCAAGGCTTGGCGGATGTCACGGCGCATCTTGAAGAACGCGTCCGTTTTGCATTTGTGGGCCATGTAGAACTTCATGTGTTTCCTGACCTTTTCTTTGAACGCCTCATCTGTATTGTACCTAATTTTGTTATTAGCCTTCTTCTTCCTTCTGAACGCCTCATCTTTATTGTACCTAATATTGTCATAAGCCTTCTTCTTCCTTCTGAACGCCTCATTTGTATTGTACCTAATGGCATAAGCCTTCCGCTTTCCTTTGAACGCATCATTTGTATTGTACCTAATGTTGTCATAAGCCTTCCGCTTCACTTTGAACGCCTCATTTGTATTGTACCTAATGTTATCATAAGCCTTCCGCTTCCCTTTGAACGCCTCATCTGTATTGTACCTAATGTTATCATAAGCCTTCCGCTTCCCTTTGAACGCCTCATCTGTATTGTACCTAATGGCATAAGCCTTCCGCTTCACTTTGAACGCCTCATTTGTATTGTACCTAATGTTATCATAAGCCTTCCGCTTCCCTTTGAACGCCTCATCTGTATTGTACCTACCTTTGTCATAAGCAATCTTCTTCCCCCTGTACAGCTCATCTTTAATGTACCTGCCCCTCTGCTTCTTCCGTGTTTCCCCTCTGAAATAGAGATCTTTGCTGCATTTTCTTTTGAAGTACGCACTGTTGTGTTAATTTTGCTTAGCCCTGAATTCTTTATCTATGATGCACCTCTTTGCCTTATACATTTTCATATACTCCCTCTTCCTGGCCCTAATATCTTCAATTGGTTTTGTTTGTCTTTGAGGAGTTGTTTGCTGTGAATTTCTTCTCACTTTTTGTTTCCGGGCTTTGTTCACTTTGTTAAAAGTGTTGGACCCGACTTGTGTGGATGATGAAATGACTGACTGCAGAGACGGCTTGGTGCTTGATGGCACAGTGTTTGTTTCATCCTCACTAGTTGAGAGTGATGGGGCATTTGTCTGTACAAATGTCACTGGCATGAAGTCAAACTGCAATCTGTCAATCGATATTGAATGTACGCTGGCAGTTAGCAGGTCAATTTTTGCAATCAGATCATCCAAGTGAGTGAAGGTCATCATTACTGCCGTTCCTCCTTTCCATGGAGCTAAAGGTAGGCCATCAGCATTTCTGCTGTGCGGCCAAACATGCCATATCTTCCTAATGCGTCTCTAAAAACAGCAATTGTGTATGGTGATATTGTAAGCAGTGCATGCGTCACATTTGTGGACAAACACTGGAGTCTTGAATGAAGATTCAGCCACCAATGCTGCCGTCTAGTCGGTCCTGCTTCTCTCATGTATCCTGTGTGTACAGTAGATTTGATCACAGAGTAGTGATTGTGTTCCGTTTCCACATCGAGAGGCGTTTCCTCCATCGACAGGAATTTGCTCTGAAACAGGTTCTGTCTTTTTAGTCTATTGATTGTTCTTCTATACAGACGGTCGCCTATGTCCAGTATCTTGTTGAGATCATCCCTCCTCAACTCAAGTCCCTCATTTTGCTGTGCCAAAAATGTGAGAGCCATGCAAGTACACTGCTTATTCCTTGAAAATGGAGGATATAAATGATGATCCTGGCTTCTGGATGCTTGCACAGATATCACAGCGGGTTGTGAAACGAGTGGTTCT
Organism: Electrona antarctica; assembly: GCF_951216825.1. NCBI lineage: Eukaryota > Metazoa > Chordata > Actinopteri > Myctophiformes > Myctophidae > Electrona > Electrona antarctica. The sequence goes on from NC_136806.1 coordinate 62,424,299, forward strand.
TGTACAGGGTCCCTGTGGGAAAGGTCCATGGACTGCACACCACCGTCTTGTTCCTGAACATCATGACGCCGAGCTTCTTTTGGAGAAGGCACCACGAGTGGAGAAATTGTCTCCTGTTTATCTGCATCGACTTCCTCGACTGAAGCGCTACCGTTTGGCGATTGTGAAAGGTTGGCCTTAGCAGGGCTATTAAGCCAGAATTTCTTTTTAGCTACAGATCGCTGCTTTGGACGAGGCATGATGTCACAATGTTATGGGACAAAATAATGATCACAATGTACCTGTAAATATGCAGTCCACTAACTCTAATCAATAATTGACTTACTTACCGTTAAATATAAGTAGTCTCTAACTAAGAATGAACTTACTTACCCCAATATATGAAGTCACTGGTGTAGGTGTTCAGACCTGGTGACAAAAAAACAAAAGGTTTAGGACAACTTTCATTGACTTTTTGATAACAGTGGAAAAGTGGAGTGAAGCAATATATAAGCATAGTTACTGAAGATAGTATAAATGTTAAGTAAACCACAGAATGGAAGGGTGCATGATCTGCAGTGACACTCATATTATCCGAAATAGGCAAAATTATAATAGCAATGTGGTATAATTTTAGGACAACTTAAAAAGGCATGATGTTATTTTGACTACTTAATTGGTCTGAAAAATGGTTGTCTGAATAAATATCTCAACTATTTCTGTCATGGCGGCAAGACTAACTGTTCAGGAGAAAAACATTTTCTCTTTTTATACAAAATCAGTTAATAGCACAGGCAGACTCTTAACATACTAGAGCATGTCTGGAAAAAAATGTCAGACCTGAAATGTAAATATTAAATAATTGCTTAAACATGTAGCTAGGTGTAATGTTAGAGACCTTAGAAGTGAACCTTTCAAGCTTGTTTTCTCAAATCACTGTTTTCTGCAAGACATTACTCTTATCCCCAAAACTGGTAGGCCAAACTGAACAACCAATTTATGATTCCATACACACACACATTGTTTTAATAGATTTATATATATATATATATATATATATATATATATATATATATATATATATATATATAAAAACAGAAGTGTATATGATTTCATTAAGAAATGTTTTGGTGCGTCATCAAACATTGGTATTTGTATTAAGGCTGTCAAAATTAATCGTGTTAACAGCGTTCATTTATTGCGTATTTTAACGGCTGTGCGCAGTCTTGACCCGCAGTGTTGTCCCTGAACATGTGTGAACGTCAGTCTCTGACAGTTCACTTCGTTCAACAGTGTCCCAGATTTCCATCGTCTTCTAGGCGAAAACCCAGCAAACACACCCTAAACAGGCCTTAATATGTAGCTGGAAAAAATCAATCTGTCCAGACTCCTAACAGCAAATTAAACATAATCACACTCTGATGCACGCAGCTCAGAGAAAATAAATGTTTTCACAAATCAGCTTCCTGATGCCAATATAAAGCTCACTTTGTCACAATGTGTCACTTACAAGGGATAGCATTTCTGACAAATGTACTTATAACTGATTATCTTTAGCAGTTATGAACAGTTGAACACAGTCTAAGCTGTATTTATGGCAGCATAAATTCTGATGCCAAGTGTTGTGTGATTAATAACAAATTATGATTACCATAAACCAGAGGCATGCAGAAAGAAATAGTGTGTGTGTGTGTGTATACATTCTGCCACACTAATAGCCAGCGTAACACCCCATCCTTTGTCCTCCTTCTTCTACCAAACCACACCGCTTGCACACATCTCACCATGCACAACACACACACACATCACGCACTACTTTGCATCCATGCAACTGTCATATTTACAGTACAATACCCATTTCTAAGACCACCAGCCATGGGGCCAGTCCAATTCAGTGACACACGCATTACATGAACCACACGACCGGGATGATTTCCAACCACTCAGCTTCTGCTCCACACCAGCTCATCCTACCTCAGCCCCCTCCCCCTCTGGCTGTGTGCCGGACAGGCGAAAACTCCACCTCAGTAACAGTACGCATCGACAAAAACCATGTTGTGTTGACTAGACTACACTAATAAGGACCCATGACGGCGGCCACCACCAGCAACAACACGCCGGCAACAACCCGAAAGACACGGCAAATGCAACACAACTACGCTTGGTGAACGCAGCTAAAGCAGCTGCCGTACAACATGGACCTCGCATCAGTGCCACAGGTTCACAACTTCACAGTACACTGTGGAGGATTTTTGTATTGCATCGTGATATCAGGGGGACTTGAATTGGCGAGTGAGTGTGTGCGCAGTACACATACTATTTATGCGTGTGTCTACGATGTGTAGCCATCCGTTACTACATGTGATAGCAACAATACTGGGTTTTCAAACACAGCTGAAACATGCAGTGGAGGCTGGTCATCCAGCCACACAAACACCACCTCTCATCGCCACAAAATGCGGATGCAAAGTTCTTATTTCCCAGTCCCACCACGGATTCAAAGTAACCAGTGACTGTGTGTGTGTGTGTGTACACTACTATACTAGCTGTTGAAATATAGCAGATCTACAAGCTCAGTTCTACTTTAGCTGTTGGAAAATAGCAGATCTACAAGCTCATAGTGCGGCACCGAAGCCGCGCTACGAGCTTGTAGATCTGCTCTTTTTGAAAAATGTGTTGCAAGTCTTTGAATATATATTCTCTCAGATTGACGTACAGTCAGACACACATGGCTCCTCAGTGCAAAAATAAACAGTGTACACTACCCGACTTTACGATAATAAGGGACAGTATGTCGGGACACGGTGTTGATAAGCTTCATGTTGTGCAGCAGCAGTGCCAGTCCGCAATGCTTTAAACTCTTCCCATTCCACTACGTTGGAACTAAAACCTGTACCCGTAAAAGGTAGGTGACCGGTGCCTAGGCTGTGAGAGACGGCATCGCACACGAGCAACCATGCTGCTCCAGCACCCGGAAAACAAACACAAGCACAGCGGCGAATGGGAAGAGTGCAAAGCATCCACCAGCATTTACACCGGGGACTACAGTAGTTTGCTATCTGAAATGGAGAAGCCGAACCATTTGTGTCAGGTTTTCTCCGTAGTAAACTCCTGTCGTCCTCCTCCCAGCAGCGAGCAGAGCAGCATGGAATCCTCCCTCGTTTGAGTAAGGACGTGCTGTGATTGGCCACAATGACCAGTGCACTAGTGCAAGACGTGCTGTGATTGGCCAGTAGACACTTTGAGTGGCAGTCGGTGGGATATGCTCTCGCCCACAGAATGTACTAGTAGTATTCTGGCCATAATAATCATTCTGGGCAGCCCCAGTTGTTGGTACGCAAAGGCGCTTCCCGGCGCTTGATTGAAAGCGCAGAATTAATTTTGACGACGCATGCGCACTGGCGGACCACCTGTGTGCGGCCCTGGTTATAGCGGCACCATGAGTGGTGAAAATGTTCTGAGTGGCACTGTGCATGCAAAAGTTCCCTCAAATTGCACTCTGCGTTCATGATTTGAAGCATTTTGTTCATAACAGACCAACCCTGCAAACTTTGGAAGGCAATCTTAGCCAATGAGGATTGAATATGACGAAGCAGACAGAACTATGGAGATTATGTATACAGATTGGCGTGATGTATGAATAAAATGTGTACCAGTAATGTAAAGAAATGTGTTTAGCAAAGGTTGGGCTCATGGTGGCACTTCAACAGGCCGTGGTTGAAAAATTGGGGCATCGAGAGAGTATGTGTATGTGTTCATTTTGACATAGGCCGGGCCACGGGTGCTGGAGATTAGCTGTATATAGACGGACGGACACGCACAAGGACACACAGACGGCAAAACATACTCTCCCCCTGCCTCTGCCTTGTGATCAGCCTTTGTACAGGTCAAAATTTGCAGATCTGCAAGCCTGCGACAGGTTGCGAGCTTGTAGATCTGCTCATTTTGACGTCTATCCGGTCAATATGGTGTTGCCGTTCATCCATGCGTGTTGTGTATACGTCAGGACAAATGTGACAAAAACAAACCTGAGTGTGGGTTCACTACAGTAGACCAGGACGGGACTGGACCACGATCAATCTCCAGATGTCTGTCAGCAGCTGTAAATTGTTAAGGAAAAGATATTTTTAGGCAAGTGGCTATGGCCGTTTACTACTAATCCTTGGAATGGATTCAGAATCATGAAAACCCCCTAGTTTGACATGTCACATGCTACTTAAAGCAAAAGGAAAGTTTGACATTTTTGACTGCTATAGGATGTTAATGGTAGGGTCACAAGAAACCCCTATAAAACAAATTGCCCAATACCAACAGGTCAGGTCAGCAAGTCAGCATTAATATATAGACAATATTTTAGGCCAATTAAGAAGGACTATATACCAAATTTCCCACCCGTCCACCTCGACTGCCAGACTATTTGTATTTTAGACAGTTTATTATTTATTGTAAGTAAATATTTGAACCCCAGCATTCAAGAATAGCCAAAAATAGCCGATCTACAAGCGCACAACATGTGGCAGCATAGACAGGAACCAAACAGAACAAAATCGTGCAGCCCTACCTAACATTACATAACATTGTGTGAGCGACAAACCTAGTGCAGTGACGGACCAGTCCGGTCACCACAGCCTGTGGTGACGTGACGGCTACTTCCAACGGAAATGGGATGTCCACACACCTGTAATTATGGACAGTAATTTAGTTCTAATTTAGTAGAGTGAGTGCTCAGTACTGCAGTGGTTGTCAAAGTGGTCATTTTTTTCTTCATTAGAACCAGGGGGTCCCCAGTTAAATTATATATAGATAGGAACCAAATGGACCCTTATGGTCTGGAACTCAGTCAGAGAATGTACAAATGGACCAACCATATTGGAGTACACACACTTGAAGTAATAGCTGGGGGGGGGGGGGGGGGTCAGATTACCTCAACCCCCCAGGTGGGGCAGTATTGAGTCGAAAACACAAACACAATTGCAGGTCACATGGTTTGACACAACATTGTGTTGTGTGAGGGGGAGGGGTGCAGTCGAAACACCCCTCCCCCTCACACAACACAATGTTGTGTCAAACCATGTGACCTCCATTGGAAATACATTGGGCGGCCATGACACTACACAACATGCATCCAACGAGCACCAGAATTGCATTAAAGGTGTGAGCTCAGCCTTGGGCCTCACTCACACGGTCGCTGCAGATTGCTCTGTGCTTGCTGTATACAAAGGGTGTGACACAGCTTGCCCCAATGCATTTCCAATGGGAGTCACATGGTCTGACACAACACTTGTGTATGAGACACAGCCGAAAGCCATACAGCAGCTTGTAGTCCAAAATGTAGTCCTCAAACCATGTGACTTCCATTGGAAATGCATTGGGGCGGCCATGACACTCACAGCATTCATACAGCAAGCATGCAGCAATGCATTAAAGGTCTGAGTGAGGCCTTGGGAAATGATCAGTTAGCTGGGCTGCTGCACGCCTATAGGGTTCAGTCAACACATGCCAGTTTTCTGTTGAGAGTGGATATAGAAATGATCCTGCAATGAAATATGTATAAGAGAGGCACTGGAACACACGCGCGCGCACGCACGCACGCACGCACGCACGCACGCACGCACGCACGCACGCACGCACGCACGCACGCACGCACGCACGCACGCACGCACGCACGCACGCACGCACGCACGCACGCACGCACGCACGCACGCACGCACGCACACACACACACACACACACACACACACACACACACACACACACACACACACACACACACACACACACACACACACACACACACACACACACACAGCCAAGGTAAGGTAAGGTCACTTTTGAAAGTTGAAGGAAGATGAGAAGAGAGAGGAGGATGCCAAATCATACCTGTGGACATAAAGAGACAAGTCATTGTCATTCAAGTAGAGCTCTGTTGTAATTACAATCCTCTGGGAAACATTTATCGGCTTTAAACTAGCACAATGAAAGAACTGTGCCAGAAATGTTTTGCGAGGACTTTCATAGTGACTTTGAGTGTGCGAGAGATTTATCTCAAATGAATCAGATTATAGCCTACCAAAAACCTCCACTTTAATATTATATCTTCGAGCCCAAAAAGCAAGTACTTGGAAGTTAAAATGCTGATTTCTTTTGATGAAATAAGTTTCGGAACTTACCGGGGTATAGTCAAACTTACTCGCCGACTTTATATGCCTGCCAATTGCTTTTTATTTTTGTTTTTGTAACATGTGCACTGTCTTGTCGTGCCAGTTCCAGACCCACCCCTTGCTCTCCTCTCCCCGGCTACTTCCATCCAATTTTTTTTTTTTTTTACAGCGTATGTCTTGCCCAGCATGGTATCTTGGCATCTAAATAAGTTGGAACATTTATTTTAATGGCTAAACCTATATTTTCAGGGTCAAGGAATCCAATGGTGCAAGTTATCATTTCATTTTTTTGTATCATCCCATTGAAATACGTAATCCACCATACGGGTAAAAAACAGCGCAGCCCAGGCAGTCAGTCAGATACTATAGCCTGGCCCGGCCCTGGCCCAGTGTGGCGTGCTTTCTGGTCTAGAGGTGCGGGCGTGCTTGGAGCACACGCTGGAGAATATTGGAGAACATGTCTTTCAACATCATGACATGTGTAATCATAGACAGTCTCTATGCATCATCATCATCATCATCACTTTCGTGCATCACAGCTTGGGAATCGTCATCGTTCTGGCACTGGCTGCTGCACTGACACATGTCAGTATAGGGTAAGTATTAAATATTCTCTGCTGGTTAGTTTGTTGGATGTGAGCTGATCCCCAAGTTTCTCCGGTCAGAGAGAGGATAGGTGACACCAAGGTATATTTCAACAGAATATTAGTTTATTTCCATTAAGCCATGGTTTCTACAAACAAAGCAAACAAGGAATACATTAGCAAACAGTAACACATCATATGAATGACAATAGTTGCAGTGGCAAAGTAATCAACAAGTTGCATACAAATAAGTCAAATCAATATAAAGCATAACGGAACAGAGTCTTACATTTGTCATGGACGCATGGCTGCAGAAAAGTGAGTGGTGTTGGTTAGACTCAGTGAGAGCTGCAGGTTCTGCATGTGGCCGGTGTGAAGGCTGGAGACTGAGTGAGGAGTGTGGGGTGAGTTGCTGGTTATATATGGCCCACCCGGACTGTGATTGGGCAGTGAGTTGAGTGGTGATTATGGAAAGCACCTGTGTCATTGTGGATGCAGGGAATGGGAAATGTCCACCAGAGGCTGCCATTCTGACAGCATGAGATAATTCACAACAGCCGCCCCCACGGTAGCTCAGCTACTGTGAATATAGGAGAATTGTCTTTGCTGTCGAGATGGCAGTGAGTGTAGTGCAGGGACAACCAGTGTAGTGTAAGGGCAACCGGTCTGGTGTATTGGGGTGGACACAGAATGTTCGGTTGTCAGTTAGGGTCAAGCGTTGGTCAGCCACCCCATGGAACAAAAACTTGGGGTTGGTGAAGGGAGGCATTCAGCCGCCCCGTGTTGACCAGATATTTGGGCTGGTGACAGGGGGTTACCTCAGGCGGACGGCCTGGAGGCTGGATAGGAATGGAACTGGCCGCCCGAGTCAGGAATGAAGGGCGACGCAGGTGCAGATGGTAATTGGGTGGTTGGGACCAACCAGGGGACTGCGGTTGTCGGCACGACCACTCTGGCGGACGACCATGGTAGGGGAGCCAGACCGGAAACTGCTGACGCCGGTGAGGCCATACTGGAGGAGGGTCTGGAGGAAACCCTGAGGAGTGGAGCCACGAGGAAGACCGGTACTTGCGGCGGGGCCACACCGGAGGGTGCCGATGCAGGTAGGACCAGGCAGGAAGTAGTGCGGCAGGTTTGCTTGGCTCAGAAGGCGGGTCTGCTGCATACTGTGGACGTGGACCTGTGGTGGCTGTGGGCCCCCGGACAGGGAGCTCTAAAATAGGTGCCAGGCAAGGCGATGAACACGCCGGGACAGGAGGCGTTGGACACACTGGATTGGGAGGCGTTGGACACGCCGGGTCTGGAGGCCGGACACACGCCAGGCTGGACAAGGCACCAGGCACCAGGGCAGGAGGTGCAGCACGAGGCACCAGGGCAGGAGGTGCAGCAGGAGGCACCGGGGCAGGAGGTGCAGCAGGAGGCACCAGGGCAGGAGGTGCAGCAGGAGGCACCGGGGCAGGAGGTGCAGCAGGAGGCACCAGGGCAGGAGGTGCAGCAGGAGGCACCAGGGCAGGAGGTGCAGCACGAGGCACCAGGGCAGGAGGTGCGGCACGAGGCACTGGAGCAGGAGGTGCAGCAGGAGGCACCAGGGCAGGAGGTGCAGCAGGGGGCACCAGGGCAGGAGGTGCAGCACGAGGCACCGGAGCAGGAGGTGCAGCACGAGGCACCAGGGCCGGGGGTGCAGCACGAGGCACCAGGGCAGGAGGTGCAGCACGAGGCACCAGGGCAGGAGGTGCAGCACGAGGCACCAGGGCAGGAGGTGCAGCACGAGGCACCAGGGCAGGAGGTGCAGCACGAGGCACCAGGGCAGGAGGTGCAGCAGGAGGCACCAGGGCAGGAGAGGCTGGAACAGGTGGAGGACTAAGCTGGTTGAGTGGCAGGAATGGCTGAGAATAGGCCGGGCTTAGCTGGGGGAGAGTAGGGTGTGAATGCACCACCTGCACTGGTGGGCATATGATCATGATCTGCTTTTTGGCGGTTAAGTGGTGATCATGGGGGGGTGCTCCCACTTGTTCTCCGTGTTGGAGAAGATCACACATTAGCCATGTGTTAATGTGTTTTAGCAATGTTCGTATTTCCCCGTCTCCCATCAAGCTCCTTCATTCTGGTCTTAATTAGTTCCAATTGATGGTTGTCCTCAATCTCAGCTTTCCTCATTGCTTCTACCATGTCAGATAGATCCTGGATGGACCTCAATGTCACCCTTGGGTAGCCAGCTAACTCCGGCTCGAAGGACCATATTAAATATTCTCTGCTGGTTAGTTTGTTGGATGTGAGCTGATCCCCAAGTTTCTCCGGTCAGAGAGAGGATAGGTGACACCAAGGTATATTTCAACAGAATATTAGTTTATTTCCATTAAGCCATGGTTTCTACAAACAAAGCAAACAAGGAATACATTAGCAAACAGTAACACATCATATGAATGACAATAGTTGCAGTGGCAAAGTAATCAACAAGTTGCATACAAATAAGTCAAATCAATATAAAGCATAACGGAACAGAGTCTTACATTTGTCATGGACGCATGGCTGCAGAAAAGTGAGTGGTGTTGGTTAGACTCAGTGAGAGCTGCAGGTTCTGCATGTGGCCGGTGTGAAGGCTGGAGACTGAGTGAGGAGTGTGGGGTGAGTTGCTGGTTATATATGGCCCACCCGGACTGTGATTGGGCAGTGAGTTGAGTGGTGATTATGGAAAGCACCTGTGTCATTGTGGATGCAGGGAATGGGAAATGTCCACCAGAGGCTGCCATTCTGACAGCATGAGATAATTCACAACAGCCGCCCCCACGGTAGCTCAGCTACTGTGAATATAGGAGATTGTCTTTGCTGTCGAGATGGCAGTGAGTGTAGTGCAGGGACAACCAGTGTAGTGTAAGGGCAACCGGTCTGGTGTATTGGGGTGGACACAGAATGTTCGGTTGTCAGTTAGGGTCAAGCGTTGGTCAGCCACCCCATGGAACAAAAACTTGGGGTTGGTGAAGGGAGGCATTCAGCCGCCCCGTGTTGACCAGATATTTGGGCTGGTGACAGGGGGTTACCTCAGGCGGACGGCCTGGAGGCTGGATAGGAATGGAACTGGCCGCCCGAGTCAGGAACGAAGGGCGACGCAGGTGCAGATGGTAATTGGGTGGTTGGGACCAACCAGGGGACTGCGGTTGTCGGCACGACCACTCTGGCGGACGACCATGGTAGGGGAGCCAGACCGGAAACTGCTGACGCCGGTGAGGCCATACTGGAGGAGGGTCTGGAGGAAACCCTGAGGAGTGGAGCCACGAGGAAGACCGGTACTTGCGGCGGGGCCACACCGGAGGGTGCCGATGCAGGTAGGACCAGGCAGGAATTAGTGCGGCAGGTTTGCTTGGCTCAGAAGGCGGGTCTGCTGCATACTGTGGACGTGGACCTGTGGTGGCTGTGGGCCCCCGGACTGGGAGCTCTAAAATAGGTGCCAGGCAAGGCGATGAACACGCCGGGACAGGAGGCGTTGGACACACTGGATTGGGAGGCGTTGGACACGCCGGGTCTGGAGGCCGGACACACGCCAGGCTGGACAAGGCACCAGGCACCAGGGCAGGAGGTGCAGCACGAGGCACCAGGGCAGGAGGTGCAGCAGGAGGCACCGGGGCAGGAGGTGCAGCAGGAGGCACCAGGGCAGGAGGTGCAGCAGGAGGCACCGGGGCAGGAGGTGCAGCAGGAGGCACCAGGGCAGGAGGTGCAGCAGGAGGCACCAGGGCAGGAGGTGCAGCACGAGGCACCAGGGCAGGAGGTGCGGCACGAGGCACTGGAGCAGGAGGTGCAGCAGGAGGCACCAGGGCAGGAGGTGCAGCAGGGGGCACCAGGGCAGGAGGTGCAGCACGAGGCACCGGAGCAGGAGGTGCAGCACGAGGCACCAGGGCCGGGGGTGCAGCACGAGGCACCAGGGCAGGAGGTGCAGCACGAGGCACCAGGGCAGGAGGTGCAGCACGAGGCACCAGGGCAGGAGGTGCAGCACGAGGCACCAGGGCAGGAGGTGCAGCACGAGGCACCAGGGCAGGAGGTGCAGCAGGAGGCACCAGGGCAGGAGAGGCTGGAACAGGTGGAGGACTAAGCTGGTTGAGTGGCAGGAATGGCTGAGAATAGGCCGGGCTTAGCTGGGGGAGAGTAGGGTGTGAATGCACCACCTGCACTGGTGGGCATAATGATCATGATCTGCTTTTTGGCGGTTAAGTGGTGATCATGGGGGGGTGCTCCCACTTGTTCTCCGTGTTGGAGAAGATCACACATTAGCCATGTGTTAATGTGTTTTAGCAATGTTCGTATTTCCCCGTCTCCCATCAAGCTCCTTCATTCTGGTCTTAATTAGTTCCAATTGATGGTTGTCCTCAATCTCAGCTTTCCTCATTGCTTCTACCATGTCAGATAGATCCTGGATGGACCTCAATGTCACCCTTGGGTAGCCAGCTAACTCCGGCTCGAAGGACCATATTAAATATTCTCTGCTGGTTAGTTTGTTGGATGTGAGCTGATCCCCAAGTTTCTCCGGTCAGAGAGAGGATAGGTGACACCAAGGTATATTTCAACAGAATATTAGTTTATTTCCATTAAGCCATGGTTTCTACAAACAAAGCAAACAAGGAATACATTAGCAAACAGTAACACATCATATGAATGACAATAGTTGCAGTGGCAAAGTAATCAACAAGTTGCATACAAATAAGTCAAATCAATATAAAGCATAACGGAACAGAGTCTTACATTTGTCATGGACGCATGGCTGCAGAAAAGTGAGTGGTGTTGGTTAGACTCAGTGAGAGCTGCAGGTTCTGCATGTGGCCGGTGTGAAGGCTGGAGACTGAGTGAGGAGTGTGGGGTGAGTTGCTGGTTATATATGGCCCACCCGGACTGTGATTGGGCAGTGAGTTGAGTGGTGATTATGGAAAGCACCTGTGTCATTGTGGATGCAGGGAATGGGAAATGTCCACCAGAGGCTGCCATTCTGACAGCATGAGATAATTCACAACAGCCGCCCCCACGGTAGCTCAGCTACTGTGAATATAGGAGATTGTCTTTGCTGTCGAGATGGCAGTGAGTGTAGTGCAGGGACAACCAGTGTAGTGTAAGGGCAACCGGTCTGGTGTATTGGGGTGGACACAGAATGTTCGGTTGTCAGTTAGGGTCAAGCGTTGGTCAGCCACCCCATGGAACAAAAACTTGGGGTTGGTGAAGGGAGGCATTCAGCCGCCCCGTGTTGACCAGATATTTGGGCTGGTGACAGGGGGTTACCTCAGGCGGACGGCCTGGAGGCTGGATAGGAATGGAACTGGCCGCCCGAGTCAGGAACGAAGGGCGACGCAGGTGCAGATGGTAATTGGGTGGTTGGGACCAACCAGGGGACTGCGGTTGTCGGCACGACCACTCTGGCGGACGACCATGGTAGGGGAGCCAGACCGGAAACTGCTGACGCCGGTGAGGCCATACTGGAGGAGGGTCTGGAGGAAACCCTGAGGAGTGGAGCCACGAGGAAGACCGGTACTTGCGGCGGGGCCACACCGGAGGGTGCCGATGCAGGTAGGACCAGGCAGGAATTAGTGCGGCAGGTTTGCTTGGCTCAGAAGGCGGGTCTGCTGCATACTGTGGACGTGGACCTGTGGTGGCTGTGGGCCCCCGGACTGGGAGCTCTAAAATAGGTGCCAGGCAAGGCGATGAACACGCCGGGACAGGAGGCGTTGGACACACTGGATTGGGAGGCGTTGGACACGCCGGGTCTGGAGGCCGGACACACGCCAGGCTGGACAAGGCACCAGGCACCAGGGCAGGAGGTGCAGCACGAGGCACCAGGGCAGGAGGTGCAGCAGGAGGCACCGGGGCAGGAGGTGCAGCAGGAGGCACCAGGGCAGGAGGTGCAGCAGGAGGCACCGGGGCAGGAGGTGCAGCAGGAGGCACCAGGGCAGGAGGTGCAGCAGGAGGCACCAGGGCAGGAGGTGCAGCACGAGGCACCAGGGCAGGAGGTGCGGCACGAGGCACTGGAGCAGGAGGTGCAGCAGGAGGCACCAGGGCAGGAGGTGCAGCAGGGGGCACCAGGGCAGGAGGTGCAGCACGAGGCACCGGAGCAGGAGGTGCAGCACGAGGCACCAGGGCCGGGGGTGCAGCACGAGGCACCAGGGCAGGAGGTGCAGCACGAGGCACCAGGGCAGGAGGTGCAGCACGAGGCACCAGGGCAGGAGGTGCAGCACGAGGCACCAGGGCAGGAGGTGCAGCACGAGGCACCAGGGCAGGAGGTGCAGCAGGAGGCACCAGGGCAGGAGAGGCTGGAACAGGTGGAGGACTAAGCTGGTTGAGTGGCAGGAATGGCTGAGAATAGGCCGGGCTTAGCTGGGGGAGAGTAGGGTGTGAATGCACCACCTGCACTGGTGGGCATAATGATCATGATCTGCTTTTTGGCGGTTAAGTGGTGATCATGGGGGGGTGCTCCCACTTGTTCTCCGTGTTGGAGAAGATCACACATTAGCCATGTGTTAATGTGTTTTAGCAATGTTCGTATTTCCCCGTCTCCCATCAAGCTCCTTCATTCTGGTCTTAATTAGTTCCAATTGATGGTTGTCCTCAATCTCAGCTTTCCTCATTGCTTCTACCATGTCAGATAGATCCTGGATGGACCTCAATGTCACCCTTGGGTAGCCAGCTAACTCCGGCTCGAAGGACCATATTAAATATTCTCTGCTGGTTAGTTTGTTGGATGTGAGCTGATCCCCAAGTTTCTCCGGTCAGAGAGAGGATAGGTGACACCAAGGTATATTTCAACAGAATATTAGTTTATTTCCATTAAGCCATGGTTTCTACAAACAAAGCAAACAAGGAATACATTAGCAAACAGTAACACATCATATGAATGACAATAGTTGCAGTGGCAAAGTAATCAACAAGTTGCATACAAATAAGTCAAATCAATATAAAGCATAACGGAACAGAGTCTTACATTTGTCATGGACGCATGGCTGCAGAAAAGTGAGTGGTGTTGGTTAGACTCAGTGAGAGCTGCAGGTTCTGCATGTGGCCGGTGTGAAGGCTGGAGACTGAGTGAGGAGTGTGGGGTGAGTTGCTGGTTATATATGGCACACCCGGACTGTGATTGGGCAGTGAGTTGAGTGGTGATTATGGAAAGCACCTGTGTCATTGTGGATGCAGGGAATGGGAAATGTCCACCAGAGGCTGCCATTCTGACAGCATGAGATAATTCACAACAGTAAGTCCTTATCTTTGCAGGAACATATGCCAGAAGAACAGTCAGATTTACACTTGCATTGGACCATCTCAATGATGGCCTTTGGGGCTGGGAGGACCTCTGTGGTCGTTGGTTTCAGCATGCCATCAAGTACCCATTTTCCAGGGGATCCAGCTGTCGATCCCGTGGAACAATGGCTGCTTGTGCCCATGCCCTTGTTTGGAGTTGGACATGGACTCTCAAGATGTGCTGCTTCAGAGCTCCAGGTGTTGGAGGGAGCTTGTCACTTTCTGCCCTATGTTTGCAGAACAGATGCACCAGTTCAGGGATTGTCCTGATGTTGATACCCTTGGGTGAGTAAGCATGCACATACAAAGGACTCCAGTATTAATAGCATTCATTCCGTCAGGTCTGCTTCATCCAGGTAGACCTGCAGCCAGGTTGCCTTGCCTATATGAGAGAACCTCCCTGTGTTGCCGGCCCCAGTGAATGCAAGGCTGGCAAAGCCTTTGCCCTTTCTTTACCTAGAGCTCGCCACAGTGGTTCAATCTGCACAACACCAGAGGCTATAGAAATGGACGTGTTCTTCAGCAAGACGTCATAGTTTGCTGTGACTAGCACTAAAACGTCCGTATCTGGGGAGAAAAATAACAAACTGTGCATCAGGTGGGTTTCACTGTGAAGCCAGCACAGCCTGGTGGATCAGCAGTGTGTCTGCTTCTTTGTGTTTTTTTCCTTCAAAGACCAGGTCTTTGTATCCAGAAGCAGACGTGATGATCAGCTTGGAGGATCCCCTGTTGTACTCTAGAGTTTTGGCAGCAAGTATATGGATTAACTTGGACTTCATCATGGCATGGCAGGTTGCCTTGCCTAGTCCTTTGTATGTGCAGCTACTCAACCAAGGGTATCAACATCAAGACAATCCCTGAACTGCGATGGCATCTGTTCTACAAACATAGGGCAGAAAGTGACAAGCTCCCTCCAACACCTGGAGCTCTGAAGTCCATGTCCAAACAAGGGCACGAGCACAAGCAGCCATTGCTGTGCACGATCAACAGCTGGATCCCGTGCAAAATGGGTTTGGATGGCATGCTGAAACCAACGACCACAGAGGTCCTCAGACTCCTCACAGCCCAAAGGCCATTCTTGAGATGGTCCAATGCAAGTGTAAATCTTCTTGCAGATGTTCCTACAAAGCTAAGGACTTAGCCTACTCTACTATGTGCCAGAGCGATGCACGAAAGTGATGATGATGATGATGATGATGATGATGATGATGATGATGATGCATAGAGGCTGTCTATGATTACATGTCATGATGTTTAAGATGGTTACAGAAACAAGTAAAAGAGATCTTCTCTTTGGGGCGCCCGCTGGCCAAGTGGTCCAGGTGCATGCCACATACTGTATAGGGTATAGGCTTTGGCCTGACAGCGCATCGCGTGTTCACGTCCCGTTCATGACGACATTTTGCTGCGTGTCTCTCCCCTTCTCTCTCTCTCCCTCTTTCCTTTCTATCTTCACTTGATACTATCAATAAAGGCAGAACATAGCCAAAAACAAATCTTTTTTTTTCTCAATAAAAATCACACCCGTGTGAAGTGAGGGCGCTAATATATTAAAGTTGAACTCATGTTGATTAGGTGATGTAATGGTGATGTAAAACAAACGGTGCCAACACAAACATTAAACGCCATTAACAATGAAGAGACAATATGACGTAATGAGGCACATTATGGCGTAAATTTTCCCTTCATTGTCAATGCCGTTTACAAAAACATTGAACTAGACATTAAACCTGTGTATAGGAGGGGCTGGCGCCCCTCAAAAATAACTCAGAGTTAGTATCTGACTGACTGCCTGGGCTGTGCCGTTTTTTACCCATATGGTGAATTATGTATTTCAATGGGATGATACAAAAAATGAAATGATAACTTGGACCATTGGATTCCTTGACCCTGAAAATAAAGGTTTAGCCATTAAAATCAATGTTCCATCTTATTTAGAAACCAAGATATTACAAAACACATCTTTGCACATGCAAACATTGATTTTCTGATTCCTTAGACCCTTTCCAAAAAAGTATAGTTATGCAAATCTTTAAAAAGAAATCTAACAAAATTACATAGTGAAGCTGACTATAACCACACCAGGTCATTTTGGACCCAGTCATGCATCTAAGGGTTAATGTTGAAATATTTTGTAGCTTTATAATTAATTATTATTACAAAACATACATCAACCACTTCAGCTCTATATACTGTACATTTCGGCCATTTGAAAATAGCCGATCAGCTATTTTCAAAATATTTGTATACATTTGAAAACTTGAAATGAGACATACTAGTACATTTTGAATTCCGGACTTCTACTTGTAACGTAGAATACTTCTACATTGCAGTCTATGCGTGCATGTGATGGAATGATGGTTTAACCCATTTTGGGTGGGAACCCCTTTTGGGGTTTCTAGCATTATGTTATACTCTAGCTATTGAAAAATAGCAGATCTACAAGCTCATAGCGCGGCACCGAGTGCCGCGCTATGAACTTGTAGGTCTGCTATTTTTTAAAAATCGTGAAAATGTGCCTCAAATCTTTGAATATATATTCTTTCAGAGTTTCAGTTTTTAACTGAAATCTTTGCTTCTGGGGAGGTCCCTGGAACAACATATTTTCAGACGAGGGGGTCGGCGGCATATTACATATCATTTTTGGGGTCCTTGACATGAAATATTGAGAACCACTGATACAGAAACATCAGGTTTTTCAGAAAAAAATATATTTTTAAAATTTCAACGTCAGGCATAAATGGGCTAAGTTGCCAGCGAGAGCTGATAAGGTCACTGCTGCCTCAGTTAACCTGCTCCTCTGCGACTAATGATCCGACAGCTGGTTCGGCGCTGTGTGTTCCATCACCTGGGCCAATGAGCCCAGAGTATTCCAGTTTGGAGGAGTTTATCTCACCTAGCCAGCTGGAGAGGAGAGACAGAGATGAAGATAGGAGGAGAGCAGGTGAGCATGGAGGAATGGAGATAGGGGCGGGGTATGGGGGGGGGGGGGGGGGTGGTGTCAGAGCAAGGAGAATTGAAAGTGTGGTTCTGCAACTTCTCCTCTAGACACAAACCATGTTTTAATCCATTTTGACCTGACCTGAAATAAAAAAAAAATCTTCTAAATCCTAAATTATAACATAATGTTTAAAACACCAAAAGGTGTCCTTCCCGCCCAAAATGGGTTAATGCACCTTATCGGTGTAATGGGCAAAAGTAACCCTGAATTTTGCACTCTACAAAGGGTGTGCGTGTGTGTGTGTGTGTGTGTGTGCGCGTGCGTTTTGTGCGTGCGTGTGTGTGTGCGATGTGGCTAGGTGTCTGCAATTCTAAACATTATCTAACTGCTTGAATTTTGTTTCAGAAGGTTTAATGCATCAAAGCTTCTGCGGCTTGTCACTTGTTTATGACATTCCTCCACTCTCCACTCTCTCACAGGTACAGAATTAACACATAACGTGCATAATATAACCATATATCCACCACAGGCTTGAATGGATTATGCAAATTTGCACATGACAAAATTTAAATATATTTATATATATATATATATATATATATATATATATATATATATATATATATATATACAGCTCACAATGCGTCGCATCACAACGCATTGTGAGCTTGTATAGATCTGCTATTTTCCAAAGATTTTTATACATTTTAAAACTTGAAATTAGACATTCTGCATATAGTGAACTTTCTATACCTTCGGTAATTATGTACATTTTGATGGCAATATATTTTGAATCCCGGACAGTATTGATACTTTTACTTAAGTAACAAACGTGAGTACCTGTCCCACCCCTGATCCTCAGTAGAGGTTTGTACCGGCGCTTTTATTCCTTCCTCTCAGTAAATATGCACACGGTTCAGTGGTCAGTTACAATGAATATACTCGCTAATAACCTGCAGGGCATCTGTGATCCATTTCTGAGTGGGAACGAGAGCTTCGTCTTAACCCCACTCGGCTCACCAACATCCACCATAATACTGGCACTGGTAATATTAATCTTTCTCCCCCTTTACTCCATCCAATCCCTAGACACACACGCACGCACGCACGCAAACATTCACCGGTATTTTAATTAGGGATTTCGATAATAGCAAATGACTCTAGCTCTGTGATGATGGAGTGTGTGTGTGTGTGTGTGTGTGTGTGTGTGTGTGCGTGCGTGCGTGCGTGCGTGCGTGCGTGCGTGCGTGCGTGCATGCGTGTGTGTGTACTCTGAGGCTTATTGGAATTGATATAATGTTTGTGTACTGTCTTATAAACAGGTGGCTGTGTGCAGATAAATGAACACGCACGCACGCACGCACGCACGCACGCACGCACGCACACACAGTACACATGAACTGTCATGCGGCAGTGTGTCTTTTTAAATGTAAATCCTGTTTCAGAAAGCAGAGTTCTGTTTATTAATCTGTCATACTTAAACCTTTCAGGCGTGTGAGCGAATAATTCCAGTCGTCTCTTTGCTGACACATACAGTGAGATTGAAACAACAACACTCACAACAAAGAAGAGGAAAGGGACTTGGACCGAGCAACGTACGATCAGACATTTTGAAAGCATTTTTATTAATCTCATTAACTGCCAGAGTTTCTACAAAGCCGATTGCAGCCCTGCCTGGCCACTGCGTTTTGGAGCGATTTTACTAATATTTCAGCCTGATCTTTACTTTACTTTTACTTTATTTGTTTATTTAGTCGGGACAATGTACATTAATGAACATTACATTAAAAATGCTGTGTAAATATACCAGATTTAGCAAGACATGCTAATTTCCATCTGCAGTCCCCAGACATCAAACATCAAACAGTACAAACAGGGCTGACATACAGGACATAGCATACAAATACCTAGTACATTTCAATATTAAGACTAGTAAGAATAAAAAATAAGAAAAGATTAAACTAATATTAGGGTAGGTTTACTCTAATAAGCTCAATGTATCTCACCCAAATACGGTGAAATAGCACGGATAAAATCGACCTTGGGCCGAAAAAACTTTATACGGACGAAATATTCGGCAGTATAGTTTGCAACGGTGATTGACATAAAATGAGGTTGATTTTCTTTTTTTTTACGTGCTCCGAAATTCACTCCGAAATTCTCTCTGATATTCGGCCCGAAAAACGCAACAGTGTGCAAACTCCTTTAAACTATATGCCTACTCACTTGTATTTTTAAGGTCAGCCAAGTACAAAATTACAAAGTATATATTTCCTTTAAAGTATCCCTGAAGAATACCTCCTAGGTCGAAACGTTGGATTCTTATTTTAATATTTCTTTATCCCACGATTTTGTAACCCATTTTTCACCCCTGTGTCAATTATCTAATGTGATCCTGGGCTCCTCTACCCACCCTCCGCCAACCTAGTCCCCATATATGGGGGACAGGGGGAGAGCAACGGACTTGAACTCATGCTTCCAAACGTTGGATTCTTGTCAATTTAATATACAGCATCGTGGCTACGAGTGTGCAGCCTTTTTCTCATTTGTACTACATTAAAGTTGGGGTGCCATAGTTTTGCACATTGCAAACGTCTTCCCTGTGTATTTTTGTTTTCCTGCGTTGCAGTATGTACAGTATGTATGTACACGGTGGCATCAGGTACGGTCGCCACTAAACCATCTCGCCCCTCCATTTCTCCGCCAACCTCACGGCGACCGCTCGGTCCGCCGGTTCTCGTTATTCTTTATTTTGTTTTACTGAGAATAAGGTTAGAAATTTCATAGTTTAGGGTTAGGCATAGTTTTACTGGGGTTATAAGTTTAGGTATAGGGTTAGGTTTAAGCATAGTTTTACTGAGGTTAAGTTTAGGTATAGGGTTAGGTTTAAGCATAGTTTTACTGGGGTTAAGTTTAGGTATAGGGTTAGGTTTAACCCATTTTGGGCGGGAACCCTTTTTGGTGTTTTAAACATTATGTTATAATTTAGCTATTGAAAAATAGCAGATCAAAAGCTCATAGCGCGCCACCGAGTGGCGCGCTACGAGCTTGTAGGTCTGCTATTTTTGAAAAATTGTTGGCGCAAATCATTGAATATATATCAGAGCGAACATTTTTAACGAAAATATTTGCTTCTGGGGGGTCCCTGGAACTACATATTTTGAGATGGGGGTCCGTGGCCCAATAGAGATAATTCTGGGGGTCCTTGACATGAAAAAGGTTGAGCACCACTGACATAGAAACATGGGTTCTTCAGAAAAGAAGAAGCCTTTTTTATCGACCTCAGTCCAAAATGGGTTAAGCATAGTTTTACTGAGGTTAAGGTTAGGTAAGGTTTAACCGTTTAAGCATAATTTACTTACTGTAGGTTACTTTAGGAATACCAGGCCTGCCTGGGGCGAGTCGTTTAGTATTCTACATGGTAGGCTATACAGTATATGAACATAATTTAGGTTCAGTACTCATTATTCTGTCCCTGTTAGGGTGCCTGATACCACATCGAAAGTTTCCAAATCCTCCCTAAAAACTCACCTTTTCTCCATTGCCTTCAGCTCCTAGTTCTGTGAACGTTTTAAACCTCTTTGTAATTAGTCGGCTATTGCATGTTCTCATGTTCCTTGAAATGTTGTTGTCTCCACCAGGCCGAAGGCATGGGGAGAGAGTATGTTTTGCACTCCGTCCGTCCGTCCGTGTGTCCGTGTGTGTGTGTGTGTGTGTGTGTGTGTGTGTGTGTGTCCGTCCGTCCGTCTGTGAACAGCTAATATCCAGCACCGTTAACCCGGTCGATGTCAAATTTTGCACACACAATCCCTGGATGCTAACGATGAACCTCTGCACCAGAATTTCCAGAACGGCCTGTTATAGCGCCACCAGGAGGCCGCTTTGTGCAAAACAAGTTTTTGGACAGTACACCTACAGATTTGGTCCAAACATCACGCAAATTGGTACACAGTCTCTCTAGAGCCATTCAACGAAATGGGTCTTTCAGATTTGTCAGACTCCATCCTTATTGGCTAAGATTGGCTTCCAAAGTTCGCAGGAGTGCTCAGTTTCAAACAAAATGCTGCAAATCATGAACACATCGTGTGATTTCCGTGAAATTGTGCACGCACATTCCCACTAGGCCGAGGAAGAAATGCCATGTGAACATTTTCAACTCAGCCTCATGGTGGCGCTATAACTCGCCAAAAAGTGTTTTTACCTCTAACTGCACAGATCTGTGGATAACTTTGTATGCCAACTCCCTAGAGGCCAAGGAAAAACCTTTTCCTGGAATTTTTCACATCTGCTCTTTATAGCGCCACCAGGAGGCCGACATATGTAAACCACATTTTCTAATATTACTCCTTCAGATTGTATCCAAATTTCACGCAAATCGGTACACATGCTCTCCATAGTCATGTGATCAAGACGCGTTTGTTTGATTTCTCATAATCCACCTTCATTGCCTACGATTGGCTTCTAAACCTTTCAGGAGTAGCCCGCTTTCTACCCGTTACAAATTGTGTACAAATTGCCACAACTACTCAACGCAGCGTCCGATTGCGGTGAAACTGTGCATGCATATTCCCACTAGGTTGAGGAAGAAATGCCACTTGACAGTTTTCAAATCAGCCTCATGGTGGCGCTACAACAGGCCAAGCCGCGTCTCTCTCTCACACACACACACACACACACACACACACACACACACACACACACACACACACACACACACACACACACACAAAACATGATCCTAAACATTTTGCCAAACATCACACACACTGCTATCCTCCCGGTGGAGACCTGTGCACTTTTTCTAGTTATATTCTATTGTTCTTATATGAAGTATTGCTAAACGTGTATTTTATTTTTGTATGTTATGATGTAATTTTTATATGGAAAGCACTTTGGGTCAACTTCTGTTGTTTTTAAATGTGCTATATAAATAAAGGTGACTTGACTTGACTTGACAACCTCGTCAGTAGCAGCAGTTTTGCTCAAGGATTAGCCTCTTTGTAAAAAAAAGTCAAAACTGGAAAGATACAAACATACAACCAAACACTGATATACTCATCATTTGGAAAGATACAAACATGCCCGTGTGTTGGTTCCCAGAGCACCAGTTTGCTGGCTGGCAGTTCTTGATGCCTTTGGCAGTGTCCTGCTAGTCTCATTCTCCTGGCTGCTATTTTCTGGCTCACCCTTGGTAATCCCTCATACAGAGTCTTGTTAGTAACATGTACAGTCTTGCTGATGTTAAGTACTGCACGCAGCATTCTGGTGTAGCACCCATCAAGGGACTTCTGCAGGGTTGGCTTCAGGGTCCAGCATTCACTGCCGTATAGGAGAACAGACTCCACTGTTGCGTAGAAGAAGCTGAGTTTGATTTGTCGGGAGAGATTGGAGTTCCATACACTGGTCAGGCCATTCAGGGCCCTCCTAGTTAACATAATAGACAAGCGCAATCTTACTTACACGCATTGCATCAAAGGAACTCAAAGAATGAAGAAAGACAAATCACATCAGGAGACAAAAAACCTTGCGTGCACTCTACAAGCAACATGTAACTTCACTGTTTGACTGGTTTCAAATAATAAATCTGCCCTGAGGGTAGAACCATGTTGTCTATGGGCAGAACACTCATACATACATACATACATACATACATACATACATACATACATACATACATACATACAATTACATACATACATACATACATACATACATACATACATACATACATACATACATACATACATACATACATACATACATACATACATACATAAGCCTGGATTCCTGTCCTACCTCTCCTCTTCCTTTGGTACCTACCTTGTTCCCAACAGGCTCCCCTCCTCCTCCTCCTCCCCCTCTTTCTCCCCCCCTCCCCCCTCCCCCCTCTCCCACACCGCCCATCACCATTCTTCCCCCCTCTTCCTCCTCCTCTCAACCTCCAACAGCCATTCAGTCCCTCCGACTAGCACCTGACCCCCACTCCAATGTGTTGAACCTGTCCAGGTCTGTCCGTCTCACGGCCGCACAGGCCCAGTTGCTGGAGAGGGGCCTCGCCTACATTCCTCGACCCACAAAGACTGGGAGGCACTTCGAAGGGACACCCACAGATACCATAGGAGACTTAAATGAATAGACTTTTTCAAAGACACACAGACAGACGGACATACACCTTTTGTCCTGCCCTCCACCTGGGAGCCAAAACTCTCCCAGGTGGACGGCAGGATACGAGGCCTCATACAGCTAGATAACCATACACTCAATCAGTACCACCCATCACCAGACAGACCTGACAACCTGACCACAGACGAACGGAACAGCATCACAACACTGCGGAACAACACACAAATAGTTATTAAACCAGCTGACAAAGGCTCAAAAATAGTAATTTTAGATAATTTCCAATACACATATGAAGCCAACAGACAACTATCCAACACAAGATACTACACTCACATAGCAGCCAGCATACAGCCACAGACTCAGGTCAAACTCAGACAAATCATTACAATCATTACAAATCATTACAATCATTACAAAACTACATCACATCCAAACAACGCAACTTCCTCTATGGACCTGATAACCCCAGACCTAGAATATTCTATCTACTACCCAAAATCCACAAGGATCCACAGACTTGGACTATTCCCTTCGAGGTGCCTCCCGGCAGACCTATAGTGTCAGACTGCAGCAGTGAATCCTACCACATAGCACAATACATAGACCACTTCCTCAACCCCCTCTCCACTATACACGCCAGTTATTTAAGAGACACATATGATTTCCTAGAGAAAATCAAGCCCATAGCCGTGCCACCACACACATACATTTTCACCATAGACATTGACAGCCTTTACACCAACATACATACAGCCACTGGTTTACAGGCAGTTAGAAATCTTTTCCAGACACACCCGGACAACACTAGACCAGACAATGCCATTTTACAACTATTAGAACTCAGTCTCAATT
Organism: Electrona antarctica; assembly: GCF_951216825.1. Taxonomy (NCBI): domain Eukaryota; kingdom Metazoa; phylum Chordata; class Actinopteri; order Myctophiformes; family Myctophidae; genus Electrona; species Electrona antarctica. The sequence goes on from NC_136806.1 coordinate 62,448,205, forward strand.
GCAATGATTTCACCTTTAATAACAAACACTACTTACAGATGGAGGGCACGGCTATGGGCAAGAAATTTGCACCCGCTTATGCAAACATCTACATGAGTGAGTGGGAGAGAGAGGCCTTGGCAAAGTGTCCACTACAACCCACCATGTATTTCAGATTTTTAGATGACATCATAGGGCTCTGGCCACACACCTTACAACAGTTTGATGCATTTTTACAGATTTTGAACACACACCATGCTTCCATAACCATCAAACACATCATTCATCCAACAGAGATTAACTTCCTGGACACCACCGTATTTTTTCATACAATAGATCATACACATAAACGACTACTGACAAAAATATATTTTAAGGACACAGACACACACGCACTACTCCATAAACACAGCTACCACCCAAAGCCCACCTTTGCAGGAATCATCAAATCACAAATCATTCGGTTTTTCAGGATTTCATCAAATAGGGAACATTTTAATCAGGCCACACACACACTTTTCACAGTCCTCCGTAGGAGAGGTTATAGCAAGAGGTTCTTGCGGACAATCAAGAGCAATGCCCTGGCCTCTCTCTCCCCCACCTGGTCACTTTCCACCAACATACTCTCGGACACTCTGCCACCCACCCCTAACCCTCCCACCCCTAATTCTAACCCTAACCTCAGCCCTAGCTTTCCTCCCCAGCAACATCAGAGCATGCAGCAGGAGCAGAGGCCTCTCTCTGGCGTGGGGACAGGGACGGACCTGGACGGGGCCCACGCATTACCCTCTCCTCTATGTCCTCCCTTCTCCAACTCTTCTTCTCACTCTATACAGTCCACCGGCTCCTCTACCACTACAACACTAGTCCCATTAATAACTACATTCTCACATACTCTCCAACCACTACACCATAAATTCAAACAGAACTTCGCCACTACACAACAATCCTACCCCCCATTACAAACACATCAGGTCATCTCTGCACTCAGAAGGAACAGGAACCTGGGAGACCTCCTTGTGCATTCCAGATTCTCCACTTTACCTCCCAAGCCCCCACAGCCACATACACTCCATTTTAAACCCCGCAAATTCATCAACAACCCCCATAGTCACACTTCCTCCCCCATTCAGGATCCCCTGTCTCTGACCACCCCCAATATAGTTTATATCATCACCTGCACACAATGTCATAAACATTACATAGGAGAAACCAGTCACACACTAGAAACACGCCTCAAACAACACCTATATCACATCAAACGAGCAGACATACACACTACCCTGTACACACACTTTCAATCCCATCCCATCGCTAACCTCATCGTTTCAGGTCTGGAATGTGGAGTCCGATGGACCAGTGGACAGCGGAAACTAATGGAGCATAGATGGATTAAAAAATTGCAAACAGTAACACCCACAGGTCTAAATGAAAGAAGCTGACTATCAAACACCTACATAGTACACTCACACCTCATTCATTTTTATGTTCATCTTTCTGTTCAATTAAATAAATTGTATCCAGGCCTTGCTGTGAACTTTTACTCTTTTAAGGTTTTTAGGTTGTTTTATTAATGTCCATTTTTTACCAAGTATATCCATTTTTACCATGGTGTTTTAGAGGATGGTTTCGGACCATGGCTTAGGTATGCGGTCTAGTCTAACTTGGACTCAGGGGGGTGGACGCCTCTGCCTTGCATAGTCCCCAGTGAATAGGCAGGTTGCCCTTCACTGGTAACCTTACATTGGATTTTAAATATATGAAGGTATTGTAGGCTGGGATTTTACAAAAAAGCCCCCCTTTTAAATACAGACATACATACTTATAAGGTATGCCATCTGGTGGCTAATGAACCCAACACATTCTCAGAAGTTGAAGCAGTTTTAGAGGACCCACTTTTAGGCCAGTGCAACAGAGCATGCTTTTGCCTTTTTTTAAAACCTTACCCATTTTAACCAAATACATACATACATACATACATACAATTACATACATACATACATACATACATACATACATACATACATACATACATACATACATTAGGTATGCGGTCTAGTCTAACTTGGACTCAGGGGGGTGGACGCCTCTGCCTTGCATTGTCCCCAGTGAATAGGCAGGTTGCCCTTCACTGGTAACCTTACTTTGGATTTTAAACATATGAAGGTATTGTAGGCTGGGATTTTACAAAAAAGCCCCCCTTTTAAATACATACATACATACATACATACATACATACATACATACATACATACATACATACACATACATACATACATACATACATACATACATACATACATACATACATACATACATACATACATACATACATACATACATACATACATACATACATATAGTGTCAGACTGCAGCAGTGAATCCTACCACATAGCACAATACATAGACCACTTCCTCAACCCCCTCTCCACTATACACGCCAGTTATTTAAGAGACACATATGATTTCCTAGAAAAAATCAAGCCCATAGCCGTGCCACCACACACATACATTTTCACCATAGACATTGACAGCCTTTACACCAACATACATACAGCCACTGGTTTACAGGCAGTTAGAAATCTTTTCCAGACACACCCGGACAACACTAGACCAGACAATGCCATTTTACAACTATTAGAACTCAGTCTCAATTGCAATGATTTCACCTTTAATAACAAACACTACTTACAGATGGAGGGCACGGCTATGGGCAAGAAATTTGCACCCGCTTATGCAAACATCTACATGAGTGAGTGGGAGAGAGAGGCCTTGGCAAAGTGTCCACTACAACCCACCATGTATTTCAGATTTTTAGATGACATCATAGGGCTCTGGCCACACACCTTACAACAGTTTGATGCATTTTTACAGATTTTGAACACACACCATGCTTCCATAACCATCAAACACATCATTCATCCAACAGAGATTAACTTCCTGGACACCACCGTATTTTTTCATACAATAGATCATACACATAAACGACTACTGACAAAAATATATTTTAAGGACACAGACACACACGCACTACTCCATAAACACAGCTACCACCCAAAGCCCACCTTTGCAGGAATCATCAAATCACAAATCATTCGGTTTTTCAGGATTTCATCAAATAGGGAACATTTTAATCAGACCACACACACACTTTTCACAGTCCTCCGTAGGAGAGGTTATAGCAAGAGGTTCTTGCGGACAATCAAGAGCAATGCCCTGGCCTCTCTCTCCCCCACCTGGTCACTTTCCACCAACATACTCTCGGACACTCTGCCACCCACCCCTAACCCTCCCACCCCTAATTCTAACCCTAACCTCAGCCCTAGCTTTCCTCCCCAGCAACATCAGAGCATGCAGCAGGAGCAGAGGCCTCTCTCTGGCGTGGGGACAGGGACGGACCTGGACGGGGCCCACGCATTACCCTCTCCTCTATGTCCTCCCTTCTCCAACTCTTCTTCTCACTCTATACAGTCCACCGGCTCCTCTACCACTACAACACTAGTCCCATTAATAACTACATTTTCACATACTCTCCAACCACTACACCATAAATTCAAACAGAACTTCGCCACTACACAACAATCCTACCCCCCATTACAAACACATCAGGTCATCTCTGCACTCAGAAGGAACAGGAACCTGGGAGACCTCCTTGTGCATTCCAGATTCTCCACTTTACCTCCCAAGCCCCCACAGCCACATACACTCCATTTTAAACCCCGCAAATTCATCAACAACCCCCATAGTCACACTTCCTCCCCCATTCAGGATCCCCTGTCTCTGACCACCCCCAATATAGTTTATATCATCACCTGCACACAATGTCATAAACATTACATAGGAGAAACCAGTCACACACTAGAAACACGCCTCAAACAACACCTATATCACATCAAACGAGCAGACATACACACTACCCTGTACACACACTTTCAATCCCATCCCATCGCTAACCTCATCGTTTCAGGTCTGGAATGTGGAGTCCGATGGACCAGTGGACAGCGGAAACTAATGGAGCATAGATGGATTAAAAAATTGCAAACAGTAACACCCACAGGTCTAAATGAAAGAAGCTGACTATCAAACACCTACATAGTACACTCACACCTCATTCATTTTTATGTTCATCTTTCTGTTCAATTAAATAAATTGTATCCAGGCCTTGCTGTGAACTTTTACTCTTTTAAGGTTTTTAGGTTGTTTTATTAATGTCCATTTTTTACCAAGTATATCCATTTTTACCATGGTGTTTTAGAGGATGGTTTCGGACCATGGCTTAGGTATGCGGTCTAGTCTAACTTGGACTCAGGGGGGTGGACGCCTCTGCCTTGCATAGTCCCCAGTGAATAGGCAGGTTGCCCTTCACTGGTAACCTTACATTGGATTTTAAATATATGAAGGTATTGTAGGCTGGGATTTTACAAAAAAGCCCCCCTTTTAAATACAGACATACATACTTATAAGGTATGCCATCTGGTGGCTAATGAACCAAACACATTCTCAGAAGTTGAAGCAGTTTTAGAGGACCCACTTTTAGGCCAGTGCAACAGAGCATGCTTTTGCCTTTTTTTTTAAACCTTACCCATTTTAACCAAATACATACATACATACATACATACATACAATTACATACATACATACATACATACATACATACATACATACATACATACATACATACATACATACATACATACATACATACATACATACATACATACATTAGGTATGCGGTCTAGTCTAACTTGGACTCAGGGGGGTGGACGCCTCTGCCTTGCATTGTCCCCAGTGAATAGGCAGGTTGCCCTTCACTGGTAACCTTACTTTGGATTTTAAACATATGAAGGTATTGTAGGCTGGGATTTTACAAAAAAGCCCCCCTTTTAAATACATACATACATACATACATACATACATACATACACATACATACATACATACATACATACATACATACATACATACATACATACATACATACATACATACATACATACATACATACATATAGTGTCAGACTGCAGCAGTGAATCCTACCACATAGCACAATACATAGACCACTTCCTCAACCCCCTCTCCACTATACACGCCAGTTATTTAAGAGACACATATGATTTCCTAGAAAAAATCAAGCCCATAGCCGTGCCACCACACACATACATTTTCACCATAGACATTGACAGCCTTTACACCAACATACATACAGCCACTGGTTTACAGGCAGTTAGAAATCTTTTCCAGACACACCCGGACAACACTAGACCAGACAATGCCATTTTACAACTATTAGAACTCAGTCTCAATTGCAATGATTTCACCTTTAATAACAAACACTACTTACAGATGGAGGGCACGGCTATGGGCAAGAAATTTGCACCCGCTTATGCAAACATCTACATGAGTGAGTGGGAGAGAGAGGCCTTGGCAAAGTGTCCACTACAACCCACCATGTATTTCAGATTTTTAGATGACATCATAGGGCTCTGGCCACACACCTTACAACAGTTTGATGCATTTTTACAGATTTTGAACACACACCATGCTTCCATAACCATCAAACACATCATTCATCCAACAGAGATTAACTTCCTGGACACCACCGTATTTTTTCATACAATAGATCATACACATAAACGACTACTGACAAAAATATATTTTAAGGACACAGACACACACGCACTAATCCATAAACACAGCTACCACCCAAAGCACACCTTTGCAGGAATCATCAAATCACAAATCATTCGGTTTTTCAGGATTTCATCCAATAGGGAACATTTTAATCAAGCCACACAGACACTTTCCACAGTCCTCAGAAGGAGAGGCTACAGCAAGAGGTTCTTGCGTACAATCAGGAGCAATGCCCTGGCCTCTCTCTCCCCCACCCAGTCACTCTCCACAAACACTCTGCCGCCCACCCCTAACCCTCCCACCCCTAATTCTAACCCTAACCTCAGCCCTAGCTTTCCTCCCCAGCAACATCAGAGCATGCAGCAGGAGCAGAGGCCTCTCTCTGGCGTGGGGACAGGGACGGACCTGGACGGGGCCCACGCATTACCCTCTCCTCTATGTCCTCCCTTCTCCAACTCTTCTTCTCACTCTATACAGTCCACCGGCTCCTCTACCACTACAACACTAGTCCCATTAATAACTACATTCTCACATACTCTCCAACCACTACACCATAAATTCAAACAGAACTTCGCCACTACACAACAATCCTACCCCCCATTACAAACACATCAGGTCATCTCTGCACTCAGAAGGAACAGGAACCTGGGAGACCTCCTTGTGCATTCCACATTCTACACTTTACCTCCCAAGCCCCCACAGCCACATACACTCCATTTTAAGCCCCGCAAATTCATCAACAACCCCCATAGTCACACTTCCTCCCCCATTCAGGATCCCCTGTCTCTGACCACCCCCAATATAGTTTATATCATCACCTGCACACAATGTCATAAACATTACATAGGAGAAACCAGTCACACATTAGAAACACGCCTCAAACAACACCTATATCACATCAAACGAGCAGACCTACACACTACCCTGTACACACACTTTCAATCCCATCCCATTGCTAACCTCATCGTTTCAGGTCTGGAATGTGGAGTCCGATGGACCAGTGGACAGCGGAAACTAATGGAGCATAGATGGATTAATAAATTGCAAACAGTAACACCCACTGGTCTAAATGAAAGAAGCTGACTATCAAACACCCACATAGTACACTCACACCTCATTCATTTTTATGTTCATCTTTCTGTTCAATTAAATAAATTGTATCCAGGCCTTGCTGTGAACTTTTACTCTTTTAGGTTGTTTTATTAATGTCCATTTTTTACCAAGTATATCCATTTTACCATTGTGTTTTAGAGGATGGGTTCGGACCATGGTTTAGGTATGCGGTCTAGTCTAACTTGGACTCAGGGGGGTGGACGCCTCTGCCTTGCATAGTCCCCAGTGAATAGGCAGGTTGCCCTTCACTGGTAACCTTACTTTGGATTTTAAATATATTAAGGTATTGTAGGCTGGGATTTTACAAAAAAGCCCCCCTTTTAAATACATACAGACATACAGACATACATACATACTTATAAGGTACGCCATCTGGTGGCTAATGAACCAAACACACATTCTCAGAAGTTGAAGCAGTTTTAGAGGACCCACTTTTAGGCCAGTGCAACAGAGCATGCTTTTGCCTTTTTTAAAACCTTACCCATTTTAACCAAATACATACATACATACATACATACATACATACATACATACATACATACATACATACATACATACATACTTATAAGGTATGCCATCTGGTGGCTAATGAACCAAACACATTCTCAGAAGTTGAAGCAGTTTTAGAGGACCCACTTTTAGGCCAGTGCAACAGAGCATGCTTTTGCCTTTTTTAAAACCTTACCCATTTTAACCAAATAAATACATACATACATACATACATACATACATACATACATACATACATACATACATACATACATACATACATACATACATACTTATGGCAGTCCATCGTTGTCGATGATGACTTCATATCTCCTGGGGGTAGGGGGTGGGGGGTTTCAGCGCTTGTTGCGCTCATGCGCCCTCATGTGGCTGTTTAGACCAATTCTTGATCCGCAACCTTGTCCACATGTGGGGCAGATGTGTGTTGAACCTGGTTGGACAGGTCTTGCAGCACGCTCATGCCGCTGCCTTCGCTTCTCTGCGCGCCTCAGGGATGTCTTGGCCTCCA